>NC_056733.1:1093660459-1094027959 GCF_019279795.1 Protopterus annectens
GACTGGAATGACTGCAATTAAGGGTACAGAGAATAGACAACAGGGGGCTGGAATTTACTGGAGGAAGCTGGCAAAGGAACCAAGGTATTGGGAACAAATAATTAGAGAGGGAAAGGTAATAGAATGGGGAGGCCAAGAATACATTTTTACTGCAGGCTAGATATTGCCTTCCATGTCAAGGACTGATATCAGTGTATAGGCAAAGAAAAATAAGTTGGGGGATCCTAAGTGAAAGACTAGCACTGGTAGAGATTTATAGTAGAATCTTGAACAGAAGCCACTGTTTAAAAGGGATAATTAGTAGGGCATATAAGATATTAGATGATAACTATAGGAATCAATCAGAGTCGGTTAGAAAGGACTGGAAAGAGAGATTGGATAAACAATTTATAAAAAACAAGGGGAGGATATATGTATGGCTCCCAACTATACAACAAAGTCTAGAAGATTTAGGATTTTGGCTTGGAAGTGTTTGCATAGGTATATTTAGATCCTAAGCAGACTCCAAAGAATTTTTCCTCAGGTAGATTGCAAATGTTGAAGGTATGATAAGGAAGAAAGAGGAATTGGGAACATTTTTTTTGGGAATGTAATGAGTTGGTAGACCAGAAAAGAATTCCCTGCATACTACTCTGTCAGCAATACTGGGTAGGCAAATTGGTGTAACTAAAGAAAAAAAATCTTTTTGAGCTGTGATACAGAATCAGAATTGATTTGACATTATAAAGCCTTTCTGAGTTTAATTCTGGTGGCTGCTAAAAAGCATGTATTAAAAAATGGAGATCAAAGTCAAGAAACCCCTGCACTAGAAGTAGTGACTATAGTAAAAGAGAATAAAGAATTGGAAATGGGATCTTTAGAAAAGGATAAGAGCAAGTTACATAGAAAATGTGAATTATGGCAACAATACATGCACAATAATGTTTTGCAGGAGGAGTGAGGTTTAAGGGAAGTCATGAATTGAATAAGCTATATAATGTTCAATTGACAATGACTATATAGAAGATCATATGTATGTAATGTATAATGTTTGCAAATTAAAATATTTCAGAATGGTTTGTTTTCATTTATATAAATGTATAATCGCCCATTTCATAAGTGATAATTTTATAAAGATGTTTTTTATTTAAAAATTGTAAGGGCTTTAACATTATTATAGGAAATAAGGTAAATGGATTTGTGATAGGATGGGTTGGAAATTGTTAAAAAAAAAAAAAAAACTTGTGTGAAATTGTGTGAGGTTCCTTAGGGTTCTGTCCTTGCACTTATTTTGTTTAGCATTTTCATGTCCAGTTTCCCTATGGTAGATAACGTATTGGTTTGCAAATACATGGATGATGCCAAGGCTGGTTTAATGGTAACACAAATTAATGATCAATATTATCTTGAGGCATTCACAGATAGGCTTGGTAACTGGGCAAAATACAATGTTATGGAGTTTAATATTAAGACAACTAAGGTAGTGAACTTTGGTGTTAATAATCTTTGTGATCCTTCATTATGAAAGGTGTAATTTTAGAGGAAGTTGATGCTGTTGAAGATTTGTGCATTGACACTGATGATTGGTTTAATTTTGGAATCAACTTAGTTGGCATTATCAGACATTGTTATTAGGAACTAGGCAGCATATTTAGGATAATGTCTTCCAGAGATGTTCAATCATAGAATTAAATTTAAGTTGTGAATATACTGGATGAAACTGATGGAATAATAATGAGAAAGGTGTAACAAATGAAGGACTGAGAATTGTAGACAGCTAGTCTAAGATTATTTTGTTGGCAATATAGCTGTGAAATTGACCTTACTTGGAATGTGTAGTGTTTGGAGTGGGAGCTCTTTGCCCCTCCCCCACATCGAAATGAATTGATCAGTAACAGAAGAGAAAAAAAGCAAATGGAGGTTAAACAGAACAGTCTGAGTGTGAGAGCTCTTCACAGGTTAGAGCTACACAGTTTCAATAAAGCAGCTGTATTCAGAGGTAATATGATTTAGTACCATGAAGAGCTGGGGTTTCATTGTTTCAGACTATCTGCAACAACAATTTGCTATGAAACACATGCATCAGTATCCATGCCATTAAGATGACCATAATTACTTTTAATAGACTGTTTTGTAAACCTTCCCCATGGCTTTATGTTCTATTGTCAGTGAAACAGAAACAACTTACAACATAGGTTCATAGACTAGTACTAGGCTAACTGCCCTTGTGAGCCATTTTAAGCCTAGCCAATTACCCCATGTGAAAATCAAACCCAGCACTTTGTGTATACAAGGCAAACACTTTAACCTTCATGCCACCCTCCCCACTAAATTAGTACCAGGCTAACTGTCCTTGTGGGTCATTTCAGGCCCAGCCAATTACCCCATGTGAGAATCAAACCCTGCATCTAGTGCCTATAAGGTGAACATCTTAAGCACTATGCCACCCTCCAGCCCTAAAATGCAATTCAGAAGCATCTATGAGTGCAATTAGAAAGACAGGACCTCATTGTTGGCTCATTAACATATGTCTGCATAGGTTCACAGGTTGGTACTAAGCTAACTGCCTATGTGGGATATTTTAAGCCTAGCCAATTAGCCCATGTGAGAATCAAACCCTGTACCTTGTGTCTGTAAGTTAAACACCTTAAATAATATGCCAATATCCCTGCCATGACTTTGCTAGCTATATATGATCCTTTATATAGCTGTCCTACTTTGAGATGCACACTATCATGTCATGCAAAAATTATTAAAGTCCCACATTGCTTACCTGCCTTTATTACAGATACTTTACAACCTTTGTCCATGAAGACTACAAGCACTGAACAGGAAATATTTTCTCCCCTCATAATGGCTTTTCTGATCTCTTCATGTTTCAAAAAGGAAAAATAAAGAAACAAGATAAACAAATCAAAAGTGAATGTATGTATGTTTGCTGAATGCAAGAACTCTCGGCAAAAAAGCAATATCTTTCGGCTTTTCCCAGTTAAGGGTCACCACAGCAGATCACTGGTCCACAGATTTATTGGCAGTGAAGTTTTTACAGTTTTGAGCTGCTAGCCCAATGCCCAAAGGCGCGCGCGCACACACACACACACACACACACACACACACACACACACACACACACACACACACACACACACACACACACACACACACACACACTCCTATCTGCAGTCTTTAGAATTCACTCGACCACAGGGAGGACATGCAGACTCCACACAGAAGGCGTTCCAGCTGAGAATTGAACCAGAGAACCACTTGCTGTGAGGCAACATTGCTAACTGCTGCACCACTGCGGCCGACACAAGAACTCTTAGCAATGAATGCCAATACTATATGTGATTGTGGCTGAAGCAGTTAGTGTATGCTGTTGTAATTGCACCAAGCTGCCTGTTATATTTGTAGCAGGCTGTTTGCTACTATTGTTTCGGAGCAGAAGAATGTTTTTGGTCTTCAACTTAGAGTTGAGGGGGCGCCCTAAATCTGGGAACTGCGCAGGGTGCAGGATAAGCCAGTGGATCTAGTACTGTTGAATGAAAGTTCAACAGTTCGAATCCACTATCACCGAACACACTTTAACAAAAGCGCTTTCACCGAAAAAGCACTTTCGTTAAAGTGTGTTAAAAAAAAAACATTACATTTACGTTTTTGCAGGGGGGGAAAGCCCCCCTGCACCCCCCTACTTTTATATTCTCACTCCGAGGTCGCACTACAGTGGGGAAAAGGGAATTTTCCCTTATCCTCACTGTAGTGCGATCTCTGCAACAGGCATACTTACACGAAAGTGCTTCTTCGGTGAAAAGCACTTTTGCGTAAGTATGCCCATCCGTTTCACATTCGGTGAAACGGCTGCTCGAGCATTGGTCCTAGACCCAAGCCAGTATGTACCACTTATTCTAAAGGCATTTCCTTCCTGCTGAAATAAATTGTGTAATGCTAAAAATCTTGTCAGCGTTTTGGTGTTCAGTATGATAAACACACACACACACACACACACACACACACACACACACACACACACACACACACACACACACACACACACACACTATTTATCGCTCAGCTAATAAGGAATCAAATAAATTTAGATATTGTAAGTCAAGTAAATGTAACTAATGTAAGGGTAAATACAGTGCATTGTCCCCCTACTTAATTGCAGCATGCTTTTGTCAACCCACTCATAGTTAAAACAGATCTGTAAAGCAATCTACAATGCAGCTACTCATACAACATACTCAAAAGTTTGATTGTCAAGGTAAAACTCTACTGCCCTTCAAGACATTTGACATCTACAATGTTATGTTGATAGTTTTTACTGCAGAAGCTGATGGAGTTCATCCAACCAATGTGGAAGGGAGGGAGGATAACTTGGTCTCCTGCATTGTTTGGGCACACAGTGAAGGTGGGTGCCCATGACCAACAGCACCAGTCTGGGAAAAAGCACCTACCAAACAGTTGTGCATTGTTGTAAGAATTACAACATGTGCAGATGCACAACTGTGGCCTGCTTTGTTACACCTACACCCAGTTAGAGACTAAATAATATCTGTTGTGTACAATGCCAGAGATACCGTGGAAGGGAAAGATGGGGCTTGCTGGATAATTCTACAGCCTGAGGGCAGTTAGGGTTCATTCTTAAGTACAGGTGGCCCCAGTCTAGTAGAGAGAAGTCTAACTGTCAGGTTGCTGGGAAAAGGATGTTCCTCCAACCTGGTCATAGCTGAAGGTAAGGCATGACACTTGGAGCAAACAGTCTCCATGGCCAACAAGATGATGCCTTTATCCAACATTCTCTTGCCCCTGACATGAACAATGGAATACAATAAAAGTACCTATAGGAAGGTAAATGATATCCCACCACAAGAAGGTAAAAAGGACAAAATAAAAAAAATTCAGGCATAGATTGTTAAACAGAACTGTATCAGACTTTGCCTTGTAGATGAGACAATGGTTGCCCTCAGGTAAGCTATAAGAAAGAAAAATCAAGTAATAGTGACAATTCATGAAACCTTCTTGAGTAACCCAAGTTTTCCATCCCTCTGAATTTTCCATCAAGATATTGTTTTACCTTTTCGAGTTGTTTCAGGCGACTTACTCATTGGCTACAAAATGCAGTGTTATCTTCAATAAATGGTCGGATCAGTGAGGTATAAAGTGATAAAACAGTCTCACTCATTTGACTAGACATGCTCCTTAGGATTAAATGGGATAGAGAATATATTTTTCTAACTTTGTTAAATGCACACTGGTCAAACTTAAATTGAAATTTAGAATAATTCCTAGATTTTTAATGTGATTTTTTTTTTGTAATTTAACAATTTATTTTAGAATAATAATTTATGTATTTGCTGCCAAATTTCAAGATTCTACATTTTCTGATACTAAAATGAGCTCATTACTATTGCATCAGGTGTGTATTCTTTGTAGATTATCTTGGAGAATCTTTGCATCCTTTAGTGAAATAATTATGCTAGCCAGTCTGTATCCATCACACTACATGGTTGCCCATAGCCTATTTCCAAGTTCTGCATCTGAGACAATGGCACTGCCCCCACTGGATCTGCAACAATACAGGTTTACCATATGGATTTTGGATCTTTAAAACCAGGTTTAATTAATGGTACAGATATCAACATTCTCCAGTCTGAGGAATAGCTTCTTCTACACCCATTTCATTGAAGAGAGTTCTGGCACTTAGCAAAGATACATTCACATCTGATTTATCTTGTTTAGTTCATTTATTTATTTATTTTGAAACATGAAGATATAAAAAAAACATTATAAGTGGATTGAAAATTTCCAGTTCACTGCTTGCACTCTTCAAGAAGGGAGTAAAATGTATTTGTTGCAAAGCATGCTGCTTGGTTAGGGATAGGAATAAAGTTAGGGTAAGAACACATGAGCTCTGACCCCTGCCCACTGCAGTACCTTACTGATATGTGCTAGCTCTTGCCTTAACATTAACTCCAATCTGAACCTTAATGCTAGCCCTAATCTTATCCTTGACCGTAATACTGAACAAGGTGCACACACCTCATACGAGCCCTCTCCCTACCACTGTCCCTCACTGTAACACTAGATAAGGCATGGACATGCCAACTGTCACTTCTAGAATCCTAACCCTAAAACACACACACATATGAGTCACACTCAGAATATTGGAAAAAAAATCACCATTTCCAAATGTTTTGACATTCTACTTCCTTGGCTGAAAGAAGAGAAAGTGTACCGTCCAGAACTTGACTTCCAACAACACAGATTTATGAAAGGCAGATACACTAACATGTCCAAATTACTTTTTCAGTCTATATGTTCAGCACTCAATGAAGGCCTTGGTGTAATAAGTTGTTTATTTGGGCCTTACATATAAAAACTAAAGGTAAGGAATATATTTTTCATAATAAAAATAGTCCAAAACTGGCTAATAGACTATATTAAGCAATAAATCTGACTGTCTCTGTAGCCAGTTGTTCCCTTGGTCCAATACTATTAAGTTTTTTAATTTTTTTTCTAGCATCTGTTTTTCACTTGATACAAAATATGCAGATCACTTAAAAATAGATCCATCATAACGTGTAACAAAAACATTAAAGCTCTAAACTAGTACCTGTGTCCTGTACTGCCATGACTTAATGAACATAGCCTTCATCTGAACATGAGGAAGTGTAAATTTAGGCATTTTGGTCCAGCTGAAATTAGACCAGTAATTTTGGCAAAATATGAGTGATTTGACGTGACTGAGTCAATTAAGGACCTTGGCATTTTTATAAACAATAAGCTCAGTGTTAGTGATAATGTAACACATAATAACAAACTCAGTGAAAACAATGGGACTGATATCTAAATGTTTTGCTAGTAAAGTTACTTCCTTATTAACCGAGTTTATAAATACATATTAGACTGGTCAGTACAGTACAACAATTTGTTCCTACACTGAAAGAGATTTTCTATCTACTTTTAAAAAAGCAGCTATGCCAGACCCAATATGGTTAATATCAACTCTGAAGGAGTCTCTGTTCCATATTGTCTTTTAGACATGAATGCAACTACTGCTGAGACTATGAAATTACAAAACTGATAGGAATTTTTTTTATCTGTGGTAGCCATATTGCTATTACAAATGTGTGTGAGATTTACATCAAAGTTCATGTTATACTATTCAATGTTATAATGCATTCACACTTCTTGATCATTAAAACAATTTTGTCTCAAGATGAATATGTGTCAGTTTTGTAGAAAAGAGGACATGGGTTATAATGTATGGTCGTAAAATGGTAAATGCTGCTAGTCTGAAGCTGAAGAGGCAGTGGCAGATAAATCTAGAAGAGAAACTGATAGATACAGAGGAAAGTGTGAGCAGATGGCAGAAGAGTGCATATTGAAGATGAGGCAAGAAAAGAAATCCAAAGAAGCAGTTGGTGATATATATATATATATATATATATATATATATATATATATATATATATATACACACACACACACACATGTACATTGCAAAATGTTTGCGGGTTCAAAGAAAATATTATTCCCTACTAGAGGAACTAGATGAGAATGAGGATTCCCTCACCATCACCTTTTCTGTTCCTCTGTTCACTGATTGCACAGTCTTCTCTGTAAAACAAAAAATATATTTAAGATTTATTTATATAACATTTGATTACCGGGAAAGACCCACTTGGAACAAAGCCAATTTTTAGCAGAGGCCCAGGAAGAAACACTCCAGATGCACGTCTTTGTAATGTGTGAGAAAACCGGAGTACCTGGAGAAAACCCACACAATGCAGATAGGACATACAGACTCTCCACAGAAGGCACTCCAGCCAAGAATCAAACTGGAGAACCTCTTGCTGTGAGGCAACAATGCTACCACTGCACCATTGCGCCTTCCACCAAAAAAACTTTCTAAGGTCCAATGAGGGGTTTTCCATTAAACCTGCAGCCTGTGCCCCTTCTTTCCCTTCTGCCCTTCTTGATCACAGTGACCCTTATCATATTTCCCTGACATGATCTTGTACAGCAATGCTATGTTTTTATATACTCTGGACATATTCTGTAAATCCCATGGATATTTTTAGTATGTGTTGTCTGAATTCCCTTCAGTAGCCTGGTGTACTTTTCTTTACATGATCAACAGAACAGCAATCAGTATTTAAAAGTGTAGTCTGACCAAGGTCCTGTAGAATCATTACCTCTTTGCTTCTATAATATGTTCCCTGTGAATACACCTCAGCATCCTCTTTCCTTCTGACATCATCTTCTCTCTCTGTTACATTATGTAGATTGCTTCCTCATCCACACCTCTCCTTTCCCTCTCATTCCATAACAACTTATAGCCACTCACCTTCACGTCCCATCCACTCCTGTCATTGGTCCATGCTTATGTGATACCAGCAGTATCCAACCTCCCCTTCTCCATCACTTCTTGGAAATTCCCTTCCTGTCCTGACATCTTGCATTGCAGAAGAAGACTATACAGCCATGATCTGGGTCACTCTTGTTTGTTCCTGTATGTTAAGCATATGCTTTACTGTCTGTCTACTGCATAAGCACTTAACTCCTTCTGCTTCTGTCATTTACCCTTCTCCTCCTATCCTTGCTTAAAGGCACATTCATTGAGGTGTATAACACAGTTGTGCTTTTTAGTCTAAGATGAAATGTCTGTTTCATACAGTGTTGGTCTCCCTGCCAAGTATCCTCCCTTTTTGTATGTTCTGATCTTTTTTTCCTAGTCCAGTACTACAGCTAATCATTGCTTTTCCTCTGTGTGCTGGTTGCTGGTACAAGTAACACTACTGAGACTGCTACATCCAGCTCCCTCTCCCAACATCTCCCTGTCGCTTCCCTGCTTCTGCCTATTACAGGCTCAGCTCTTTCCTTTGACAAATCATGGTACCTACATGCATCATAGCATTCTTCCAACCCTCCCTTGTCACATCCTCTCACTTCTTAATTGGTCAAAGCCCCAACACTAGTTTCACTGAGATCCTGTCCCTCCTTTCTTACTTGCCTACTCTTGAGAGTACCTCTAAGATTGTGTTTCCAAACAAAAAAAAAATCTGTTCTATTCCCCTACAATGTCTCTCTCTTCTTTTAGTTTTTGCCACTCTTGTCCATAATATTTCCATCTCCACTTCCACCATCCCTATTCTTCCTTGCTACCTGTGCTGTTTACCTCCCTCTCTTTGTATTTGTAAGCCCTTCCTCATTCCACCTGTTTTCTACCTACAAGACTTCTCCACAGTTCCATCACTTTTGCCATCTGTCTCTCCCTTCTGGCTCAATGTCTGTCTGTGCCTACTTCCCTTCTGCCCAGCTCACATTGTTTGATCCTGCCTGGCCACATGTGGCTCTGTCTCCTCATTACCACTTGTCATCCTCCTTTGAGTGTTTCCTTCTACAATGGCTGCCTTATCCTTGGCCTCCCTTTCATGGCCACATCTCCCAATTTCTTCTTTCACTTTATTCTGGCTGTGCATTTGCTTGCACAAAGATGATTTGCTGTGCTAATTCTCTACTCAGTATTCATCTTACATTACAAAGACGTACATCTGGAGTCTTTCTCCCTGGGCCTCCACTGAAAATTGGCTTCATTCCAAGTCGGACTTTCCCGGTTAACAAATGTTAACTAAATAAATAAATAAAAAGTAAAAAATCTGACTCACTTTACTTAGCCCAGACTATCATATTCCTATTTTCTAAAATGCTTATGGCCCTATAGTCTGCTTCTCTTTTCTCAACTTTTTGATCCATTTTCTTAGGAATTGTCTCTATTTAAGATATTTCCCCACCCCTTCTACCCTTTTTTTTACAATCTGTATCGTAAATCAGCCCAGCATCCATGCAGTCTTAGTCCTCTCTCCCATACTTTTATTCAACCTTCTTCCCCTAAAACAAGTCAAATTGCCAATTCCAGACTTGCAGCTTTCTTTTCACCTTATCCAACACCACCTTGCTCTAACCCAGAACACTTTGATCTCCAAATAAGTCCAACACATATTTAACTTAAAAACTTCTCTCCGTGCCAATTCCAACATCTTCTCTCTCCTTCATTGCACATTTAAAAAGCAGTGATATGTGTTGATGCATATTATGCACCTTTTTCTTGAATACAAGATAGAAGCTTCTCAAATCAATGCACATGGCATGACCTTTAAAATAGAGCATTATCTCTTCCATCCAACCATTTTTCTTTCTCCCAAATCTTCCTTAACTTGTCCATCCTCACATTCTTGTCATCTCTTCCAAATCCCAATTAATAAATCCTGTTCATCCTTTCACCAAACTTCTCTCTACACTTACCCAATCTTAGGACTCCTCAACCACTTATTGTCAGCTGCTGCACTCCAGTTTTCCCCGTTCCTACATTTTATGTCCACATATTGCAGTCATCCTCCAGCTTTTAGCCCTAATAAATCCTTCATCACCTTAAGATCCTTAAACTCCAAATTCCCCCTTCTCTTAGTAACGCACTCATTTTCAGCTTCATTATTCCTTTCCTCCATCTCTTCCTAATTCATTCTGCTCTTTCTGCCCTATTTCTTAGCTTCTTCCTCCAATTGTACTCTTCAGTTCCACAGCCTCCCTCCCCGTACCCATTTTCCCTAACCTGCCTAACTTCTAATATCTCTTCTGTCACCCACAAGTTGTTGTTGTTTGTCTTTCAGCTTTTTCCCGGTAAGGGGTCACCACAGCAGAACTCCGGTCTGCTAATGATTGGCAGTAGATTTTTTATGAAACGTGCCAGCTCGATGCCCAACCTTCAATGAAGGCATGCCCATTTATGCACGCATGTCTTTTGAACGCTACCCAACTGCGGGGAGGACATGCAGACTCCACTCTGTCACCCACAGGTATGGCTGCTAAAATATGTGCCTACATTCTGCAGCCGATCTCACAGTCATTGAGAAATCCTCTTTCTTGACACACCAATTTCCATGTATTAATAGCTACAACATACTTTTTCACGTGTCATCTGCTTCCCCTTTCTTTTTCTCCAGCCTCATTAACTCCTTCTCTTACCTCAGTCCTTCTCCACACATACCTGTTCCAGACTCTCTGCTGTTTCCTTGAGAACAGATCACTTGGTAAGAGCAGGATATGTCTTATATACCTAGTGCAGCATGGCCTTCACCCTCACGTCCCCATCTATACCTGACATTGAATCCATCCTCACACTCCACCTGTCTGATGCATCTCTAGTCACCAACACCCACTTTTTAAATTGCCCAACCTAATTTCTGCTAGCAACAGAAAATAAAGCAGCCCTAACTAGTTAGCTTCTGTAGTCATAAACAGAAGCAACCATCGTGCTCAGTATGCCATGACCACCAGTGCCACTATCAACGTCCCTGCTTGAAAAGCTTTACTAATTCTGTCAAATTCTTTAAAAGTCTCTAGTACACATGATAACCACGTCCTTACATTGGTCTGCAATATCATGAAATCATAAACATATGAACAGAAACTGCATCTGTCTTCACACTCCTCCTTTCCTCTGTTAACTAAAACCTCCATCACCAATGAAAAATATCAGTGAAAGTGGTGAACTGTGTCTAGTACCTATCTCTCGTCTCAGCTGTCTCCTAGAAGTGTGAAGCTTGACAGTACAACTCTTGATATGTTGAAAAATAGACACACTGCTACAACAATTATATGTTATTCATGCTCCCTGCCTCCCCGAACATGACAGGCTGTCCCCCCCTCATACCTCTGCTATGCATAGACAAGTGCATGTGCACACACACACACACACACACACACACACACACACACACACACACGCGCGCGCACACACACACACACACACACACACACACACACACACACACACACACACACACACACACACACACACACACACACACACACACACTAGCTCCTGTTCTTCTTTTAGCCTGTCCTATACTTGTGTAATACACCTGATCTCTCCATAATAAGGTCCCTCCACACTGGCTTCAAATCGCCCCATATCTACTTCTCCAGCTCTTTTTCTTCAAGTCTCCCAAACACTTCTCAGCACCATCTGTATTGTCCATATCATGTTTTAAACACATTTCCATAGTCACTAATTCTGCCATCCCCATCCTCTCCACCCCCCTCCCAAATCCAGGTTCATGTACACCAGTGAATGTTTGAAATACATATTCACCAAAAGTAACCTCCCTAATCTCTCCAGCCATAGCTCTTGTTCACCCAAAACAAGTTCAGCCTACTAACAGGTATAAATCTTAATTTAATGAAAAGGTAAACTCCTCTGTCTTTGTGGAACACACATCACCCATTCACTAACGCTCCCCTTCCTAGTTCTGTTGTTTCATTCTCTCTGACTATTCACATGCATTTCCTACTATCAAATATTCAAGCCACCTCTTTCATTAGCACAACATTAAAATCCCCACTCACCACTGACACATCCTTCTCTTTCCTAAATCTCACCTGATATGTAAATAGTTCTAAAAACCCTACCCTTTATAACCATCTAGTTCATACATCAAGGCCGACACTACTATCTCTGTCACCTTTCTTTTGTCAAACCTTCACTCATCTCCCCACCAGCCTCTTTGCTTTCTCCCAGCCCACAATACTACCACTTGTTTTGTTAATCAGCAGCACTGCCCCTTAATTCTTAACTCCCCCTTGGATCTTTGCTCCATCATAATTCAGATCCCCTCCTTCTAAGCTTACTAACAACTATCAGTCTACTGTCTTCCTCTGCATCAACACTATTATTGATGCTGAGAACTTAATCCTCTGCACCCCATTCCTTTTAATGGCTTATTCAACCCTCTACACTCAATCGTAGAATTTGTTTTCCCCGGCTGAGTTCCTTCTCCAATAAACCACCACTCCCCTTTCCAACCTATATTCCATCCTGCTAGACTTGGCCTATTTAGGCTCTTGAGAGTCAATATAAATGGTTTCAATACCAGCCTCCCTGCCCTGTAGATCATTTGTAGCATTCTGCCTATGAGAGAGTCTATTCTAACCTGCACCTAAGTTATCAGGAGCATTTCCGTTCCACTCAACCAGTCTACCTTTCCTTAATCCCCCGTCTTTCTCTCTTAGCAGCCTATCATATCCTGACACTGCTTACCTCACATCCACTGTCCCTTCTCCCTACAACTACTCTGGAGGCTTTTACTTCTAAGTAACTTTTCTTTCTTCTGCCTTCTACTAATTCCCCCATAATCAACCATTCAGCCTCCCCTACACACAGCAAGCACAGATTAAATCATGTATAATGGCTGTGTGTTAAACATATGGACTTTAACCATGTGAAATATGTACCTGTACAGTATAAACACATGTAAGCCCCTCCAGAGGATACAAATGCAACTTAAAATACCTGTATTTCTTTTTTAATTAGAGAACTATAAGACAATTGTAATCTAGTAATGGTGAGCTATACTCTGTCTGTACCTTACTTGTTGTACAATCTCTCAAAACATATAAAAATTCCTGCTAATACTCAGCATCTTTACCATCTGCAACCCTAGACCCATAACACCCTGTATTGTATAAGTTTGTATCCAACCTTATAACTTGAAGTATTATACACACATATCAAAATGAAAAGATGTTACAATTTTATATCTTGTATCAATAAAAAAAGGATTATACTTGATTCCATTTTGTAGAGAGATAAATGCCAAACTACAATCCAGGCATTTATAGTCATGTAATAGTTCAGATGCCATAGAAGCCTTCTAGCAGTAAGAAAATTGAAGAGGTATAAATTCTTTAGGGTCTATATTATAAGAACGAAGTTTTAAATATTTGAACACCATATGGGCGACACCAAATGGTCGAATGTTTAAAACCTTACAAATGTGAATAGAGATCACAATAGGGAATTCTTCCCTTTACTTCAATGCAGTGCGATCTTAGAGTTGGTGTATTTAAGTAGAGGCAGGTGTGCGGGATGCAGTGGGGCTTGTCCCCCTGCTCAGAGCGATCAATAAGGTTTTTCTTTTCTTTTTACATTTTTTATTTTGGTTTCGATGTTTTACAACTTTGCTCATATGGTGTCGCCCATATGGCATTCGAAGTTGTAAAACTTTGTTCTTATAACATAGACCCAATTGTTTATTCCCCCCAGGGGATAGAAAGGAATGTTGCATGGCATGTCTTCCATTCATAAATCTCAAGTAGTGACTGAGAACTTAATTGGAGTCATCTTCTTGAGATGAGAAGTCAGGCCAGCCTGAAGGTCTGTGTCAGTCGTATAAGAGGGTCACTGATACGACTGTACCTACTTTATACTCATCTCAGGAGTGCTTAAGCAGCATGCTGAAGGAATGCTGGGCAAGCAATATTGGACGCCTGCTTGGATGATAGCTACACTGTGATTGGCTTTCATCTGGTAGAGATCAAATGGACAGAGTCACACTGTTTATCCAGATGATCAGCAGGTGCAAGGGGCTCAAGAAGAAAAAAAAAAGAACCAACTTATAGTAAACCAGTTAAATTGCAGTCTGATAAAATGAAAAATAAATGTCATTACCCCTCTATTAACTGGGAAAACAACTCATGTACCAATACACTTGCCCAACGTTTCCTGGAATTCATTAATTCCAATGCCCTGGAACAGCTCGTTCTTATCCCCACTAGAGGTAGCAACATCCTTGACCTGGTCCTTAGTAACATGGGCGACCATTATTCTACACCAATACTCAACTCCTCCCTGGTTAGATCTGACCACAAACTAATCACCTTGGAAATCCATATCCCCCCCTCCCACAAAGGTAACCACCATGAAAAACTTCTCCAAAGCTAACTTTGAGCTCCTAAAAACAGAGGTGGCTAACTTCACAGCATCCATGCAAATGGAGAATAGCTGCATGACCACTGAATCATACAGCAATGCACTGTACGAACACGTACACAAATGCATGGATCTCGCCATACCCAATAGAACCAAGATGCTCTCCTCCAAAAAAAGGAAGCCAATCTGGTGGTCCCCTGCCATAAACAAATTCTACAACAGAAGGAGGAAACTGATGTGGAATAAGGTGAAGTCCCAAGACTGGAAAAACTCCCTTATCAGCCTCAACAAAAGTTGAGATCCCTCATCAAATCCTCTAAAGCTAGCTATGAAAACAGAATTGCAACATATAGTAAAGACAACCACAAGGCCTTCTGTAGTTATGTAAAGAATCTCCATGGCAATACCCAGATTTGCTCTGAGCTACTGCACAATGGTACCTCCTATACCAAGCCAACAGATATTGCCAATATACTGGCCAACAGATTCAGTGCCAACTTTACCCCCTCAAAAGACCAATCATAATACTAGTAGATTGCCAGGCAACCAGTATTACTGCAGCACATGTTAAAACAGCACTGTCTAAGGCCAATAATGCAGCTTCTATGGGACCTGACAATATCTCTGGCTGGGTTCTACATGAACTGCAGAGTGAATTGGCACGTCACCTGTGTGCCCTGTTCAGTCACAGCCTCACCTCAGGCTTTGTCCCTACTGAATGGCACACTGCTACAGTCATCCCTCTCCACAAATGAGGAGTGACTACAGACCCCGGTAACTATCACCCCATTAGCCTGATGAGTCTGATATGCAAAGCTATGGAATGTATCATCATAGACCTAATAAACAAGGATATAGGGACTCTCCAACTTTGGATCCCACGCACTTTGGTTTTGTGAAGGGTAGATCATGCCTACTCAATTTGGTCGACTTCTTTGAGTCAGTCACCAGAGCTGTGGATGAAGGCAAGGTGGTTCATACAGCCTACCTTGATCTGGCCAAGACCTTTGATACCATTCCCCACTCAGGAATCATAGAAAAACTCACTAAGCTAGAATCAACCTCTGTTTCACTAGGTGGGTTGCAAACTGGCTCACAGAAAGAACCCACAGTGTGAAAGTAGCTGACTCCAACTCAGACTACTGACCAGTCATGAGTGGATTCCCACAGGGTTCGATCCTGGGTCCTCTTCTGTTTAGTATCTAATTCTCTGAAGTCCAGGCCAACATGAAGGGACTCTGCCTGACAAAGTTCACAGATGATTGCAAGTTGGAGCTATTATTAACTCCCCAAGTTATACTGACATCCTACAGAAAGGCCTCACTGAGACCAACGACTGGTGTCAGAACCATGGCCTTAAGCTCAATGCCAAAAAATGCATCATAATCCCCCTTGGGAAAAACCCAGTTGCCATGATTTACCACATCAATGGTAGTCCACTGAACACAGAAGGCATTATAAGAGATCTGGGAACACAGGTTGACAGAAACCTCTCTTTTGACCACCACATTGTCACTGTGGTCAGAAAGTCCTTCTATATGGCACATCTCATTACTAAGGGTTTTGCATCCAGGAAGAAAGAGGTCATTCTCTCCCTCTACTCTTCCCTCATTAGGCCAGTCATTGAGTACAATGCCCCATTTGTCATGTACCTCACTAGACACCTGCAAAAACTGGAGGGGCCACAAAAATACCTCACAAAGAGGATCCTAGGCATTAAACACTTGTCCTATATGGACAGATTCAAAAAAGCTCCAACTGTTCTCTGTCTCATATCACCTACTTAGAGGCAATCTCTGCTTGACTTACAAAGCCATGTCTGACCCAGCTCTGTTAGAAATGCTACATCTAAAGAAATCCCAATCCCTGCACACCACACACTCCAGAGGCCTCAACCTCATTACCAAAATCAACAGAACATGCTGGAGGGACAGGTTCATAGCCCAGAGACTGCTCATGCTATGGAATAGACTTCCCATACATGTCAAGCAGAGCACCTCACTGGCCCTCTTCAAGAGAAATCTTGATGAGTGGGTGGGAAATAGAAAATTCACCCCAAGGATCACTCCAGTGGCTCTATTCGACAGAGGCACTGGGAACTAAGGTGGGAGGCACAATGCCAGGGTAATACTATGGGCTAGATTTGTAAATGCTGCAGGGCCATTAGCCTAGTACACACCTATGAAACTATAAACCTATTACTTTGATTTGGCCACCTACTGGAATGGGTGGGAATCCACTACATTATTATTAATCCAGTCTCCTTTTTCAGTCCATCTTCTGACTGATACAGTCTAGTTATCTATCTTGAAACAACAAATGCAATCCATCTTCTGCTCTTATCACAGCTGAAATGTTTATAACAACAAAAACACATAGTATGGTGATTTTTTTGTCTTGCATCCTTCATGAGTCCTTACTCTGAAATACTATACGAACATTAGTCTGAAGCTCTCCTCAAACTCCTCCGGCCTCATCTCCAAAAGCTGCATGCCACTCTGCCAGACTAATCTTGTTAGTAATCACTAAACTGCACATACACCCCAAATCAATGCACCCACTTCTCTACTCTCTCCTCGTCTTTAGCTTTCTGTAGGCCTAAGTCAACCCAAGACTATCTCTTGTCTCTATGTCTTTCATAGAGAACATCTTTCTAATAATATTCTCTTTGCCCTGCACTACACTTCTTCTTTCCAATGCCAGCTTTCCACAAGGACTGGCCCCTGATCCTTTCCCCCATCTCTCCATCTCAGACATCCAGTCAAATAAAGCAGCTTCCACCTGCCACCTTCATTCACTGCGATGGGGCCTCCCCACCTCCATGGCCATCAATATATTGCTGCCATCACACTCCCTTTGAATCTTGTATATCACCCCCTGAAGCCTAAATAGTACACAATCAAGCCAGATATAAACTAACCTCCTGTCATGTCAGAGCACCAACATGACTGCAGGATATACCATTTTGGACACTGTTCCTGTCTGTCTTCACCTCCACAGCACCTCCTTAAACATTTGATACTCTCTGTGAAAACATTCTTGCAGTGCACTGTGTGTCAAGCAAACATACACCTGTTATTTTCACTTGACCACCTCATCAGTCAAAAGTTTGCACTGTGGTTGTGAAATTTACAAATAAAGTTTCAAACATTGTATTGTTGATCACTTACACCTCCTGTGTCAGTCCTTTCCACTGTAAAGTTACCATCCTTAAGTTACTGTAAAATATTTTCTGTTTCACATACCACACACCAAGAAGCTTACAGTGTCCCCCTTTCATCCTTTTAGGTTCATAGGTAGGTACTAGGCTATCTACCCAAAGGCATTTATAAGCCTAGCCAGAATGTGTTGGTTTTCGCCACCCCCTTAGATTAGTTCCCTGTGCCTCTGTCCAGCAGAGCCATTGAAGTGATCCCTGGGGTAAACTTTCTGTTTCCCATCCACTCGTCAAGGTTTCTTTTGAAGAGGGTTAGCGAGGAGCTCTGCCTAATGTAGATTGGAATCTTGTTCCAGAGCATGGGAAGTCTCTGGGACAGGAATCTATCCCTCCAGCACGTCCTACTTATTGTTGTGGTGAGGTTTAGATCCTTGGAGCATGTGGGTCGAGGGGATATTGTTTTCTTTAGGTGGAGCATGTCCATCAATTCTGGGTTGGACATGGCCTTGTATGTCAGGCAGAGATCACCTCTGAGTAGGCGGTATGCAACTGAGTACAGCTGAAGTTTCTTCAGTCAAGTTGCACAAGGCATCTGCTTGAGGCCAGTGATCCTTTTGGTGAGGTACTTCTGTGGTCTTTCCAGTTGTTGCAGGTGTCTTGTAAGGTACATCCCAAATTGGGCATTGTACTCTATGATGGGTCTGATGAGTGATGCTTACAGGGGCCCAATGACCTCTTTCGATTTGGATGCAAACCCTTTTGTGATTAGGTGGGCCACATAGAAGGATTTTCTAACCACTTTGGCAATGTGATTATTAAAGGAGAGGTTACTATCTACTTGGGTCCCCAGATCCCTTATTACAGCTTCCGTATTTAGGGGGCTACCACCTAAGTGGTAATTTGTGGGTACTTTGTTTTTTTCCAAAGGGGATGACTATGCACTTTTTAGCATTTAGCTTGAGGCCATGGTTTTGACACCAGTTATCTGTTTCAGTGAGACCCTTTTGGAGGATGTCTGTGTCAACCGGAGAGTCAATTATAGCCCCTAGTTTGCAGTCGTCTGCGAACTTGGTCAACCATAGTCCTCCTGTGCTTGCCTGTACCTCTGAGAAGTATATGCTGAACAGGAGGGGTCCTAGGACTGAGCCCTGGGGAACGCCACTTGTAACTGGCTTAGAATCAGACCTAGCTCCTGCAACTCTTACCATGTGGGTTCTGTCCATGAGTCAGTTGGCAACCCATCTCGTGATGTAAGGGTTTATGTTCAGGCTGGTGAGCTTGTCTATAATACCTAAGTGGGGAATGGTGTCGAAGGCCTTTGTGAGGTCTAGGTAGGCTATGTGGACCACCTTTCCCTCATCAATAGCCTTGGTAATTGTCTCAAGGAAGTCCACCAGGTTTAGGAGGCATGATCTGCCTTTAACAAAGCCGAACTGGGTAGGGTCCACTGTTTGGAGGTTCCCAATGTCTCTGTTAATGAGATCCATGATGATGCGCTCCATAGCTTTTCAGACCAAGCTAGTCAGGCTTATAGGGTGATAGTTCCTGGGGTCCATTGTGACTCCACCTTTGTGGAGCAGAATAACCATTGCTGTGCACCACTCTGTGGGCATGTAGCCTGTGGAGAGGCAGAGTTTAAACAGTGTGTTTAGGTGAGGGGTTAGTTCATCTTTGACCTCATGTAGGATGCAGCCTGGGACACCATCCAGTCCCATTGATGCTGCTTTTTTGGCTTTGGAGAGGGCTGTTTTAACCTGAGTCTCTGTGATTTCAGGGGCACTACATTCTTCTGGTATAGTTATAGGCCCTTTTGGGGGTGAGAGGGGGGGAAAGTTTGCACTGAACCTGTCTGCCAGGATGTTGGCTATATCGGTCGGTTCACTGTATTTTGTGCCATTCTGCACTAACTCTGAGCAGATCTGAGAATTGCCACTTAGATTCTTGACATAGCTAAAGAATGCCTTCTGGTTATCTTTGGAGTCCATGGCAATTTTTCTTTCGAAGCTAGCCTTGGATGATTTTATGAGGGAACGTAGTTTCTTGCTGATACTGATCAGGGATGTCTTCCCTTCTTGAGATTTTACTCTTTTCTGTACTAGTTTCCTCCTTCGATTGTATAGCTTGTTTATGGCAGGGGTCCACCAGACTGGTTTCCTTTTCTTGGAGGAGTGAGTCTTGGTTTTGTTTGGGATAGCATGATCCATGCATTCTTGTAGGTGTCCGTAGAGTGCATTTTTAAAGGATTTTGCAGCTTGGACGGCATTATCCTTTAGCATGGGGGCTTTGAAACTTCCCAACTTGGTCTTAAGTAACGTGAAGTTTGCTTTTGAAAAGTTTTTCACAGTAGTTTCTCCAGTGTGGAACACCGATCGCCCATGTTGGTGATGACTAGGTCCAATATGTTGTTACCTCTGGTGGGGGTGTTGACCAGTTGATCCAGGATGTTTGAGTTTATAAATTCTAGGAAATGTTGGGCAAGGGAGTTTGTACTTGAGTAGTTCTCCCAGTTAATGTTTGGGTAATTGAAATCACCCAATATCAGGGTGTTTGGTAGGACCTTTATGTTTCCCAGTGTTTCCAGAAATGCGGAGTGGGGGTCCTGGGACATGGTGGTTGATCTGTAGCAAGCTATAATTTGAATAGCAGTTTTGCCCATTGTTAGTTGCATGTGGATGATCTCTGAAGCATTGTGCTGAGCCACTAACCTGGAGGTGTGGGTATCCTTGATGAATATGGATACTCCCCCGCCTTTTGTATTTCGGTCCAGGTTTTGTGGCCGAAATGTATGGTATGAGTTGTAGCCTGGTAGTGCTGGGATGCTCTCTGGAGCTTTAAACCAGGTTTCTGTTACTGCACATATATCGATTTTCTCCATACTGAGAAGTGCCTCGAGTCCGTGCATTTTGAGGTTTAGACTTCTGGCATTGAGTAGCATTACCCTCAGTTTTCTGTTACTTGTGCTATTTAGGGCATTGGGTTTGTCTTTTGAGCCTTGCCTAAAAAAGGCACTATGGGGGTGGCAAGAAAGCCTAAGGGTGACAGGTGCAAGCCGTCTCTAGGGAAGCATCATGGCTTGTCGAGCATGTTATCCCAGGCTGACAGACACTGGATCCCCTTTGAATGACAGCAGAAGCTTAGACAATTGTTGAAATTGATAATTTTTTCTCTATACCGTGGTATCATTCTTGGTGAGGACAGGATGCTACTCAGGGTCAGGGTCATAGTGGCCTGGGCTACGTGATCAGAGAGCTCCTCCATGTCTCTTTTCATGTAGTCCAGGGAGGTACAGCTCAGGTCATTCACACTAACATGGACAATGACAGAGTCATATTTGTACTGGAGTGACCTGAGTGCTTGAGTTATATGATGGATCCTGGCACCCGACTGGCAGCTCACAGTAACCTTCTCCTTGTCCAGCCTAGTGAGTGGGACGTCAGTGTGCCTGACTATAGAGTCACCTATTACTAGTGTATTTTGCCTTAAGGGCTGTGATTGCGTGGCACACTGCTTTTGTGAAGTATGCGTTTCACGGTTTGTGTTGGGGGGTGGAGGTTGTCTGGATTTCTGCTTTGGAGGGCTCTGTTGCTTTTGAAGATTTTTATTTAGAGTCTCTGAGTATGTTTTCATGTATTTATGTGTGTTTTTTGCCAGTGCTGGTTTCATAGGTCTATGTGAGACTGGTGGTGTGATGCAAATAATTCCCTTCTCCTCTTGACTGCCTGGTCCAGTCTTGGGTTGAGAGAGCTTAGCCTCCAGTTTGGCTGTATAATTGCATCTCTCGCATGTATTAGTGTTTGGTGGAAGGAGGAGAGGGTTGTCTGTGTACATGAGGCAATTGTAACATTGCCTAAAAATGCCCAGATTCACCAGTTGGACCAGAGATTACACCTGAAACTGCCCTTTGGACATGTCTGGATAGGTACAATGAACTGTTTTACTGACTGGCTCGTAAAGTCGAATAGAGAGCCTTGTCCTTCTCTACAGTATAGGGGGTTCTAGTGCTAAGGTTTATTAGTGCTTGCTATGAGTTTTGAGCAAGTGCTGGGATGAGAAGTAAATGGTTTGAGTGCTTAAGTTGAAAGTTTGTCTAGTTCCAAGGGAAAAATTGAAGAGTAGACTTTGTGGAGCCGGAAATAGTCATACCCTAGCTAACCGGTGCTGCCCAGTGCGCAAAACCACACAAATGCAGGTTTTATAGCAGGGAAATGAAAGAGAAAGAAATTAGCCCAAAATGGCCAATAAACTACTAATTTCTGGGCTGAAACCGCTCCTCCAGGGTCAGATAGGCTGCTCAAAGCTCCCTCTCTCACTGTGAACAGAAAAACTTCCTTCTATCTAAGTAAGGTATGGGCAAACACAGAAACTTGTAACACAGCCCTGAATTCAGTACTAACATGAAAACTGGACTATACTCGCTTAGAAAGGTGGGAAAACAAGTTTTTTTTTTTTTTTTTTTTTCAGAAAATAAAGCAGATACAATTAAAAAAACACTTTAAATGCACATAAATGGCTATCACACTTGAGTGTGTAGCCTACAACAGTTAAACAGGTAATTTAAACACAAAAATTACTTTGTTAAAGTGCATTCAGTAAAATAAGCACAATATATAGCTGAAACAAGCTTTTTCAATCACAGAAACTCTAGAAAATTGGCGTTTTAGGTGGAATTAGCTAAAGGCAGCAAGAAAATGCAGAAAAATTATACTTAATCACTCCAAAGTCTCTCTTTTGTCTCGCTGCTGCTGTAGAACTCTGCAGGGCACCAGGCAGGAGCAGCATCTAAAAGCTTTAAAATGTGTGACGAGAAATGTCTGTTCACATTCCCAGCAGATATCCAGGCTAAAATTCCCATAAATATTTTGAAAGAAAGACAACTGACAGCAGGAAAATATATAAAAAAAAAATAATTATACATATATATATATATATATATATATATATATATATATATATATATATATATATATATATATATATATAATCTGTGTGTGTGTGTGTGTATGGGTCCACTTCTTAATTTCGAAAGATCAGAGTCTCGAGATTCAGAATATCGAACCCAGAATCTCGAGGTTGTGAAAACTCGAAAGTAAGAAGTAAAAAAAAAAAAAAAAGACATGACAACTGTTAAAACCATGTTTTTCCCGGTGGGCAAGCCCCCTTGCATGCACCACACCCCCTGCAACCTAAATATACTAACTCTGAGATCGCTGTGTACATGAAGATAATGGTAATGTACATCACAATACAGTACAGAATGGGAACATTCCATTCTCTTCACTGTAGCGTGATCTCAGAGTTAGTATATTTAAATTGCATTAGGTGTGGGGGTGCAGGTGGGCTTGTCCCCCCCCCTGCAAAAACACGGTTTTAGCAGTTGTCATTTTTTTTTTTTATTTCTTACTTTCGAAATTTCACAACTCGAGGTTCTGGGTTCGATATTCTGAATCCCGAGATTGGGATCTTTCAAAATTAAGAAGTGCACGTGTGTGTGTGTGTGTGTGTGTGTGTGTGTGTGTGTGTGTGTATATACACACACACACACACACACACACACACACACACACACACACACACACATACACACACACACACACACACACACACACATATATATATATGTATCTGAAGACGGGTTTAAACAAAAGCTCTTATCCTGCCACTTTAAGTTTTTATTTCTCACTGTTTATTAAAGAATAGTTTTATGATAGTTAGCCTGGTGAGCTCCTTGGTTTTGTCTTTTTGGTTTTTATACATTTTATCCAAGTGTGTATCTTCGACTGCCGAACAGTACATTTGTGGATTTATATTTATGTATATATATATATATATATATATATATATATATATACACACCTTAAAACTTATCATGCTTAGTGACTAGTGGGACTGTAGCAGCCAAACCATTAACTTGAAAAAGTGGAACTATGGATGATTATGAGTCAATATTGATGTGTATCTTGGAAGTCACATTGGAGGGGACTAGATGAAACTGATGAAGTATGAGAACCAAATTTGGCTGGGCCATTGGAAAGCAACCAATATAACTATTTGCTCTGACTTTTTGCCTTTGAAAATGACCTTCATTATTAATAAAACTGAAGGAAAGTCATATATCAGACCTCTAGGCTACATCTATATCAGTGTCTCTTTGCTGTTACCTTTGGGGACAGGACACAGGAGAAAGTACTTCTAATATTTGATGTTGTGGGAGAGTTAAAATGTTACAGATGAGGTGACCTTACTTCCTCAATGTATATATATATATATATATATATATATATATATATATATATATATATATATATGTTTTATTATTACTTTCATGAAGTGCAGGGTATCGAGCGACACATGCTCAAATCACTGTTTTCAAGACGGCAGTTACACCAACCAAAAATTATCCATTTCTAATGATTGAGTGACATGTTACACTCTATCATTCCTGCTGGGAGATCGCGGTTCACTGAGGAACAGGAAAGTAGCCCATTTTCTCACTGTAGTGTGATATAGTGATATTTTTAGTGCGCAAGGGGTGTAGCCCCCACTTGGGGGCTGCAGAGTGAGTATCCCCTCCCATGAAAAATAGTAGCATTAATGTACCATTGAGTGCAGAGTGTAATGGTACGTTAATGTGCATAGCATGGGTGACTGACATCACCTCCTGCTATGTCAAATACATTGAACCACAATTGCTGATATATTCATTTTCACCTTGGTTTACCTTTCAACATTCTGGATTCAGCATTTTGGGTAGACATTCTAAATGATCGACCAAAGCAAATTCAGAATACCAATAGTAAATATATATATATATATATATATATATATATATATATATATATATATATATATTTTTTTTTTTTTTTTTTTTTTTGTCATTGATGGACCTAATAACCACTTGTAGGGTATCAGAATAGAATACATCTGCTTAACATGTCCACCAGGCATTGGGATTCCTTTGAAATGTGAACTGCAGATAATAATTTGTTGGTATTGAAACCCCCCACATGGTATCATGAACTACAAAGAAGGCAGGGGGTCCTACCAAATTATTAATGTACCACATTACTACCATGTTGTCTGATTGCATGGAGATATGGCCTTCTGGAGTCCACTGTAGCAGAGCTTGAAGGGAAAGCAAGACTGTCATCATGTTCTGTAGAATAGAAATATGAGGTTTTGATTTCTGAAGAAACCAAAGTCCTTATACCATGTTGCCCTAACATGGCCCTTCACAGTCCAGGAAGGAAGCATCCATTCTGACTGCAGTTGTGGGAGGAGGGTCTGCAAGGTTTGCCTGTAAAGGATTTGGCTGGTATCATATAGCAACAAAGAAGTATTTTGTATGATGTGGAAATATTGATTGGCATTCTCTGTGGGTCTGTTTCCTGGGAGCAATTAATCTTTAGGATCCACTATACTACCCTCATATAGTGTCTTACACATGCCACTATCTGAATTAAGGCTGCTTTCAGTCAGAGTGCCAGAGGCATGATCCGTCCAAGGATGACTCATCTGACATCAGAAGGGGGACTGTGAAAAATGAAATTTGACATTCTGTCTCTGATAATAAATGACCAATGTATATCTATGGAACTGGAATAACCTTTACAATTTCAAAAGTTAAGCTGAAGTAGGAGAGACGTTGATCCTTAAAGAGTGAAAGGTGTAGAGCAAAGATTTTTTTCTGCCATAAGTTGTCTCATTTGTTGAACACTAGGTGCTGATAATCCAAACAGGGAAATAATTTGCTTCTCTGTAGATACAGGGCGGTAGCCAATATACGCACAAATTTTATAAAACACAGTTGGAGGTAGGTTAGGCTGAAGAGTGGAGTCCTCCAATGGTAATGACTATGTCCTGTTCATAAGTGCAGGAATCTTCTTTAATCTTCTCAACAACTTTATGCTCTTTAGTGCAGAGAAGTGTCTGGACCATCTAAAGAACACATCTAATATTTTGTAATTTGAAGAGGGAAGATGCATTTAAAGTTCATCATCCTATGAGAGGACACATTTGGGATAAAGTTCTATAGGTTGCTCAAAACTAGTGTAGGCCTTAGGTCCTACACCTTCTTTGGAACTAAAATGAATCTGGAATGATATTTGAGTCTTTGTTCATCAGGCCAGATTTCCTGGTTGACTTTTTCCAAAAAGCTTATGGACTTTCCTACCTGGCCGCCACTTTCTATAAATGAGAATTTTAATGACAACTTGTGGCTACCACTTCCTTTACCCATGCACTGATAGTAATTCTGAGTAAAGCTGATAAAGAGAGAGAGAGAGAGAAAACATGTCCCCACAACCACCTCCATCCAAAGGGGATTTAGATAACAAAGAGCTGATTCTGTGTTGCTGGTATGCCTCAATCTACTTTGAACCCTCAAAGAGGACTGACATTCACAGATTCTGAACAAGCATCCTTGCTGGGTGCCAACAGAAGAAAACTGCTTTATGCAGGGTCTGTGAATTTTCATGAACAAATATTATGGAAAGTGAAGTATAAACACATGTAGCAAGTAAGAGTTTGACATTTCACCTTCCTTGACTTTAGAGAGTTAGCACATTTGTGGCAAGACATCCAGGGAACCCCTGAAGACTAAATCAGATTAGGAAGCCTTGACATCCTTTACAGATGGGTTAAGATTTATTCACAAGTTTCAGCTATGGTGATTCCAGATCCTACTACTACAACCAACCAGCTCACTGCATCTTATGTCACTTATGCCATCAGATTAATGAAGTTAGAAGGGGTAGAGACTAGGACCATAATGCTTTCTTTAACATCACTGTCAGGCATGTTATGACTGGAATGTTGTACTTCATCTAAAAGGTCTCCATGAAAGTACAAACTCATCTAAATAGTCTCAGTAAAAGCAAAATGTTTAACACAATCATGGATAACATGTAAGATGTAAAGACATGCGTTCCAAGCCTTGATCTTAGAAATTAATAGCTAAAACTGAGGAATAAATTTTCTCTGTAAGGCCTCTTTGAGACAGTGATATTAGGAACAGAAATCTTTCTCCCTACAATGAACATTCCTTAGCAGGACAAAATATGTTATTTATCTTCATAATAATAGGGGATGTGGGATCAGAGTGTTCTCAAGTATAAGTAATGTCTTGTAAAATTTCCACCAAGATAGGATCAATCAGGAGAATAGCTTTGCTGTCCTACAGGCTTGATGGCCTACTGAATAGAAGGAGATGCTGGAGAAAACTGAAGTTCTGGAGAAGGGATGGCCCCTGTAGAAAAAAATAAGCAGACTCAGTTTTATGAAGCAGAGCCTCCATAACTTGTGAAAAGAACTTCAAAGCAATTATGTGTCCAGAGATATGTGCTCAACTTTCCCTTCTGCATCACCACCTTTTGTAATTTTTTGAATATTTCTTCCAAGTAACATGTTTTTTTTTTAACCTTTTCTTTGAAAGGTTTCAGAGAAGTTTAGATTTCACTGACAGACAAAAACTAATTAAACTCTGGGTGTTTTTCTGCAGAGAGGATGTGTTTGCTAGGGAGCATTGCTGAAGGGACAAAGGCATGTTTAATACACTGATTTGAAAAGCCATTAAAGATATTAAAAAGAACAGAGAAATATACCTGCAAAAGTTGAAAAAGTAAAGATAGGGAAACTGTACTAGAAGAGCATAATTAAAGCTGCTTGGTAATAAGACATCACTAGAGGTATCTGGGGCCAGTCTAGCACTAAATCAAACTTTTGTACTAGGATAGACTAAGAAAGGGAAGTGGCTCTTCCAGAGCAGTGGATTATGAGTGTCGTGGTTAAGGTGGGCAGTGTTTAGCAGCCTGTGGATGTTCTGCGTGCCAAGTGATCCGAAGACTGCCTCAGGAATCTCTTCTCCAGCAACTGGAGCTCTTTGAAAGCAGACGGATTTGTTACTTAAAATGGACACGCATCACTCCCATTCTATGTCTTTCTCTTAAAAAAATATTATTGTTGTTACTATTATTATTATTACTAGTACTGATTTGATCTTTAAAACGGACGTGTATCGCTCCCATATCATGGCCCTCTTTTAAAAATGTGTTCTTTCCTCCTTTTCACATCTTATAGTGTTTGATCTTTTGGGTGTAGTTGAATGTGTTAGTTTGCTTTACCTGGACATTACTGGGTGTAGCTTTCAACCCCCTCCCCCCCAAAAAAAACTAACTGATTCCTTTTAAATGCTTCATTTAAAAACGCTGAAGAGGGAGCCCCTCAGGCAACCACAGATCAGCACTAAGAAATTTACTTAGTATTTTATGTTATTGAAGGCTATAAAGCAGCAGCTCGTTACCTACAAAAACAAGTGTTACCCAGTATTTTGAGCATCATTTCGGACCGTGTAAAATTCAA
This sequence comes from Protopterus annectens, assembly GCF_019279795.1. NCBI lineage: Eukaryota > Metazoa > Chordata > Ceratodontiformes > Protopteridae > Protopterus > Protopterus annectens. The sequence continues at coordinate 1,093,688,728 of NC_056733.1, forward strand.
CACTTGCTACGCAATAAGGTTTGCACCTGTCTGTCTTTACGCAGGACGGTTTATGTTAGGGCATGTCGTGCGTAAAAACATGAACATGACAAATGTTCTGAGATTTTAGGGCAAAAAGTTTCAACTCACGGTTGAATAAGATGGCTATGTTGTTGTAGTTGCACCACCATGAAAACAACAAAAGCTCAAATTCTATTTTGCAAAAAAAATGAAGTAAAGTCCTTCGCAGTGGTTGTGGGTATGGTTTATCCTGTCCCTAAAAATGTCTCACTTTGGGCATTTGAAAAGGTGGCAGCCCTACTCAGTGATAGCGTGGTAACTTTTCTTGGCAGCGTACCACTACTAAATAAAATCCTTTGAAGTTATGAAGTTACACGCCTACCCACTGATTTTTTTTCTGGATTAATTTGAACTCATCTCGGTACATTTTTTCCATGTAAGCTTTAAAACACATAGTGTCGCTGTTGGCTCATATATTCGCTGGTTATTAGCTCTAACAGATTGTTGAAATAGGAGCGCATCTTTTCACAGTGTTCAGATGAAATCCGGCTGTTCAGTGGATCATCACCCCCTGGTCTTTATTATAATCGCTGACGAAGGAGCAGGGGTTATTATTTGGTTCAAAACCTATTACGGAATACAGTTACATTATGGGTAACCTGGCTTTTTGCAGACGTTTGACTCCAAAAATGCAAACTGTTTGTTTTCTTATCTTCCTTTTATCTTGCAACAAAACAGATTCCCTGCTATGCTACTCTGTTCGAGAAGAACTGGCAAAAGGGTCTGTGGTTTCCAATATTGCAAATGACCTGGGACTGGAGCCCAAAATGCTGACTGAAGGCGGGGCACATATTGCTGGTGACGGCAGTGAGCGATATTTTGTTATAAATAAAAATACCGGAATGTTATTAATCAATGAACAAATAGATAGAGAAGAAATATGCGGAGAGATAATTCGCTGCCTTCTGTTCTTCCAGCTTGTAATTGAAAATCCTTTACAGCTGCATCCTGCAGAAATAGAAATTTTAGATGTGAATGACAACGCTCCCATTTTCCCCCAGAAGGAAATTATTCTGTCAATACCAGAGCATACATCTCCAGGAGCCAAGTTCTCATTGCAACGGGCACAGGATTTAGATTTGAGTGCAAATGCCGTTCAACGGTATCTTATTACTTCAAATGAGCATTTTCGTTTAGATGTTCCCGACGGGAAGATTAAGACCAAACGTCCAGAAATCGTACTTATGAAGCAGCTGGATTACGAAAAGACACCTAAATTGTTATTACAACTGACAGCAGTTGATGGGGGTGAACCTCCAAGGACTGGAACAGCTGTGATACTAATAAATGTGCTGGACACTAACGATAATCCACCTGTTTTTAATCAATCTGTTTATAACGTGAAACTTTTTGAACAGAATGCAATAAATTACATGGCACTGAAGGTGACCGCTACAGACCTGGATGATGGACCTAATGGTGACATCGTTTATGCATTCTCTCACATTTCAGAAGCAGCTGCTCGTATATTTAAGTTAAATGACAGAACTGGGGAAATAACTGTAGATGAGCCACTGGACTTTGAAGAGACACAAAGTTATGAACTGGAAGTAGAAGCCAGAGACAGTGGTGGTTTATCATCATTTTGCAAAGTTGTTGTTGAAATTGTTGATGTGAATGATAATCCACCAGATATAGTCCTAGCGTCAGTTAAAAGTTGGGTACCTGAGAATGCATTACCTCAAACAATTGTAGCTCTTTTAAATGTCAAAGACCGAGATGGTGGAGGTAATGGGGGTGTCAGTTGTTCTATCGAAGGCCATCAACCTTTCAAATTAACCTCATCTTTCAAGAATTTTTACCGTTTAGTAACGACCGGCCATCTTGATCGTGAGAGAGAACCAGAGTACAACATTACCATCGTTGCATTTGATGATGGGTCTCCGCCACTGTCTTCTACAACAGTTGTACACCTACAGATTTCTGATATTAATGATAACCCCCCAGTCTTCAGTAAAGCAACGTATAGCATGCAGGTAATAGAGAATAACAACCCAGGTGCTCTTATTGGATCAGTTATGGCAACTGATATGGATACTTCTCAAAACGCTCAGGTATTTTATTCTGTTATTGAAGACATGGTTAATGGTTTTCCGTTGTCTAATTTTATCACAATTAATTCAAACAGTGGAAATATATTTGCAGTGAGACATTTTGATTATGAGCAGTTGAAAGAATTTACATTTCTCGTTCAATCTCGGGATTCTGGTACTCCGAGATTAAGCAGTAATGCCACTATAAAGTTATACGTTATAGATCAAAACGATAACGCCCCTGCTCTGCTACACCCCTCCCCAAATGACAGTTCATTTTCAGCAGAGATTGTCCCTAGGAATGCAGAAGCTGGATATGTTGTTAGCAAAGTCATTGCTGTTGATGCAGATTCTGGACAAAACGCCTGGCTCTTCTTTCACCTTCTGAAGTCTTCAGATCCAAGCCTTTTTTCAGTGGGGGTTCACACAGGAGAAATAACAACAGTCCGGGGAATTACAGAAAAAGACAATAACCGGCATACATTGATAGTAATTGTCAAAGACAATGGAAGACCCTCCCTTTCAACAACAGCAACAGTTAAAGTTGTAGTAGCAGAAAATTTGTCTGGGAACCATTTAGAAATTGTGGAGGAGGAAAACCCAAATGATTTTGACTCACAGTTAACAGTTTATTTAATAATTTCATTAGCGGTTGTGACCTTTTTGTTCCTGGGGTCTGTAATAATGTTACTGATATTCAAAGCTTACAGAATCAACAATTCAAAGCATCCCAATATCTTGAATCAGAATTTGCGTAGTTCAGACATTGTAAGTTTCAGAACAAGTTATTTGGATTCACTTACTAGAGGAACCATTCAACAGGGTCACCTGCAAGAAGTCCAAGCCAATGTGGAACCCTTGGGTTACAACATTTTACACCAGGATCCAAATAATATTAACTCCAGAAAGGAACAAATCGATCACCATGCTCTACTGATTGATTTTAATAACAAGAACGAGGTAAGAAACGTCGGTGATGAGTTTAATGGCTTAAATATTATGTTAAGACAGTTTGAAGAAGCATTAAAGACATGTTAGAACCGCTAGCACCATAAAGAGTGTCCGTTTCCTTCCGACTGAGATAATGTTAGGACATTTCAGTGTTTTGTAGACACATTGTGACTTCATAAATACGCAGTGCGAATGCCATTATCTAAACGTCTGGTGATCTTCTTCAGTTATTAGGACTTGAAATCGCTGTGCAGTTAAACAGAGTTAAAACAATGCTATTTGAAATACCCCGTTAGTCCACGAAGAGCTAGCTATACTAATTTTTTGTCCCTCTACTGCCTATATACCAACCAGCTGACCCACTTGCCGCTTTCTGCTCCAATCACTCATAAACCAGATTTATTAGATTACAAATAGATTTTCATTGAGAAGCAGTGCTATGAACTTTTCCAGCATTCAATGTGCAGAATTTCAGCAATTTATTAGGATTAACTCATTTTATGCAGATTATGATACTAATAAAAAGGTAATATCTGCATTAACCTAGCTTGTTACTTCAAGCGCAGTTAACCCATTTAACAGCTTCGACAACTGGGCCTTTTATCTATTCAATCGATGAGTCTGAAAGATAAAAAAATATGAATTATTTTCCCATGTCAAGTGGTTGGGTTAATGTCCAGCACTCCACTACATCCTCATGCACGCGGCGCGGGGGGGGGGGGGTGCACTTAGGGTAACAATACTCTGGAGGAGATAGGACTTTCATGTGAGATTCAAAGTAACATGCCCTCTTTCTGTTATTGTGGATGCAGATGTTCCAATGACTATTCTAAGGTGCAACTTTTTAATTGGCAATAAAATGGAACACAGTTTTACAGAAATAGTTCTTCTAAGAATAAGCATTTGTTGTTTGCTGGTAGCAAAAGTTATAACATAAAAAGCTTTGTTGATAGTGGTTTGATTAGTCGATATTAAAAATATTCCATAATATCCTGACCTCGAGACCAAAGCCCAAACGCTTAAGAGGAATAGGTCAAGTTACATAGGATCAGTAGTAGTAACGTGTGCATAATTGCTAAGCAATGATGACACAACTTTCATTTTTTGCTATTTTGCTCACAAGGAGTTGGCCACATTACCTGAATATAACATCCTGGAGTTAATCACCTTACTGAATAACTAGAACGACAGTGTTGAGAATAACATGAATCACTAGATACAGTGCGTGTTTGACATTCCACTGGAGAAGCAGATAGGAATATCTTGATCAGTGATAATATAGTCTTCATTTTTGTCTTATTTTTCACTCCTTGACAAGATTTCTTGTAGACTTGAACAGATTTGTTGATTGCAATAAATGACAAATATGGCAGTATTTTGAAATTATATGTGCACTTCCAATTATCATAAGTATCACCCCCAGCAGATTATCTGCCTTGCACATTGATATATTTTCATGAATAGAAATTACAGTTTTTTTTTTTGTTGAAATCTGTTACCTATCCTTGATATACAGCTTGTTTATTGCAGTCTTTATTCATTTGTTTATGTGCTTACTTATTTCATATTTTCTTATTTTTTATTTTGTTGGTAGTTGTACTACTCAAGTAAAGATAGAAAGAAAGAGAAAACATAGTTTTCAGGTCCAACACAGTTTTGTTAGAAGGGAGCATTTCTTCCATACCTCTCAACCTTTTAGCTCAATAAATCTGGACAAAGCCTAAAATAATGGGGGCAAAGACCCCAAAATAATGACAGATTTTAAATATTGCTCTTACAAATGTAGAAAGTTGCATGAATAACAGAATTTGTGTTAGCATGCATTTTCTGAAGGATATAAAGTCTGAAACACAAATGTGTGTCATTATTTAATGACTTCAATCCTTGGTGATTTGCCAGAAAACCACAAATTTTATGACAGATCAAAAATATGAGGCGAAAATCTGGACATTCTGGGAAAATCTGGACAGCTGAGATGAACAGTCTCTTCCTATAACAAGTTAAATTAATATAATTGACATAGGCTGTTATCCATAGTCCCAGATTTTGGATTTATGTTGCGGTAATCCATGAAGAGGGGTGCCTAAAAAGGTCAGTGGAGGTTATTCATGCTGACTATGAAAATGCACAGGCATTTTTGATAAACATGCCTGCTTATGGTAAAAGTGTAAAGTACCTAAAGATAAGTGCTAATCAGAAACCATTTACGTGGATAAGGTGCTGTACACATTGGCATATTACTGCAATTCACAGAGATAAATGTAAAAAGGCCTAATGTGCATACAGAACATATAAAGGAGGCTGAATGTATGTAAGTGTAACAGCACCATATTAACTTGGGTATTATTCAAGTTGTGTGGCAAGTTAATTTGGAAACATCAGACTTAAACTAAGGACGTTTACTAAAACTAAGGACATTTAATAGAAAACATTGGAAATTATTATGAAGCATTGAAACTGAGGTAAAATTATTGAGTTCACTTCAAGAAATGTTTGTTTAATTCATATGATGTGTATATTACAATAGTGTAAATTGTCATTAGTAAATGGGAAATCATTACAGCAGTTGTGGAAATAAATAGTGATCATACAGAAAATCATTTACACTGCTATCTTTTAGTAATTTTTGTATACATGGTAGAAATGCAGTGATTTAAGTCTGAAGTACTGCAGTGGTAAGAATTTTTTTTTTTGCTGGACATGTGTCTTTACTGGGGATTTTTGAGTATCACTGACATTATTATGATTGCAAGTGTCTGTTAGGGACTAATGAAAGGAAAGATGTGTTCATAGGTCCATAAGTAAGTACTATGATAGCTGCCCTTGTGGGACCTTTTAACCCTAGCCAACTTCCTTTTTTGTTCTTGAAATATCCTATACCATTTTGTTATAGACTGGCCTACCTATCCCATGGTTGATAATTATATTTTAGCCTTAAGAAGAATAACTGGGATCATACCATAGATAATTTGAGGGGACCCATGCATGGGATAAAGCATTTAGGATCTGCCTTTGTGCATTAGTAGTACAGGGGGCAGTTCTGGGGTGAATTTTCTGTTTTCCATCCACAGATCTAAGTATTGCTTGAATATGGACAGGGATGAACTTTGTTTGATGTGGATGGGGTGTCTGTTCCAGTGCAGTGGTCTCCTCTGCAAGATATTTCTGTCCCTCCAAACTGCTTTGTTGATGTTGTAAAACAGGTTTAAATCCCTAGACTGAGTATTTCTGATGCCAACTGACTTGCTGATGTGCAGTAAATCCATCAGTATTGGGTCAGAGGATGCCTTGTATGTTAGACACAGGTCACCTCTTCACAGTCTATGAATAATAAGTATAGTGACAGAGCTTTCAGTCAGTCCATGAAAGACATGTTATTTAGGCCTTGTGGACTTTTAATAAGGTATATTTGTGAGCATTCTAGTTGTTGTGCATGTCTGGACAGATACACGTCAAAAGGGGCATTATATTCAATGATTAGACTAATGAGGGCTGAGTAAAGGGGGGGGCAATGACATCTGAAGATCTAGACACACTCCCTTTGTTTATAAGCTGTGCAATATAGAAGGATTTTCTTACAACAATAGCCACACATTGGTCAAACACTAGGTTACTGTCCATATACGTTCCCAAATCCCAAACAACTGGGTCATCTCTTAGGGGCATATTGTCAATGTTGTAATTATGTTAATAATTACCGGGCCTGTGGATAATACAGCCCAGACCACAAAATCCTTTATAAATGCATTCTATGAACACCTTCAGGAATGCATGGATCATGCAATCCGAAATAAAACCAAGACCCAATCCTCCAAAGGCAGAATTCCTGTCTGGTGGACCCCAGCCATAAACAAACTATACAATAGAAGGAGGAAGCTACTACATGACAGAGCAAAATCCCAAAAAGGGAAGGCATCTCTGATCAGTATTAGCAAAAAACTACGGGCACTCATAAAATCATCTAAGGCCAGCTTCGAGAGAAAAATTGCACAGGACACTAAGGATAATCAAAAGGCTTTCTTTAGTTATGTTAGGAACCTGGGTGGGAATTCCCAGATATGCTCAGAATTAGTCCAAAATGACAAAAAATACACAGAACCCACAGACATTACCAACATCCTAGCTGACAGGTTCAGCGCAAACTTCTCCCCCCCCTCCCCACCAAAAGGGCTAATATCTATCCCAGCAGAGTGCTGCCCCCCTGACATCTCAGATGCTCAGGTAAGAACTGCCCTCTCCAAAGCAAGAAACACAGCATCAATGGGACCAGACGGTGTCCCAGGCTGCGTTCCTACATGAACTCCAAGAAGAGCTAAACCCAAACCTAAAACTACTGTTCAATCTCAGCCTTACTACAGGATATGTACCCAAAGAGTGGCATACAGCAACAGTGGTCCCTATCCACAAAGGTGGTGCCTCAACAGATCCTGGAAACTATCGCCCCATAAGTCTCACTAGCTTGGTCTGCAAAGCTATGGAAAGGATCATCATGGACCTTATAAATAAAGATATTGGGGACCTACAGACACTGGATCCTACCCAGTTCGGCTTTGTTAAGGACAGATCCTGCCTCTTAAACCTGGTTGATTTCTTTGAAACAGTTACCAAGGCCATTGACAAGGGGAAGGTGGTCCACACAGCCTACCTGGACCTCGCAAAAGCCTTCGATACAATACCCCACTCGGGCATTATAGATAAGCTCACCAGCTTAAATATAAACCCCTATGTCACGAGATGGGTTGCAAACTGGCTCAAGGACAGAACCCACATGGTGAGAATAGCTGGAGCCATGTCAGACTCCAAACCAGTTACAAGTGGCGTCCCACAAGGCTCAGTCTTGGGACCTCTCTTGTTCGGTATATATTTCTCGGAGGTACAGGCCAACATGGAAGGACTGTGGCTGACCAAGTTCACAGATGACTGCAAACTGGGCGCCATAATAGACTCTCCAGCCGACACAAGCATCCTCCAAAAGGGCCTCATAGAAACAGACAACTGGTGCCAGAGCCATGGCCTCAAGCTAAATGCCAAAAAGTGTATAGTCATCCCCTTTGGCAAAAACAAAGTGCCTACAAATTACCACATAGGGGGTAATCCATTAAGTACAGAAGAAGTAATTAGGGACCTGGGGACCCAAGTTGATAGCAATCTCTCATTTGACAACCACGTGGCCAAAGTGGTTAGAAAAACATTTTATATAGCCCACCTAATCATGAAGGGATTCACATCTAGATCAGGGGAGGTCATCATGCCTCTTTACTCATCCCTCATCAGGCCCATAATTGAGTACAATGCCCCTTTTGGGATGTACCATACCAGACACCTGCAGCAACTGGAAAGACCCCAAAAGTACCTCACCAAGAGGATCAAGGGGCTCAAACAGATGCCGTATGCTGCCCGGTTAGAGAAACTCCAGCTCTACTCAGTGGCATACCGCCTGCTCAGAGTCGATCTGTGCCTGACGTATAAAGCCATGTCCAACCCGGAATTAATGGACATGCTGCACCTCAGAAAATCCAAATCCCATCGAGCTACGCGCTCGAGGGACTTAAACCTCAGCACTGAAATAAATAGGACATGCTGGAGGGACAGATTCATAACCCAGAGGCTCCCTTCACTCTGGAATAAAATCCCAGTCCAGGTTAGGCAGAGTCCCTCATTGACTCTCTTCAAGAGGAATCTTGATGAGTGGATGGGAGATCGTAGGTTTACCCTGGGTATCACTTCTGTGTCACTGTTAGACAGAGGCACACTATACTAACCTCGAAAAAGGGCATAGCAGAATTAATTTAAAATGGGTGGCGAAAGCCATACACACTCTGGCTAGGCTTATAAATGCCCTAGGGCAGATAGCCTAGTATGAACCTATGAACCTATGAACCTAATAAACTACTTTCCTTACCTTGCTGGGCTCTTTATTGGGAGGGTTGGCATAATTGTTAAGGTGTTTACATCACAGACACAATGTATACGGTTTAATTCTCACCTTTAAAAGAAATTGGATAAGCTTAAAATGGCCTACAAGGGCAGCTAGCCTAGTACTTACCTATGAACCTATATGTATAAATTGAGGTTTGTGTCACTTAACTTTTTTTTCTGAAGGTGACAGGTGTTGCTTACCTGATGATTATATGAAAAACTTTTGTGTATGACCATGGGATTTTATTTACAGAATCAGCAAGGGATACAGTTATCCTAACAGCAAGTTTGTAGACTGAAAAATAAATATAACAGGTGCAACTGTGCTTTTTACAATGGATGTACAGACAGTGTGAAAATCTGAGTATGAATTGCACATGTAGGTGAGAGAATGCTTCGTTAGATATACTAGGTTACATCATTTCTAATTTATATCTCATTATGATTTTTTTAATTTATGCTTATTCATGTAAATTGCACTTTAATATAACTGGTCTCTATGAATCATGACTTAGCTACTCTATTTCATGGACAGTGCAAATAGCCAAAATGTGTTCATTCAATGACTATGAATACCTCCTTAATATATTTTTTTTATCTAGAGTGCAGCCAGCAATTTACAGTTTGTACTCAGAGATTCATACTGCACCTCCCCTACGAAAGTTACATGTCATGATCTAATGGCCTCATGCAGTATCACTGTGCTGCACAGTAGGTACATGTCATGTGATCTGATGGCTTCATGTAGTACCACTGTGCTGCATGACAGCCATCATCATACTGATTAACACTGGCTTTTGGCTGCAGTACATTGGCTGTTGTCCACATTGCAGAGAATGGCTTTTGGTTTCAGTGCCACCTTGCAACAAGTCTCTATGTGACAATCTGCAAATTTATATTATACTGCAGCACCATGATAATCCGCTGTACCACATCATGGTAACCAATGCCATAGAGGTCCATTCATACTTCTGAGGGCATTTAACACCAGACCTCTGTGTCATGTCACCGTAGCCAGTCCTACAGAGGTCCTTTCAGCTAATGTCAATATGCAACAGTGGGAACAAGTCCCTGGGCCACAACATTAAGTGACCTCAAAGAGGCTTATTCATACCAGCAGAAGCATCCATTCTGTGTACTCACAATGACTGATTCCCTGTTAGTTTCTGTAGAGTATTTCACTTTTCTAGGACTCATATTTTCTACTGAATAGTCTTCTATCATCACAGACGTAGTCGTAGCAGTTCTGGACTGGATTTGTTTAGCTGACTTCCTGGCAAATGTTCTTGGTTTGGGATGTTCATCAAGTGCCTCTGCCTTTATCCATATAAAATAAGTCATCACATTCAGCCACATATAGGACCATAGGAAATACAAATCAATTTATTCACAAGACCATTATCACCATGCTAATACCCTTTGTAATAAAATAGTAACTCCCTTAACAAGAAGGACAAATTAAGCAGTCCTAAAGTAAATTTATAGGGACATAGCTAATCATTTAAAGACTGCTACGATCTGGGACTTTAGTCATGGCCAACAATTATCCCTTGAATGGAATACTTGTGATCCAAAGTCTGATCTAGTGCCATTCTGCTCCCCTTCCTGGAGAGCTGCATACTCTGGGTTTTTTATCACAGCACTGCTTCTATTTGCCTTTTTCTGAACTGTTCTGCTTGCATCTTACTCCCAGGAACCAGAGATGTAAAGAATGTCAGAAGATTCATTTTTAGCCTTTGTATGTGATACAGCTTTCACTGGCATGTTCTAGCAAGGCTAAATGAAATGTACATGATGATGCATTTAATTTCTTTCAGCATGTGTATCAAAGCCCACACGATACATTCCACTTAATTGATTATTGATATTTTGAACGTGATGGAGGATATTGAAACTCACAGCCATGTGACAAATTTCTGAGTTCCTGGCATACTAATTAATTTCTGACTGTTCAGGAATTCCATGCCTGTCAAACATTGCATTCAGTATATTGATACATAAAAGATTGTCATATATTCAAGTACAACTAAATCTAGGTATTCCCTAATAGTCATTCACACATAATAGGAAGTTTATATTTTTTTGTGCTGAAAAAGAAAATGTCAGAATTTCCTGAGGTATCAGTTCCGCTCTCTAGTTTTGGTTTGATGCATACTTTTGTTCTGTTTATTTTATCATTTTAGGCCAATAAGTAATCTATCTTCACATTTGGATATTCCCAGATATGAATCATGGATTTTCAAAATCATTGTTTTCAGCTGAGATTAGATAATTACTTTCTCATTCTTAAATAGCAAACCTTGTTTGGAAGATAACTATTCTGTGAAGATATAATACGGTCTGATCAGTGGATAAAGTTGGCATTGTCCAGCTAATCTGATATTATGACTTCTCTTATCATCATTGTACATTCTTGTGGTTTCTATTGCATGTCTGGAATCTGTGTCATGGCCCATAGGACTTCCAGATCTTCTTCCAAGAAAACCTCCTTGCAGTCATTCAGATAAGCTCTACTGAGCATGTCAGATATATTTATCAGCCTTCCTGCTTTATACTAGATTTCAACATCAGTGATATTTTTAAAATGTTTTCCAAGTGTTTGTGATCTATCTACACTTTAATATGAATCCCTTCTACATAATTATAAAAAGTTCTGATAACAACCATCTATGACCACCATTCACCTGGTTTATGTAACTGCTAAATCTGTTGACTCACAGTCGAAAAGTCATCCTTCTTACAGTAGTACTACTCCTATTCCTTCATGGCTTGCATTTCAAATCTCACTACCTAAACCTAAAACTCCCAGTTGCTCCCTGACCCTAATCTCAAGCCTTGCTTCCTAACCCTAACCCTAAACTCCCACCCACTCTCAGACCTGGTTTCCTAACCCTAATCTTAAATCTCCAAGTTGTCCGTTAACACACACTGTATAGCTCCCACTCATTGTTACTCACTCTCCCTTGTTGCTGTACCTATCTTGCTCAAATTTACATACCTGCTTTGGAAAAACCCATGTGAGCTGCTTAGAAAATACGTAATCTGTTGCAAGACTATGGTCTGCAAGCAGGCAAGACTTGACCAAATGAATGAGTTACAAGCATCTGGAGTTTCCTGATAAACAAAAGCAAATAAATAAATGAATAGACTCGTTTCATACTCTCTGTGCCGACTTTTTGCTTGACCATTGTTTATAGACTGCATTTCCTGCAGTAGTTGTGTGCATTTTTGCCTCTGTGTCATTATCAAGCTAAATAACATTAATATTCTTTTTTTTTATTTTATTTTTTTATTTCCCATTATTACATAATGGCCTGAAATTTTAAGCATTCAGCATGTTACATTTCACAGTGCCTCTTTGAATGCTTATTATGCTGTACAAGGTAAGGTTCTGTGCTGCTTATTGCTATTGGACTATGTGTTTGGAGAGCACATGTTGTCTGTTTTACTTTATTTTTATTATCTTTATAATTAGTAGGCTTAGTTTTCTCCTTATTCTCAAGCAAAATATCAGTTTTACACAGTTCTAAGTCTTTAGTTAAAGGTCTTAACTGTACACTTGATATTTCATGGTTATGACATGCATAGGCATTTTTTTCTCTAGTGTCAGTTCTAATTCTCTCAATAGCCTGCCTTTTTTGTGGTCATGTCTTGTACCCCTAACTATTCTGTCTCTAATTAATGAATCACACAGTCATATGTCCTGTCTCTTAACTTAATTAAGTCACATATATATCAGTAGTTTCATTTATCCTTGATTTCTTGTAGAAAATAAATGTTTCATATGGGGTAGATTCTCATTTGGCTGATATTACTGGAATTTATTTTCCAGGACTGTTCAGCCATTTTTGTCTCCTTAGCGACGAGTGAAATTATTAAATAGATTGATGTCTTCCAAATGGCTTACTTGCTTTTGCCTGTTTAGTCACAAAACCATTCATAGTTTGATACAAATTAAATCTTTGGAACCAGAACTACTGAATTTCTGACAGGTTCTACTGCAGCTTTAGAAATGTCAGGGGTTATACTGACTTCACATTGGGCCATAAACTAAAGTATCAGTTCTAGGCAATCTGTTAATATCACATTCATCCACAGTTTGCTGCAGTCCTAGGGTATCATTCATTCATTCATTCATTCATTCATTCATTCATTCATTCATTCATTCATTTATTCATTCATTCACTGTCTATTTGATCAAGTTCTGGGTTGTAAGGAAGCCAGAGCCAATTCCGGTAGTCACCGAGTACAAGGTGGAGAAAATAATCCCACATGAGTATCAACCCATGACAGAACTCTTTTGCAGGATGCACATAAACATATGAACAATATGGAGACTTGCCATTTAATGACATCTGAGCTTTGAAGAAAACTTGAGTTCTTAGCCAACACCCACACCTGCACAAGGAATCCATGCAAACTCTACAAAGAAAGCACCCCATCTGAGAACCAAACAAAATACCTAAGTTCTAGGGCTGATATGACCACTCACACTACTGTGTCCAGTACTTGTTCAAATGCCACAGCTTCCTTACAAAGCAGCATATGTTGTATGGTTTTACAACATGTAGCAAAGAAATCTATCATTTAGTACATCTGTGATTCCATCTTCAAATTCACAGCTCTTAGAAAATATATACAGCTCTGCCATATATTCCAAATACATTCATATTTCATTTGATTTTGCTTATAATTGTGAAAACACCCTCGTAATTATTAAATGCTTTAGAATCACATGCTTTTGTATAATCTCTACAACTTTTTGAATTAGTTTTTCAAGTGGTTTAACTGATGATACCAAACTACACAACAGTTTGTAAGTTCTGGTCCTTGGTACATTAAACAATTCTGTACAACCTGTCACCCACAATGGCATATATAACACAGTTATATTTTCTAAATTTAAATCGTCCAGTTGCCAGTAACATCAGACATTTTAATATGGCCTATATGCTCATCCATGTAAAAACTGTGCCCATGCTCAGTCATTTTAATATGCAGGCCATTATCAAGCACTTAATTATACACTGATTTTCAAATAGCTGTTGTTTTTGCATGAGCACACACAGATGTACACACGTGCACGTGCAAGTGCTCACGTGCGCCCTCACACACACACACACACACACACACACACACACACACACACACACACACACACACACACACACTAATCCTCATCTGAGAAACCCATTTAATTAGTTAAAATTACCATAAACCCCTTGAAATACTCTATCTGCTTTGTATTTAGTTAATAATCCCTTAATTTTTGAAAATTTTCTGTTTACCTTCACATCGTTAAAACACTGATGGTTCTTATGTTTAAGCAGTTAACTCACACACACATTTGTATTCACTGATATGAAGAAATTGTTTTGTTTGGATTTACACAATTCATTACATCCACCCATCCAATGCTGGTAAGTCACATGTGACTCCTATAATAGCTCCAAGAACAGCTGCCACCACCAATAAAGTTTACTGGGCAAGTACAAAACAGAAGTAGATTGCTGACCCACTGCGAAAAGTTTTTTTTTTTTTTAATCTGTGCCATTGCACTGAATAGCACTGGTATGTTGCAGTCAGCTATGATTGCTTTTCCCTTACATGTTTATGCTACATCTTTTACTGTTGCAAGAACCTTCAGAGGAGTTTCCTCTTTAAGGCCTACCGAATACCATTCCTCTAGACATTTCAGAAACAGACCAAGGGATGGGAATGCAATGCAGCTGTAGGAAGGCTTTGTTACCTACTTTATTTACTAATGTTATCTCCCCATACTCCCCCACCCCCAAACCACCCCCCTGAGACACACCTCCCTGGACTACATGAAAAGAGATATGGAGGAGATCTCGGATTATGTGGCCCAGGCAGGTATGACCCTAGCCCAGAGCAGCATCCTACCATCATCCAGAATGATACCGCAGGACAAGCAGAAAATGACTGACTTCAACAATTGGCTAAGTTTCTGGTGTCATTCTAAGGGGATCCAGTATCTGTCTGCTTGGGATGACATGACTGACAGACCTCGATGCTTTGCTAGAGATGGCCTGCATCTGTCACCCCTGGGTTTCTGTATACTGTCTAAGGCTCTTGCCACCCCTATAGTGCCTTTTTTAAGTGATGTTCCAATTACCAAACTATCACTGTAACAGCTATAAATAAATGCAATCTGAGGGTCATGCTGCTCAGTGCTAGAAGTCTAAATTTCAAAATGCACTTGCTCAAAGCACTCCTCAAAATGGAGAAAATTGACAACAAATCGACAATCGGTAACAGAGACCTGGTTTAAAGCAGCAGAAAGCACCCCTGTGCTACCAGACTATAACTCATTCCGCACCTTTTGGACCCAGAACATGGACTGAAGCTCCAAAGGTGGTGGTGTCTCCATATTCATAAAGGATATGCACACCTCCAGACTAGTAGCCCAGCATAATGCATCCAAGATACTTTAGGTACAACTAACATTGGGGAAGACAGTGTTTCAGGTTGCAACCTGCTATAGGGGTCCCCGACCATGTCCCAAGACTCTCACTCCACTTTCCTAAGCCCCCTGGAAACTATTAGGGTCCAACCCAACACTCTCATACTAGGTGACTTCAACTACCCTTCCATAAACTGGGAAAACTACTCATGCACCAATACACTGGCCCAACGCTTCCTGGAATTCATCATTTCCAATGCCCTGGATCAGCTTATTCTTACCCCCACTAGAGGAAACAACATCCTTGACCTAATTATTACTAACATAGGCAAACGTTGCTCTACACCAATAATCAATTCCTCCCTGGTTAGATCCAACTACAAACTAATCACCATGGAAATCCACATCTCACCCACAATCCCTGTATGGTAACCACCATGAAAAACTTCTCCAAAGCTGACTTTGGGCTCCTGAAAACAGAGGTGGATAACTTTGTGGCACCCATGACAATGGAAAAAAGATGCATGACTGCCGAATCATACACCAATGTACTGTACGAACACGTACATACATGCATGGAACATACCCAACAGAACCAAGACACTCTCCTCCAAAAAAAAGGAAGCCAATCTGGTGGTCTCCTCCCATTAAAAAACTCTACAACAGTCCCGAGACTGTAAAAAATCCCTTATTAGCCTCAACAAAAAGTTGAGATTCCTCATCTAAACCTCTAAAGCCAGCTATAAAGGCAGAATTGTGGCAGACACTAAAAACAACCTCAAAGCCTTCTATAGTTATATCAAGAATCTCCATGGCAATATCCAGGTTTGCTCTGAGCACAATGGCATCTCCTATACTGAGCCAACAGATATTGCCAACATACTGGCCGACAGATTCAGTGCCAACTTTACCCCTCCAAGGCCAAGAATACAGCTTCCATGACACCCGGCAATATCCCTGGATGTATTCTACATGAATTACAAAGTGAACTGGTACAACTTCTGTGTGCCCTGTTCAATTACAGCCTCACCTCAGGCTTTGTCCCTACTGAATGGCGCACTGCTACAGTAATTCCTCTCCATAAAGGGGGGAGCGACTAGAAACCCTGGGAATTATCGCCCTATTAGCCTGATGTGTTTGATATGTAAGGCTATGGAGCGCATCATCATGGACCTAATTAACAAGGATATGGAGAATCTACAAACTCTAGATTCCATGCAGTTTGGTTTTGTGTAAGGTAGATTATGCCTGCTCAATGTGCTTGACTTCTTTGAGTCAGTCACTAGAGCTGTGGATGAAGGCAAGGCAGTTGATACAGCCTACCTTGATCTAGCCAATGCTTTGATACCATTCCCCACTCAGAAATTATTGATAAACTCACCAAACTAGGCATGAACCTCTATATCACTAGGTGGCTTGCAAATTGGTTCACATATAGAACCCACAGTGTTAAAGTAGCAAACTCTAAGTCAGACTGCCAACCAGTCACGAGTGAAGTCCCACAGGGATTGGTCCTGGGTCCTCTCCTGTTTGGCATCTACTTCTCAGAAGTCCAGGCCAACATGGAGGGAAGCTGGCTGACCAAGTTTGCAGATGACTGCAAGCTGGGAGCCATTATTAACTCCCCAAGCGATGTAGACATCCTACAGAAAGGCCTCACTGAGACCAATGACTGGTGTCAAAACCATGGCCTTAAGCTTAATGCCAAAAAATGTGTCGTCATCCTCTTTGGGAAAAACTCAGTTCCCACTAATTACCACATCGATGGGGGCCCACTGATCAGTGAAGGTGTTATAAGAGATCTGGGGACACAGGTTGACAGAAACCTCTCATTCAACCACTACATTGCCACTGAAGTCAGAAAGTCCTTCTATGTGGCATATCTCATTACCAAGGGTTTTGCATCCAGGAAGAAAGAGGTCATCATCTCTTTCTACTCTTCCCTCATTAGGCCAATCATTAAGTATAATGCCTCATTTGGCATGTACCTCACTAGACACATGCAACAGCTGGAAAGGCCAGAAAAGTACCTCACAAAGAGGATCCTAAGCCTTAAACATATGTCCTACATGGACAGACTCAAAAACCTCCAGTTATTCTCTGACTCATATAATCTATTAAGAGGCAATCTCTGCTTGGCTTACAAAGCCATGTCTGACCCAGCTCTGTTAGAAATGCTACATCTAAAGAAATCCAAATCCCTCTGCACCACATGCTCCAGAGACCTTAACCTCATTACCACAATCAACAGAACATGCTGGAGAGATAGGTTCATAACCCAGAGACTGCCCATGCTCTGGAATAGACTTCTCATACATGTCAAGCAGAGCACCTCACTGGTCTTCTTTAAGAGAAACCTTGATGAGTGAATGGGGAATAGAAAGTTCACCCTGGGGATCACTCCAGTGACTCTACTTGAAAGAGGCACTAGGAACTAAAATTGGGCAGCATGATGCTATGGGCTAGGCTTGTAAAGGTTCCAGGTCCATTAGCCTAGTACACACATATGAACTTATGAACCTATAAGATGGTGGTTCCCTTTCCAGTTTGATTTATAAGAATAAAATACAATAAAATAACATAAAACATTTTGTAGGATTTGGATCTTTGGAATAAAGTTTCTCTGCATATTAAGCAGTATGACTCACTATCTTCCTTTAAACATAAACAAGATGACTGGAAGGGTATCCACAAATTTACAATGGGATTGACTGGTATGACCCCCTGGAGAAAGAAGGTGCAGTCTGATGTGGGTACTGGCAAGGTATGAATTGTAATAAAACTTACTGACCTTGAAATATCTATGAATATATCACAGATCTTTATCACTGATATTTTAGAGTTTCTTCATACATGCATTCTGGGGTTATAAAACACACAGTATTCAGTTTAAAGAGTATTACAAAAAACATTTAAATTACTAAAAAATAAGTACTCACACTTCAGAAAAAAAAAGCTCTAATTGCTTGATTAAAATCTTTAGCTTTATTCTTTTATTAACTTAAACTACCCTAATTCAAATCCATATTTAAACCTTGTGCGACAAAGTGCCATATTTTAAAATGTGTATCACCTCTAATTGGTATAAGAATTCATACTTGTCACTACCATCCTGATGTTTGTCAAAATGTAAAATACCACTTTACCATTAATTACTAACCTTGCAGGAATATAATTTTAATGCAAGCTGCAGAACTCAATGGTGGGAAACTTTTATCCAACCTAAGATATTCTTGAATCCTGATTTTCAAATTCCTAACAGTTTTTCAGATAGCTCACTTGTTAGGAAAATATACATATTTGATTGAATATACACACTGTAGTATAACGTACAAAAACTGGCAAAAAACTGATGTGTCACATTCATTCCCTTCCAGAAGTTAAAAAAAACAAACAAACAAAAAAAACACATTTGATATAAATCGATGGCTTTCATTTAAGAAAAAAATATATATTATTGTAAAAATAGCAGACTCTTGTTGATCAGACTGTAAAATAAGATTTTCTTTTCAAAATTATCTCTTTTAATCTCTTAAAAAATATTAATTGTTACAGTGTATAAATAAGCATAAATAATTAGAATTCCATTTCCATCAAACCTTCTTTCTTTTCCCTTCTGAGATGTTAAAAGATATAATTTTGAAAAATACACATTTTTTATAATCTGATCTGCTATTTTACAGAACCAAGCATTGCAATTTTCAGTGTTCTTTCTAAAACCAAAAAATAAATGAGGAAGAATTGTTCACATCTTGGAAAGCTCTAGACAATGTAGGTACACATAAAGACATTGTTAAAAAAATGTATCAGAAAGTATCAGGTAAGTGTAGAGCATTATGCTAAGACAAGTGCAACAAAACACTTTGCTTGAAGTAGATCTCTGATTTTCTTGTGGTAAGCACTTAAGATGTTTTCTTTAGAAATGTCTCCGTTTAAGATCTATCTGTAGCTCTGGCTCATGCTTATGTTTACTGTTTTGCAAAGCATTGTAAGTGGATTGACACTCAAATATTATAGTGTTGTTTTTACTTTATTGGTACTGCACAGTATGTTTGACTTGGGCCATCCAAACACATGCTATTTTACACTTATGCGAGGGATTCAGTGAGAAGTATGTGCGGTGAAAAGAATATTACTGTCATGTGATGTGTTCAGTGTAACTTTAGAAGCCTGAATCTTGCCAGCAGTAAGGAGAGAGGAACTTCTGCTTGCAGTTTGACACTTCTGTGATGATGGGCCATTCCACAATCACAAGACATTAGAGGGTAAAACTGAAGCTGATAAATGTTACATGTGGGGATGCATATGATGTCAGCAGCTCAACTCATTTAGGGTATTACAAAAAAATCCCCCACATGAATTATATCATATATATGATGTTGTTGAAGGCTCCACTCTTTATTTCCCTATCCAACCCAGTGCTGGCAAGGGTATAGAATCAGGGCGATTAACACTACAAGCAGTAAGAGCATTAAGCAACAGATGGTCATCTGGAAGTTGTACAATAGTGAGGTTGGGGCTGTCAGAAAATGTAAAGTAAGAAGGAAGCCTGAATCATATTGATGCCTGACATTCATTATTATCATCATCTGCCCTGTTTTTCCCATTCTGTACATCAGGATGGCATGCAACCGTCACTATCTCTCTGTTGATTCAGTGCCACCCTCCTACCTTCTTCAACAGTCATGCCTGACTGTTACAGGTCTTCTCTCACACACTCCATCTATCTCTTTGCTGTATTGCCTTGTTTCCTCTTGCCTTCTTCCAGTGTGCCTGAAATCTTTTTTCACCAGTTGTCTTCTGCTTTCCTGCACATGTGCCTGAACCTCTGTAATCTGTTCTCATTGCCCTTTTCATCACTTGGAGCTACTTAGTCTTCTGTTCTGATATCCTCGTTTCTTCATCTGTCCCACAGTGTCCATCCCATCACCCATCTCAGGCACTTCATCTAAATCACCTCCGTCTTCCTCAGCTGCTTAGCCTTGGCTGCTAGGTTTCTGTACTGTACAGTAGTACTGGTTGCACCACTGTCTTGTACACCTTACTTTTTAGCTTCTTTGCCATTCCTTTGTTACACACTACCCCGACACTCTGTGACTGTTGGCTGTAGCTGCTCTGATTCGAGCTTTGGCCTTCTCATTCTGATTTCCCTTCTCCTCACCCACCCCCTCCCAGATATCTGAAGCTGTAAGCCTGTTCCACTATCTTCCGTTCTATCTCAATTTTCAGCTTCTTCTGATTTCCCCCATTTGCTGCTTCTTCAGCTGACAAATCTATACTCAGTTTCATCCCAGGTGCCTTCAGTTTTGAATTTCATTCCCTTATCATTTACTGAAGTTCCTGATCAGAGTCTGCCTGTAATGCCACATTATCTGCATACAGCATCTTTGTTTATCTGTACCCTACAACCTGTTTTCTAATGTGGTCCATCACCAGTATGAACAGCAGTGGGCTCAGAGTTGATGCACATCCACTTCCACTGGGAACTCCTCTGTGAGTCCAATCACTGTTCATAATTGTGTCATTGGGTCCTTGTCCATAGCCTGCAGTAATTCTGCCAATGTTTCTGGGACTTTAAACCACTGGACTGCCCAAATCAACTTTCTTGGGACCTTGTCATATATTTTCTCCAAGTTTAGGAATGCCCATTTGGACACTTTCCTCATCTCTATTTTCTTCCCAGCTATCTGTCTTACTGCAAACATAGGGTTGATTGTGCTGTGTATTGATATGAATCCAAACTGCTCATCTCCATGTTCATATTGCATCTTACTTGCTACTACTGTGTGTATTTGTTTGTCAGTCACACTCTTCAGAACTTTCAGGCAATGTGACAGTAGTTTGATACTTCTGTACTGCCCACAGCTGTGAATGTCCCCTTTGTTCTTGTGCACTGGTACTAGAATTCTTACTCTCCACTCATCTGAGATACTCCTTTTTCTCCATACTGCTATGAGTACCTTCTGGAGCCATTTTTCCCCTAACTCACCCAACATCTCGATCGTATCTGCTGTGACCTCATCTAAGCCTGCTGTTTTCCCTGACTTAATTTTCCTTACTGCTGTTATTACTGCTTCCTTCTTTCTTTGTGGGATGTTTCTGTGGCAGATTCATGTCATCAGATTGACCTTGTGAATGTTGAGTGCCATAGCATCAACCTCCTGAATGCTGAATCCCATAACACTCGACATTCAGAAGGTCGAACTCTAAAACAAAAAAAAAAGTTCTTTTTGCAAAGGGGCTGTGCCTTCCATGCCCCTCTGCTAATTATATAAACTAACTATACGATTGTACTACAATGGGAAAAGGTCCAGTTCCCTGATCCCTGCTATACCATGATTATATAATACAGGCTCCCAGTTATTCATATACATCAACATTCCTGATGTCAATGTATAGGGTTCACCAGTGCGCCAGTCAAAATTTATGTCTGTTGACCCATCATAAACCTGTCTAGGGCAGTACAGCTTCTGTGGGTTTTTTTTTTTTCATTTAGAAATTGGTAGACATAAGCAACAGCCTGTTCATCACCCCATAGGACATCAAAGGCAGATGGAAGGAGTACTTCTACCAACTTCTGTTTCCTTGAACTCTTGAGCTTTCTCTCCAGTCAACTTTCATCACCTCAGCCTTGTCTCTGGTGACCTTGAAGCCCTCTTTGACTACTGCTTGCAGCTGACTGAGGCAACCTGAGGTTCATACTGTGGTCTGACTGTTTCACTGTGGATGACTTTACAATCACTTATTCTACACCAGTTTGCCCTTTCCTTACTAGGAGGAACTCCCCTTGAGTTGCATGTTGGCCACTCTTGTATGTAATCTTGTGACTGTCTGTCTTGGTCAGCCATGTGTTGCCCACCATCAAGTCATTTGTCAGACAGAAGTCTATAAAACAGGTTCTTCATTCCTCTTGACACCTTATGTGGATCCAGGCAGTCCTGATATTCTATTGTGTCTGGTATGTGCTGATATGTGCTTTCAGGTCCCCTGTTATAAACACCAGCTCATTGTGTCCTGTTTTATTTAGTAGGTCCTGCAACTGCTGCCTGAATGCACTCTTTTCATCACCATCTCAACCCTGCTATGGAGCATAGGCTGATATTATGAATATTGCCCACAGGAGTCTGACTGCCCTTCTGTCTTGTCTCCTGGATACAGAAGATGCCCAGCCGCCTCCTTGTCATCATATAATCCACTTCTAACCTGCAGAGTGTCAGTGAACTAATGTTAAGTTATGGTATTGTTGAAGTAGATACTGATGTCTGCTACTGTGCAATCACATTTCTTCCCCATGTGATATCAGCACACCTTTCATGGTGAGTGTAGATATGTACATGTCGTTTCAACATTCCTTCCCCATATGACACCGGCACACCTTTCATGGTGAGTGTAGATATGTACATGTCGTTTCAACATTCCTTCCCCATATGACACCGGCACACCTTTCATGGTGAGTGTAGATATGTACATGTTGTTTCAACATTCCTTCCCCATATGATATCGGCACACCTTTCATGGTGAGTGTAGATATGTACATGTTCTTTCATTCTTTTGCTTCTTTTATCCCCATTGCTGATTATTGATTTGAGTACATTTATTTGGTGTTCTTCATTTATAGTTAGTTATTTATTTTAGTTCATAGCATGTATTCATCAAGCCATGAAAATTCACTCAAATTCAAGTTTATCGATGATCTGACTCCGTTGTAGAGAGGAATAAAGCCCTAATTATGACCCAGAAGACCTAAGATTGTTTAGAGGCTCAGACACTGAGAGAGACATACAAGGGAGGGCAGAGTTAGGACCTTACACCTATGGGGAGAGAAATGGTAGTCCCAACTGATCATGCATCCACATGCTATAGAGAGAGTATAGGACCCCACACACATGTACACAGTGGGACAGTGGCTCATGTCAGCCACCAGTGGTGGAGACATGCAAGAGAGAACCTCAATGACTGTGATCAGCTCTCAGCCATGAGGTGAAGGAGAATTAATTAGTTGCAATGCCTTATGGTCAGCAAGTAGCAGAGAGAAAACAAAATTGAAGTTCATTAAAATATTTACTAACTAAGCACTGTTACAGTAATCAGTAGACTAACAAACAAAAAATAAAGCATCAACAAATAAAAGATAAATACCGAGGATATAAATGAATGCCCAAATGCCAGATTAAGAATACACATATTAGGGGCTCTCTTAAGAGTTAAGGACATCTCAGACAGCCTGGTAAGAGGCCCTTTTGTATGATCTCTGACACACAAAGGAATGATCACCAAAAAAAACAGGTCAGACCCTTAGAACCACCAAAATTCCCTCACTGCAAGAATGCAGGGAACAGGTAGGAGAATACCAGACAAGAAGTTCCTTAAGTTAAGAAGGATACAGACAATAAGGGTAGGAGAGACTAAAACAAGAGCCTTATAGGCAGCTTGTGACTGAACTGGCAACCAATGCAGATAACACTAGAATGACATAATGGGATGATGATAAGATACCCCAGTCCGTATTTAGACTGTAGAGTTTTGCACCAGTTCAAATGCTGTCAACTTCTGAATCTGAAAGACCCATGTGCATGGTGTTAGAGTAGTGTAGTTTAAATGAGACCTGTATGTACCACCACTGGAAGATCTGCTGAGAGAAACAGATGCTTAATAAGGGAGTGATTCTCAGACAAAGTGCTAAAGTACTTGAGAATTGTACACACCTGGTCATTAAGGGTGAAGTGATTGTCAAATATTACTCCTACATTTTACAACTTTAACATAAATTTCAATTTATCATCACTGAACTGATAGATGGATGCAAAACTGGTGTAAATGACTTATGACTGCTGGCATGAAATGTCATAGCCATGGCCTTGGAGGTACTGAACTTCAACCAATTATTGCCTATCCAATAGAAGATGCACCCCAAGACTGAAGCTTGTTTGTTTAAAGAAGACACCAAATCCTGAGGAGAGCAGAAGTGCAGCTACGTACTGTCTGCATAACAATGATAATTTAAACATTTCTCATGAATATTTCCAAGAGGCAGTGTATACATGGTGAACAACACCAGGCCCAAAATTGAACCCTGTGGCAACCCACATATCAGAGAGAAGGAAGAGAAGGGAAAAAGGAATTCATTGCAAACACAAGATCTGAGCATGATCTGGAACATCTTAAATACCATGTCACTCTCTCAAATGATCAGATGGTTCACTGTGTCAGATGCTAAAGATAGACGTAAAAGGACCAACAAGGAATAACAATGCAGATTTCTCACCCAAAAAAAAAAAATCATTAAAGACCCTGACAAGTGCTGCCTTCATACTATGTTTTGACAGAACATCATACTAAGATGGGTCAGAGATATAATTAGTCTTTAGATATAAAAACAGCTGCATATAAATGACATTCTTATAAACTTTATCAGTAAATGGAAGTTTCAGATTGGTCTATAGTTATTTAGATTGTCCACATGCAGGCCAGCATTCTTAAGGGTTGGAGTAAGCAATACCCTCTTCAAAAACTGTAGGAAAAGCTCCATTCCTACAGATAACATAGTGACTGGTAATGAAGTAAGCTGAATACCTCCAAACAAGATATAACATGGTTGGTCAGATAAGGGTCTAGGCCAAGAGTGGTACACCCTGGAAATAAGAGGACTAAACTTATGTTAACTAGAAATGCAAAACACATTCCAAGAATGAAATGGTAGCCCTTCCAACTGACTCCTGAACATCCATTGTGCACACCATGACCAACACTTGACTGGATCAACTGGACTGATGCAGAGAGAAGTACATTCATGATATTCATTGAAAAAATACTTCTAGGTGATTTGTCAAGCTAGCAGTAAAGCCTGCTTACCACCCAGAAAAAGGCTGCTGACTGATTCACAGATACAGAAATCTCTTGGGACAACCTCACAGACTTTTTTTCTGGGTGACCTCTGCCTGATCAACAGATAAATGCTCATTTAACAGAAGTCTTTCTTCTAGCTGGACAGTGTGATACCAGATGTACTCCAAACCTCTTACCATCTTCCTTGAAGGACAGAGCACAGGATCATGCCATGGCTCATGTGACACAAAGTGGACAGGGCAATCATGACGTGGGCCTAGAAGATTGGGAGAGGCTGTCTGGGAACTCATATAGACCTCATCCGCCACATCAGTAGTTCCAACACTGAACTGATGTAAATGATGATATAGAATTCCTGGTCTATATCAGAAGACCGAATGGAAAAAATATCGAACGGCAAAACAGGGAAAAGACCGGACATCAAAGTGCTGTTTACCAGATCGTGGTACAGTGAAGATTGGAATATTTGTTGTTTCCTCACTGTAGTGCGATTTCAGAGTTGGTATATATATTTAGTGGGGGGTTTGGGGGGCACAGCCTCCCACAATAGCAAAACAGTCTTTTCACTGTTTTGCTGTTCAATATACACCATGTCAGGTGAAAGGGGGCAATATTGTCCAGCACTCTATCCAGTTTCTACCACCTCAGTTAACCTGTCATTAACTCCATGCTTTCATATAAGGTTCTTGATGTCTATATAATTCTGTCCCTCAAATTGTTTTGTACTAACACTTAAAACATAAAAATCCAGTGCATTACATCAGATGCTGTTTTATATGGAAAAGAAGCATCCCTCCAATAGCTCACAGCTTGCTTTCAGCCCGGTCCAAAAAATCCATAAAAGTCACCTTGGCTCTCAGGTGTTCTGTTAATGATTTTTCCTTAACATCGCAAACCTGTCCTCTTCTAATTACCCTATTTCCCTTTCTAACTTCACTGCCAGTGCCTTTGCAAATAGACTATAATTTGGAGTGTTGCCCAGGGCATCCTTGTCCTTTTGGTAAAAGTACTACCATCAAGAGGTATAGCTATTTATTCTGGCATCTGGTGCCATTCCCCTATCTGTTGCCCCAACCCCAAACCTTAAGCTGAAAAAAAATCTTTCTTTTTAGGTTCATAGGTTAGTACTAGGCTATCGGCCCTAGAGCCTATACAAGCATAGCCATAACAATTCCCTGGCTATTTCTTCCCACAATATTTACTTCCCTGGACCCCTGTCTAGCAGGGCAACTGACATGATCCTCGGGGTAAATTTCCTATCTCCCATCCAGTCATCAAGGTTCCTTTTGAAGAGGGCCAAGGAGGCGCTCTGCTTGACATGTATGGGCAGTCTATTCCAGAGTATGGGGGGGGGGGGTCTCTGGGTCAGGAACCTATCCTTTCAGCATGTTTTGTTCATTGTGATGACAAGGTTTAGGTCCCTGGAGCGTGTGGCTCTGATGGATTGGGATTTCTTTAAGTGTAGCATGTCCAACAGCTCTGTGTTTGACATGGCCTTGTATGTTAAGCAGAAATCACCTCTGAGTAGATGGTGTGCAACAGAGTACAGCTGGAGTTTTTTTAGTTAGTCAGCAAAGGGCATCTGCTTTAGGCCAGTGATTCTTTTACTGAGGTGTTTCTGCAGCCTTTTCAGTTGTTGCAGATGCCTTGTGAGGTACATACCAAACAGGGCATTGTACTCTATGATGGGTCTAATGAGGGATGAGTACAGTGGGACAATGACCTCCTTTTTTCTGGATGAAAAGCCCTTAGTGATGAGGTGTGCAACATAGAAGGATTTCCTGACTGTTGTGGTGATGATGTGGTTATCAAAGGTGAGACCACTGTCCACCTGCATTCCTAAGTCTCTTATCACACTTTGAGTGTTTAGTGTACTGCCACCTATGCGGTAATTCATGGATACATGTTTTTTCACAAAGGGGATAACTATACACTTCTTGGCATTGAGCTTGAGCCCATGGCTCTGGCACCAAGCACCTGTTTCTGTAAGACCCTTTTGTAGAATATCCACATCATTTGGGGATTCAGTAATGGCTCCCAATTTGCAGTCATCTGCAAACTTTGTTAGCCAGAGTCCCTCAGTGTTGGCCTGTACATAAGAGAAGAGCGGTCCCAGGACTGAACCCTGAGGTACTCCACTTGTCACTTGTCTGGGGCTGGATTTGGAGTCAGCTACTTTTACAGTGTGGGTTTTGTCAGTAAGCCAGTTGGCAATCCATCATGTGGCATACGATTTATGCCCAGCTTAGTAAGTTTATCTATGATTCCAGTGGGGGATGGCATTGAATGCCTTGGTGAGGTCCATATAGGCTATGTGGACTTCCTTACCCTCGTCCACGGCTCTGGAGACTGATTCAAAGAAGTCAATCAGGTTCAGTAGACACGATTGGCCCTTCAGAAACCCAAACTGGGTGGGGTCCAGTGTTTGAAGGTTGCCAATGTCTTTGTTTATAAGTTCCATGATAATACGTTCCATGGCCTTGCAGATCAGGCTCATCAAACTGATGGGACAGTAGTTCCCAGGATCCAAGGTGGATCCCCCCTTGTGGAGTGGGATAACTGTAGCTGTGCCCCACTCAGTGGGCATGAAGCCTGAGGTGAGGCTATGATTAAACATGACACTTAGGTGAGGTGCCAGTTCATTTTGTAGTTCATGTAGTACACAGCCAGGGATATTGTCTAGTCCCATGGATGCTGTATTCTTAGCTTTGGAGAGTGCGTTTTTTACCTGTGTGGCCGTGATTACTGGAATTTGGCAATCTTTCTGTATTGAGATGGGCTCTTTAGGGGGTGGGGGAGAGTGAAGTTTGCAATGAATCGATAGTGGCAATGTCCTTGGGATCAGTATATTTAATGCCATTTTGTTGTAGCTCCGAGCAGATCTGAGCATTTCCATTTAGATTCTTGACATAGTTATAGAATGCCTTCTGGTTGTCTTTGGAATCTTTGGCAATTTTATTTTCGTAACTAGCTTTGGAGGATTTTATGAGTGATCTCAGCTTCTTACTGAGGCTGGTAGGGGATTTTTTTGCATCCTGAGATTTTCCTCTTTTCTGCAACAGTTTCTTCTTTCTGTTGTATAGTTTTTTATGGCAGGGGACCACCAGATTGGCTTCCTTTTTTGGAGGAGACCATCTTGGTTCTATTTGGGATGGCACAATTCATGCAGGTGTGGATGTGCCTGTACAGTGCTTTAGTGTAGGATTCGGCAGTTGAACTATCAGTTCCCATCTGCATGGGTGTCATGAAGTTTGTCACTTCTGACTTGAGTAGCATAAGTTGGCCTTGGAGAAGTTTTTTACAGATGTTTCCTTACTGGGGGGTGGGGGTGGGATGTGGATGTCAAAGGCGATTAGCTTATAGTCAGACCTAACAAACAAGGGGGTGACCACTGGTGTGGAGCACCGATTTCCCATGTTGGCAATGACGAGGTCCAGGATATTGGAGTCCTTGGTGGGACTATGGATTAGTTGATCCAGAGATGACCAGGTCCAGGATATTGGTGCCCTTGGTGGGGCTATGGATTAGTTGATCCAGAGAATTGGAATTAATGAATTCCAAGAACCGTTGGGCAACTGCTTGCTACAAATCAATTCATACCTTTTTATTAAATTAATAACTACGTAACACTAATAATAATGTAACAACAGTGAGTTGCACCTTTGCCGTAGCTTACTAATTACAATGACCTCTCAAAATCCATAAACGTATCCATCTGCCAACTCTTTCATGTCCTCCATTTTCACATATGCAGCACCCACCCCATATCATCCTAAACTGTATCCAAATGAAAATTAAAAACAGTCTAGTAGTAGAGTAGTTAAATTACAGTCTGATGAAAAGAAAAAATGGTTTTACTTCCCATCTGTCCACCCTTAGGAGTGAACAGGTATCCACTACCCTGTTGCTGAACAAGGTTTTCTCTCTCTGTCCACTTTCAGGTTGACACAGTCATGTCATCTGTCACCAGGGACTACTGCAATACATACTTTTCCATCATTGAAAAATCAGAACATCTTATAATGATGAAAACAATTAGTGCAATACTGGTCTGATACCTTAAATCTATTGACAGTTTCTCCCTTGGTCTCCTTACACAATCCGTGCTGGATTCCTTCACAGAGAGATATGCTTTGAAAATAGGAAAAAGAAATAATGTCAACAGGAACATCATAATCATGAGGCCAAAGTTGTCCTAATTTTCCAGCTGCTCTTTCCTGCTTTATGAGGTCTCACTCTGCAATACTACATGACTATTAGTCTGTAAATCTCATCTCACTCCTGTGGCATCAGTTTCATGAGCTCCATGATGTTCTGCCAGACTCATATGGTCATTGTTGGCTGAACTGCTCTTGCACTCTGATCACCAACCCTTCTTCGAACTCTCTTTCTCTGCAGCATTTAAATGATCTAATTCAGTCCAGTACTGCTACATATCTACTTGTGTTTCTGGAGAGCTCTATCTCTAATATTCTTTTCATTTGACTCTCTTCTTCTCACCTCCAGATATTTAACATACTGTTCTTTCTAAGTTAGCTTTCCATGGCAACGGGGCCCTTACCCCTTCCACCCCCTCTCTGCATCTCAGACCATCCATTCTGCATTTACTTCTCTGCAGACACCTCCTTGAACATTATTACATTGTTGCTGTCACACTCCCTTTGACTATCAGTTATAACATTGTCAGACAGAGTATAAACCAGCATTCTGCCATGCTAAAGTAGCAATATGACCACAGGAGATATCATCCTGGCCACAACTTCTTTCAGTGATTACCTTAACAACAGCTTATTAAAATTGTATCAACATCTGCATAACTGAAGGTTTCCATTCATTTTGCCCTAATCCCAGCATGCACCAGCCCTCCACTTTTCATTTTCCCATCTAATCAGCCGACCTTTGGATCTGTAACTGCACAATTTAAAATAAGATACTTCATAATGCAGTTCTGACCCCTGAACATCCTACTCTGTGACCCCTTTTCACTGTAATGTCAACATTGTTGGTATACTGTTCATAGAGGTTCATAGATTAGTACTAAGCTAACTGCCCTTGCGAGCCATTTTAAGCTTAGCCAATTATCCCTTGTGAGACTCAAACCCTGCACCTTGTGTTTGTAAGGCAAACACCTTAACCATTAAGCCACCCTCCCATCTTCTGTATTTCATGCTGCAAGTAGCCAAGAGTGTCTTCTCCTTCTGTCCTTTTCGTAGGCTAGCCAGGTAGCTTCTAGACCCATATCCTATGTTGTACTACTTCAGTAAAGGGGCTGTTTGTACATCCTGTGAATGACCTCTCTTCTCTCTGCTGATACATTATTTTTTTTTTCTGGCCAGCTTCAATGTGGGTCACTAGTAAGTTACTTTGCATCATCTTGGAGCTCTTTACTTACACTTCCCAGCATACTTTCATGGCCAATGTATCTCCAGCTACTGCAGTCAACATTTCTAAAATGTTAACAAGATATTGGTTTCCTTACACAATTTGTTACTATTTTCCACTTGTATGAGAGAGAGAGGTTTACACTTTCTGTCACAATTTGAACTTTGCATAAATAAAGAGCTACACAGTTATAATGCTATCTACTTTCAGATTTAAGAGCAATCTGATAATGTTTTTATGGTTTATTTTATTAAAATTTAAATACATGTTTTTAATTGTGACAAATACAAGGTTAATTTTCATAGTACATATGATGTAATTTGACATGACTGCTACCTCTTTATAGCCAGGCATCTTCAACAGTTCCCAGTGAGACAGCAGCTGTGTATCCCTAAGGATTTAATAATAATAAGGCTGGAGATTGATGTCCACATTTCATTTATCCTAATCCATCACATAAGTTCTTGCAGTAATGATCCTTATGATAATCATGTTGGCATCCCTTCCTAGTTCTTAGGGCCACCATTACTGGTGTTGCAGTACATTAAGACTAATACTGATCTTCCTTCCTTATATATTCTATAAGAACAATATAATTTCCAGAGTTGACTGCACTCTTATTAACCAAGTAATATTTTTCTAATGAAAGCATAAGAATTAAAAAGAAGGTCCATTTTCAACAGTAAATTAGTTAACAAAGGATTATTTTTCTTTTCATAACACCAGGATTCCTGTCCAAATCACAATAAATAAATAAATGACACTGTTTTCATAAATATTTAGAGAAGTGAAATTTATGATTGCATACTGTAACAATGAATCTCTCAGTAGAGCTCCGCCTGTTAGAACAAACAGGGCTGGTAACATGGGTGTTAGGATCACTCAACCCCCCCAACAAATCTCCATCTTCATCTCTCATAATGTACTGGTCTAGAAAAGTACACCAGTTCTTTATCAAATAAAAGAAATGTAGATGTAGGAACCAGGGTAAGTATTTTATTTATTTAACATTCGTTTACTGGGAAAGTCCAACTGGAACAGAGCCTATTTTCAGCAGAAGCCCAGGGAGAAACACTTCAGAAGCATGTCTTTGGAATGCGGGAGGAAACCTGAGCACCCAGAGGAAACCCATGCAAATGCAGGGAGGACATGCAGACTCTGCACAGAGGGCACCCCAGCCAGGAATCAAACTGGGGAACCTCTTGCTGTGAGGTGACAATGCTAACCGCTGCACCACTGCATTACCAAGTATGACAGGATGCTTCCTGCAGTCAGGGCACTGCTCACATATACAGCATTATAATGAGTATTTTTTGTACAAGAGTCCATTTTTGCAATAACAGATAGGGCTGAGTTAGGTTTACCACCTTTGAATTGAACCTGTTCCTAACTGTAAAGCCAGATCTACATTACACTTAGCCCCACTTTTTTTTCTTGACTTTCCTCTTCCTGGATGCACATCCCTTTACTGTGCTACAAACCAGCCGTGCCCATACGCTCATGCTAGTTCCAATCTCTTTTGTCTTCTCATTCCCAAAACCCACATTCCTATCTCCACAATTGCATGATTTGACTAATACTCCAGTATGCCTGTTTAAACACACAATCAGAATCATTATGGTATCTGAAAACACATGGTTTCTGATACACCAGGGAATGCAAGCAAGTTTGCACAATCATTTAATACATTTGATGATAAGTAAATAACTTTTAAGAAATGCTCTAACATTACCAATAAATGGATTGTCTGAGAGCAAAATACAGTGTCATATACACTTTGTCCTCAATGCTTGGGCCAGTCTCTACTTGTGAAGTATCATTTTGCATGGATACCTGATCAGTGGACATTATCTGAGCCCTCCTGGCCATCAGATCATTTTTTTCTTGCTTTAATTAAAGCATGGAGTTGTAAGGGCGGTTACTACCCCCTTACATGCAATGATACCATTGTTTCCATTGATAGAAATTCTTGCATTGTATTGCATGAGGGGGGCAGCTATCAGTACATCAACCCCCCCCTCATTTGCTTAAAAAAGGGGAATTTGTACATATTGACAGTGGATAAACATTTCAGAACACATTCCATGTACTGACCTGTACATTTGTCTGCATCTGTCATATACAAATTGTTACATATATACATGAATCCTGTGCTTGTAGTGAGCTCCAAAATATTGAAAGAGAAATAATTTAAAATTATTTCTGATGTATTCAGAAAAAATAGACTGATGAAACTTGCAGTCTTGCAGGTAAGGTATTTAAACTGTGCACATCTCTTTACCTAGCCTGTCTCTAGACTCTGTCATTTTGTCATTCTTGTGCTAGCTAGTCTTGGCAGTACCACATTTGCACCCCAAAAAACACTGACTGTATTTTGAACAAGAAATAATTATATCTGCATGTAAAGATATATTATATAAAGATATAAAATCTCTAATAAATCTCTAATATAAAATATCTCTATATATTTGTATTTCTTCCTAGGTGCCTTAAACTGGATTGTTTACCAAAAGCAAATATACCTCTTCCCTTGCTAACTATCTTCTTACAGAGGTTTGTAGGCCCAGCAAAGAAACAGTAAACACCAGTGGTGAGCCTACCTGCTTTAAAAAGTCAGACTATTGCCTGAGATTAGCTTTCCTCAATGCAGCCTCAATGAATAAAATGTCTTTGTTGGAAGTACTCAGACTGCAACCCCTGCTCCATGTATGCTTCTTGTACTTTCTCAGTCTGCTTCTGTCTGCACAGATTGTACATTGCTGGCAGTGGTCCTCTGAGCAAGTAGCCTCAAATAGCTTTGCAACCCAGCTGAACAGATGTTTATGAACTAATTTAATAACAATGAGTAGAAAGATTGTTGTATTGTGCCATGGATATTTCTTTCAGTCTTTTCTTTTAGAAAAATGATGTTGAGGCATATTCCATTGTCTTTTTAATTTCTACATTTTCCAGGCTTTAGATTGTTTAATTATGATTGACTGGATGGCAGGGACCCCCCCCCCCACACACACACACACACTCATGGCAGCAGATTAGGAGAAATTGCCTAATTGTGTGATGTTATGGACGTCTGCCTACCTGCATGTACATTGTAAAAAAAAAAAAGAAAAAGAAAAACTAATAAATAGTGCATTTCGCTAGATGCCTGATTAAAACCTGAGCTTCCTGGAAGAAAACTTAAAACTGATCTGAGAACTGAATTTCCAGTTGGCCAGGAAATAGAATGGGCAGCAATACCCCATTAGCCAAGGTCCTCTGCTCAGGCCTCATTACTGGATGCCCTAATGGAAAATTCCATTAATAACCATGTCTCCAAAAGAAAACCTAGAACTAGAGGTCACATCCAGAGTGCAAATGTGTCCATGGATTTCCATGCTTGCATAATATCCAAGGACAAATTATAGAAGAGGGCCATGAATTTAGAGAAAGTTGTAGTAGGATGTAGTTCAGGATAAGTTTGGAAAGTTTTCTATATATTCATAACATTGTTTAGTAACCTTGTCTTTATGCCCATTTTTATGGGCTTTTTTTCTTTCTGTGAAGTATCTAAGCTGCCCTATACATCCATGTAATAAAGAAACAAGTAGTAACTGAACTGAATAATTGGTTTTCATTGTTCTCTTAGACATGATGGAGGGGCTGTTATGCAATAAAACATTTTGTGAAGTCAAGGTATGGAGAGGTGGCAGATAAGGGCCAGGAATTAAAAATTTACCTGGATGAATTAATTGCAACTAGAAACAATGCCTTTCAGGAATGACATTTTAACTCTGCTGAAATAGTAGGCAGGAAGAGATACATAGTAAGATTTTCCAGAATAAATTATACATCCCAAGGGGAATGAGGTCCCTGATCAGAGGACAAAGTAGAAAAGTACCACAGAGTAAAGTCTTAAGAACATTAAAGTTACCCACGTTATGCCTTATCTGGAAGGCATAAATAGTAGCAAAGTGAATTTTAATGATGGAAAAGGCAAGGCAAGCATCAAAATGCATTATGAGGTACAAGAAGATAAAAGAATATCCATCCATATCCCTGCCAGAAACTGAATTAGATATTTTTGCCATATAGGTAGGTACTAGGCTATCGGCCCTGGGGCCTATACAAGCCCAGCCAAAAAGGTACTCTGGCTTTTGCCACCCAAGAAAATTATTTTCCTGTGCCACTGTCGAGCAGAGCCACAGAAGTGATCCCCGGGGTGAATTTCCTCTTTTTCATCCAATCATCAAGATTTTTCTTGAAGAGTGCTAATGAGGAGCTTTGTTTGATATAGATAGGTAGTTTATTCCAGAGTATGGGAAGTCTCTGGGACAGGAATCTATCCCTCTGTCATGTTCTGTTTATTGTGGTGACAAGGTTTAGGTCCCTAGAGCGTGTAGCTCGGAGGGATTGGGATTTCTTTAAATGGAGCATGTCCAACAGCTCTGGGTTTGACATAGCTTTGTATGTTAGGCAGAGATCACCTCTGAGTAGGCGATATGCGACGGAGTAAAGCTGGAGTTTTTTGAGACGATCTGCGTAGGGCATCTTTTTGAGGCCGGTAATCCTCTTTGTGAGGTATTTCTGCGGCCCTTCCAGTTGTTGTAGATGTCTTGTGAGGTACATACCAAAAGGGGCATTGTACTCTATAATGGGTCTAATGAGTGATGTGTAGTGGGGGACAATGACCTCTTTTTTTCTGGATGAGAAACCTCTTGTGATGAGGTATGCCATGTAGAAGGATTTCCTGTCTACTGTGGTGATGTGATTATCAAAGGAGAGACTACGGTCCACCTGTGTCCCAAGGTCTCTTATCACACTTATGGTGTTAAGTATACTACCACCTATGTTGTAGTTCATGGGTACAGAGTTTTTACCAAGGGGGATGACAATGCACTTTTTGGCATTGAGCTTGAGACCATGGCTTTGACACCAGGCATCTGTCTCAGTGAGGCCCTTTTGTAGGATGTCCACATCATTAGGAGATTTGATTATGGCTCCTAGTTTGCAGTCATCTATGAACTTCATTAGCCAAAGACCTTCTGTGTTAGCTTGTACTTCAGAGAAGTAGATACCGAACAGGAGAGGACGCAGGACTGAACCCTGTGGTACTCCACTTGTCACTGGTCTGAAGTCGGATTTGGTGTCTGCTACTGTCACAGTGTGGGTTCTGTCAGTGAGCCAGTCAGCAACCCATCTTGTGACATAGGGATTTATACCTAGTTTAGTGAGTTTATCTATAATTCCAGAGTGGGGGATGGTGTTGAAAGCCTTGGCAAGATCTAGATAGGCTGTGTGAACCACCTTACCCTCATCTATGGCTTTGGTGACTGCTTCAAAGAAGTCTTTCAGGTTTAAGAGACATGATCCGCCTTTTACAAACCCGAACTGGGTGGGGTCCAGAGTTTGGAGATTACCAATGCCTTTGTTTATAAGTTCCATGATGATATGTTCCATGGCCTTGCAGACCAGGCTCGTCAGGCTTAATGGGGTGGTAGTTCCCAGGGTCCATGGTGGCTCTCCCCTTGTGGAGTGGGATAACCATTGCTGTGCACCATTCAGCAAGGCACAAAGCCTGAGGTGAGGATATGATTGACCATGATACTTAAGTGGGGTGCCAGTTCGTTCTGTAGTTCATGTAGAACACAGCCTGGGATTTTGTCTGGTCCCATGGATGCTGTGTTTTTAACTGTGCAGCAGTGATTACAGGAACTTTGCATTCTTTCGGTATAGAGATGGGCTCTTTAGGGGGTGGGGTGGGGGGTAAAGTTAGCACTGAACCTATCTGCTAGGATGTTGGCAATATCAGTTGGGTCTGTATATTTAGTGCCATTGTGCTGTAGCTCAGAGCAGATCTGAGTGTTGCCATTGTGATTCTTGACATAGCTATAGAATGCTTTGTGGTTGTCTTTAGAATCAGTGGCAATTTTGTTTTCTTAACTAGCTTTGGAGGATTTTATCAGGGATCGCAACTTCCTACTGAGGCTGACCAGGGAGCTCCTCCACTCATGGGATTTTACTCTCTTTTGTAACAGTTTCTTCCTTCTGTTGTACAGTTTGTTTATGGCAGGAGACCACCAGATTGGCTTCCTTTTTTTGGAGGATAGTGTCTTGGTTCTGTTTGGGATAGCATGATCCATGCACTTGTGTAAGTGCTTATAAAGTGCAATTGTGTAGGATTCAGTAGTCATAACTGTATTGTCCATCTTCATGGGTGTCATGAAGTTCATCACTTCTGTCTTAAGAAGCATGAAGGTGGCCTTGGAGAAGTTTTTTTACCATGGTTTCCTTAATGGGGGGTGGGGGCAGGATGTGGATATCTAGGGTAATTAGCTTATGTTATGTTCCTATAACTGTTCAGAACAGAAGACCTTTGAGAACAGAAAGTAAAAAAAAAAAACTCTATCTTAGAGTTCTTCAGGAATAACATATAGTGGAAAGCAAATGAACTCTTAGCTCAAGAAAGCAGAGATATGGATATGTTGTTCTGAAGAAGCGAGTCAACAAGCACATGTGTCATGGAAATCAAAGTGGAGGGTCTAGATTAATCTACTAAAGCATGAGAAAATGTGTCTGTTCCATTGGAGAAGTAATCAGTATCACTGGTGTGGAGAGAATAAAAGTTGTTTTTCAGTAAAACTGAAGAAAAAACATAGAGCAGGCCTCTTTGCTGTTGCTATTTTGGGGAGAACCAGGGGAAATATATCAATGGTTTAAGTCCATGGACAGACAGAAAGATAGCAAATGGGGTGAACTGGCTTTACGAATATCGTTTTCTTTTTTTTGTCATTGATGACTACTGATGGAGTATCAGGAGCATCTGCTCAACCTGTCCACAGGACAGTTGAATTTCCTTGGAATTCCACCTGGAGATAATAATTTGTTGGTATTGAAAGTTCACTACCAGGCTCTTGTGACCTCCCTGTAGAGGTGGTAGATGTCAGTGTCTTCATGCTTGCTGATGTATCACAGTAGCACCATGTCCAACTGAATGGACATGTCACCTGGTTTAGGCTACACTTGTAAAGCTGGGAGATAAAGGAACTGTTTTCATCTCTGAAACAGTGATGTGAAGCTTCATGGACCAAAGTCATAATGTCATATAGCCCTAAGAGTAACCACCCCAGCCTAGGAATGAAACCTCCATTGTGAATGTAATTTTGAGAGGAAACTACAAAAGGTTTGCTTGATAAGAAATTGGTTAGTATGATCCAACAACATACTTATCTTTTGACTGATGTGAAAAAATTGATTGGTGTTGTCTATGGGTCTCAGTCATGTTACTAGAGAACTTTGAGGATCCACTATAATACCCACATTTAATAAAGAAAGTGTACCTCCTAATGCTAAAGTACAGCTATCAGTAACAAGTAAAAACAGTATTCAAAATGAAACGCTGTGCAACAATGGCCAATGAAGTAAAGTTCTCTTGGAGAATAGGTAGTGTGGTTAAATGATATAAAACTTAAAAGTGCAACATATAGCAAAAAACTTGCATACATTTCCAGTACTTAAATTAAATGCACTTACAGATCGTCAGATGGCGATCTGAAGAAGATACCGAAAGCGCTTCTCGTTTGGAATACATAGGGACTGTTTTATTTTACATCAAGATTTTAACTTGACATGAAGATTTTAACTTTTCCTACAATAAAAGGATTTTAACTGCCATTAAAGCTAGAAGCTTTTATTTGATCTGTTAGACTGGTTAAGCTGTTATCACAGTTCATCACAGTCACTTAGCAGCTACTACATCTTCAGTGTGGATACTTTGTATATCAGACCAAAAAGACTGGATACTTTGAAGCCATCATAAGACTGGAAACTTTGGAGCCATCATTTCGCTATGGTATAACTGCATTCACAGCGTGAATATCTTGTAAGTGCATTTAATTTAAGTACTGGAAATGTATGCAAGTTTTTTGCTATATATGTTGCACTTTTAAGTTTTATATCATTTAACCACACTACCTATTCTCCAAGAGAACTTTAGTTCATTGGCCATTGTTGTACAGTGTTTCATTTTGAATACTATAATACCCACATTTGGTATCTTCCATGTGGCATTATCAAAATCAAAGCTGTCGTGAGTCCCAGAGCTCTAAGGCATAGCTTGGCCAAAGGCAGCATGAGTGTGAACTGTGCAAATGATGATTTAGAGTCTCTCTAATGGTAAATATCTAAACAAGACTTACATCTGTGGAACAAACTTTGAAAGTCGACTTGGGTAGAGCTAAGTGAGACATTGCAAATTCACTGTAATCCCTATGGAGCAAAAATTGCAAAGCCAGAACTCCCTGTACCTAAAATAACTAATTAGGTCTGTCTAGGAGCTAGTTATCAAATTATGGAAATAATTTGGCTTCTTGTAGAGGCAGGTGGCCTGCTAGTTACTGACAATGAATTCTATAAACTCTTGGAGTAGAGCTGAGGCTGTAGGATGGAGTTCTGCATTGTTAATGACTAGCTGGTTTTTCAGAAGTGTAGATATATTCTTGACCATTTTATGACTTTTGTAGGTACATGTAATGAAGTTCTGAAAAGCATATCTAGTCTCTTATGGACATCAGATAGTGAAAAATATGGGCTATTATCTGAAATGACTTCCTTAGAATAAAGATATTTGGGCTGTTCAAGTCTCGTATAAGCTTATGTTCTATACCTGCTGTGGATTTAAAAAGAATCTGGATTAATATCTGAGTTCTCATTGATCCTGTGGGATGTCTTATGTGGGTCTTTTCTTGAGAAGAATCTGCAGCTCCCATCCTAGCCACCACTTTCTATCAAAGCAAAACATCAGGTAAAGGTAGGAAAATGCTGGCCATAGGATAAACATAATTTTAATTTATACCATTTGGCTGCATTTCCCCCTTTCAAATCAATGGCCAGTATTCTGAATAAAGCTACTACATGAAGGGAACATCTCCTTCCAGACACTTCTATTCAGGGCTGGCTATGTTAAGAGTCAACATTTCTGCTGGCTTCTCTTAGGCTGTCTGCAGTCTCTCAAAAAGTACTGAGACCCGCAGCTTCTAAGCCAGCACCTATACTGGCATCCAGCAGAAAAAAAAACAAAACAACTGCTGAGCCCCAGTGCTGGGATTGAAGGACTCAGAAGAGCTGGAGTCTCAATTGATTATTCTAAATCATTTTGAAGAGGTTTTGTGGAAGGAGAGCTTTTTCTCTAAATCATTTTATTAAGAAAAAAATTACGCACATCATATTTGTTATCTATCTATCTATTTAATTATTTATTTATGTATTTATTTATCTATCTATCTTTATTTACTGGGAAAGTCTGACTGGGATAAAACCCTTTTTCAGCAGAGGCCCAGGAAAAAAAGCTCCACATATAATACCAGTTTTGACACATGCATAAAATATAATTACATGATATCAGGAGTACAAAATATAGGTAAGTGTATATACTTGAGAGAAAAAAGCTTTACAATAACTTACATCAAAATAATTTAGAAAAAAAAAGTATGTAGATACTTTACATAGGTATATAAATTGTTGAACATTCATTAGAAAGAAACATAGGCTTGTATGTAGCAAAGACAGAAATATAACATTGCAAAAGATAAAAAAAAAACAGACTGGAGAATGCAGAAGAACATAGTGAAATTCACACAATGTTAGTGTAATAAAAACTTTTAATCTATGCTTTCATAACCAAACTTCTTCAGAAAGACATTGCAAAAGATACTGTAATATTACTGCTAATTTCTGGTAATTGAGATAATACTAAAATAATGAAAAAGCTATGCTAAAATCCAAGTTGAAACCAGTCCACATTAAATAACAAAGGAGCATCTCATGTAATTTATTGTAAAAATGACTTTATTCCATAGAGACGTCAGATGAGTACTGTATATTAAGATTACAGAAAGAAGATACAGCTTAACCACTGAAGTATTAGAAAGGAGGGTGGTTGAAAATAAAATACAATATGATATGTTAGTAGTAGACAATTATGCAAGTGTCATTACATTTAAGATTGAGGAGTAAAGTAATTAAGAAAGTGAGAATGGTTGGGGCTGCACGGACTATTATAGGGAGGATTTATTTTGGATAGGTGAGGAGAGAGAGAGAGAGAGAGCGCGATGAAACTGTGACAGAGGGGATCAATGAGATAATAGTTGTCCTAATTAGAGAGAAAAGGTTCAGTCTTGTCACTTAGAGCCTACAATTGATATATTTATGTAAAAAAGCTACTCCTTGTATATCCGTTTCAACACATGATTGAACCTTTTATTTACAAGAAACTGATGTATATTCAGTTTACACCACACACAGTATAAAAATCTTCATATTAATGACTCACTTCCTTATTTGAGCCTTATATTTTATTCTTGCACATAAAATATTTACAGTATTGTCTTTCCCCGTGTTTTAATTTTTGTTCTCCCCAAATAGACTGCACACTTCCCACATTATAACACTGACTTCTATTACTTTTCTTTGCCTGCCATTTTCCTTCTGTCTACTGTCTGCCTCTATACTTCATCTCTTGTGTTTCTAAATCTTTTTACTCAACTTCTGTTTCCCTCACTACCTGCTACCTGCCTTATCCATTGTCATATTTTCTCTGGCTGCACTTCAATAACGTCCCCAACTTTCCATGTTTTGATTATTTCCCCCTTCAACTATCCCATCAATAATCCCTTCTTTCTTCCATTCCTGACTCCCCTTACCATACATCCACTCCAGATAATCATAACAGCCATCCATACTTAACTGTATTATATATCTATTTGCTTTGTGTTGTATTCCTTTTCTTCTGTTCTTTTTGTACTACCTTACATCTCTACCACATATG
This sequence comes from Protopterus annectens, assembly GCF_019279795.1. NCBI lineage: Eukaryota > Metazoa > Chordata > Ceratodontiformes > Protopteridae > Protopterus > Protopterus annectens. Next base: position 1,093,730,144 of record NC_056733.1, read on the forward strand.
AATTTTTCTTTCGGCTTTTTCTGGTTAGGGGTCGCCACAGTGGATCACCTGTCCGCTCATGATTGGCAGTGGAGTTTTACAATGTCGAGTTACCAGCCCAGCATCCAACCTTCCACAGAAGGCACACACATGCACGCACATACTCACACCTAGGGCCAATTTTAGAGTGTCCAATCCACCTACAGCATGTCTTTGGGATGTGGGAGGAAGCCGGAGCACCCGGAGGAAACCCACTCGACTATAGGGAGGACATGCAGAATCTGCACAGAAGGCATCCCAGCCGAGGATAAAACCGGAGATCCTCTTGCTGTGAGCTGGCAATGCTAACCGCTGCACCACAGTGGCCGCCCCTCTACCACATATGAATACATATGAATATTGTATATTTCCCATTTCCTCCATATTTCCAGTACTCTGAATTCTCAGTTGGCCCTTCTCTTCTGATTTCTTGGAAGCTTATACCAATTATTCAGTAGCATCACATCTTTCCCATTTTTCATGCTACAGTTCACATCTTATTATGGTTTCGTAAATTCTTTTCTTTTGTCTACCTCTTCCTTAGTTTACTAAAGTCAACTACCTCCTTTAAGTATTGTGAATCATTATAAATATGTCCCAGCCTCCCTTTTCTATGCCTTCTCAGTCAGATCCCTTTCTTTTTCTTACTTTTCCTTTTGTCCTTCCTCTTTTCTTTCCATATCTATACTCTATCATTCCTGTCTTTGCCAAACAGTGCCTTACTCTTAACCCAACTCCCCCTTTATCTATTCCATGGACAAATACTGCAGTTTCTTCCCCTTTTCTTGCAGCAGCACTTTACATTTCTGCAGTTTCTTCCCCTTTTCTTGCAGCAGCACTTTTCATTTCTGCAGTTTCTTCCCCTTTTCTTGCAGCAGCACTTTACATTTTACTCTTTTTATTCCCAATCCCTCAGTACATTTCTAAATACTTGTTGTGTCACTCACTCAAGACATCCCTAATGTTAGTTCCTTGTAGTCCCTTCAGCCTTATCCCATCTCTATGGTACTTCCTCATACCTACTTTCATTGACTTTTCTAACTCTATAAATATATTTTTCTCTTCTCCTATCATTGTCCTCCTAAATCTTCCAAATCGCCTCTTCATTCTGCACATCTGTTGATCTTTTCACAATTTTCACTGCCACTGCATACCTTCTAAACTCATGGAAACCCCTCTCTTCTACAATGTTCTGTACCTTACGTCTTTCCCTCCATATACACTTACCCTACAATATTGCACACCTTCTGTATCTTCTCAAGGCATATTGATCTTGGTTTGACCTATACACGCCTTAACAGGTAGTTCTGTAACAGACATAATTTCACTCTTACCATGTCTCCTCTCCCACTCATGCACCTTATCAGTCCTCCTGTCTAACATCCGTTTTACTATATGCTTTAACTCTTCCCAATTCTTCTTCCATCTCTCTCGTCTACTATTGGATATAACTTAACCCTTAAACTATTATTTCCTCCACTCCACTCAACAGTTGCAAATTCAGTATGTTCTTCCATCCTCCAATCTACATAAACAGTGATATCATAAAATGGTGCACTAATCCCAATTCTCTCCCAAGCTCCTTTGAAATAGTAACTCCTGGGATAGCATCTGTTCTACATCCTCCTGAAGGAGAGTACAGTCATCAGCAAAAATAATTTATACTGGTCATTCTTTTACATTGGACATTAGCAGTTCTGTATCAATCCATTACAAATAATAACAACATGAATTACCTGGGGATAAAGGGCACCCCCTCTAGTTCTTCTACATACTTACATTGTTTGACCAAAAAAAAAAAAAGAAAATTTAATCTGTTAATGTAAGAAATAATGCAAAAACAAACAGAATATCTGGCTATACAGATATGCAAATAACAGCTCATGGGGGATCAATAATTTTCTAATGTAATCCCAAAGAAATATTACAAAACAGCCTTTGTGAGGCACATATGGCACAATATAATTTTAACAAATTAGAATCTTACAGCTACTGCTTGTAAAGCCTGCAATGGTTACAGACGAGCACTACTTGCCTGGACAGTCTACTGCAGTCAGGGCTTTAGGAGGGATCCCATTCCAAATACCTTTGGCTAGGTTTCACCTGGACTGGGAGGGTGGAAAAGGAAGCCAGCAAGTAGGTGTGGTTGAGGATATACCTGCAGATGTCCTGACAGGGAATGATTTTGATAGTGCAGTACCCTATGTTTGTGCATTTACACTCATTCAGGCATGAAGACAAGCAGGTACATCTGGTAGCCTGTGGGATACCCAGACAGACTGCATACTTGCAGCCAGGAGTGGTAAGGTGGTTACTTCAGGGAGGGTGCTACCCTGTAGCAGTGAGACTGAAGGTGAGCCACAGCTGCTTGGGGGTACTGATGGTCCCTTGGACAGAGTGACTGCGAAGGTATAGGTGAGTAGTAGTACCCAGGCTGACAGTGAGGCACCACTGTCAGAGGATGCCAGACTTCCTGTGGAAGGGGAGCTGGGAAGGGTTACAAGGAGAGAGTTGAGACAAGCTCAGCTCTCAGACCCTACATTGCAAGGCCTGAGGCAGGTAGCTAGGGAGACACCTGATTCTCAAGGAAAGGGGGAATCTGTATACTGGGACAAAGGATTACTATACAGAGAGTGGACCCCTGAGGGAGGGCTAGAAGGTGAGAGAGTACAGCAGTTGGTACTGCCTAGAGCCTACCATCTGGCACTTCTAACCATAGCCCATGATATTACCTCTGCAGGTCATATGGGTATAAAACGTACAAAGAGACGTATTATGCAGAACATCTATTGGCCTGGAATTTCCACAGATGTAACAGGGTACTGCAGGACCTGTGAGCAGTGCCAAAAGGTAGGCAAGGCATGAGACAAAGTGAGAGCTCCTTTGATGCCTTTGCCTGTGATTGAGGAGCCATTTCTGAGGGTAGCTATGAATATTGTGGGTCCTCTGAGTACACCAAGTCCCACAGGGAAAATGTATATCCTAGTGGTAGTGGATTATGCTACACGATACCCTGATGCAGTGGCTTTGTCCTCCATTGAGCATTGAGGCAGAGAAGGTGGCAAATGCTTTGTTAGAGATTTTCAGCAGGGTAGGTTTCCCAAAAGAAATACTGACTGACAGAGGTGCCAATTTCACGTCAGACCTGCTGGCTTGTCTGTGGATATCCTGTGGGGTGAAGCACATGAAGACCAACCCCTACCATCCCCAGACTAATGGTCTTGTTGAGAGGTTAAACTCTACAATCAAGTCCATGCTACAGGCATTTGCAGATCAGTTTAAGAGGGAGTGGGACAAATATTTGTCCCATCTGTTGTTTGCTTTCCCAGGAATCCACAGATTTTTCACTCTTTGAGTTGCTGTATGGGCATAGGGTGAGGGGACCTCAAGATTTAATTTGAGATGAGTGGGAAGGTGCGAGTCTCACAAGGGGTCTGCTGTGGCATACGTCCTAAACCTCAGGACAAGGCTCAGGGAACTCGTAGGCTTGGCCCAGGAGAACCTGGCAGAAGCCCAACAACAGAAAAAGGTGTGGTATGACAGGAATGCACGAGCTAGAGAGTATGCTGTGGGGCAGCAGGTAATGGTTCTCATTCCTGTCAGACACAACATGCTGCAAGCAGCTTAGGAGGGACACTACAAGGTGGTAAGAAAGGTAAGTGATGTTAACTACATGGTGGAACTGCTAGGCAGATGGCAAGGGCACAAATTGTACCATGTTAACATGATGAAACCTTACCATGATAGGGAAGCCCTTGTGCTGAGCATTTGCAGTGGATTGCAGGAGGAGTCTGAGGGAGATCTGGGGAGTGATCTCCTCAGTGAAACTGGGCTGACACCTCAGTGGAAGGGGTAGCAATGTCCCAGCAGCTATATCCTACCTAGGTTCGAGAAATCTGAGCAGTGTTGCAGGAATTTGGGGACATGTTAACTGGGAAACCAGGGTGCACCCACCTGGGGCAGCACAAGGTGGACACAGGGCCCCAAAGGCCTATTAGGCAGGCCTCTTATAGAGTGCCTGAGAGAGTCAAACAGACTCTGAGGGAGGAGGTACAGGAGATGTTGAAACTAGGGGTGATTCAAGAGTCCAACAGTCCCTGAGCCTCCTCGGTTGTGCTGGTGCCAAAGAAGGATGGCAGCACCATGTTCTGTGTGGACTATAGGAAATTAAATAGCCACACAGAGTCAGATGCTTACCCCATGCCTAGGACAGATGAGGCCCTAGAGCAGCTGGGTGGGGCTAAGTATCTTACAACCATTGATCTGACCAAGGGTTACTGGCAGGTGACCTTGACTCCCAGTGCTAGAGAGAAGTCAGCCTTTATGACTCCTTTTGGCTTGTATGAGTTCATGAAGATGCCCTTTGGGATGAAGAATGCCCCAGCAACTTTCCAGAGGCTGGTAGATCATATCCTAGCAGGAGCAGGGGGGTTTGCCTTTGCTTACCTAGATGATATTGCCGTCTACAGCCATTCCTGGCCAGAGCACGTTCAGCATGTCAGGGAGGTGCTGAGCAGACAACAGAGGACAGGGTTGACCATTAAGCCGAGCAAATGTCAGGTGGGTATAGCAGAGGTCTCCTACCTAGGACATAGACTGAGGAGTAGTAAGATAAAGTCAGAACCTGCCAAAATGGAAGCCATTCAGGCATGGCCTGCACCTGTTACTAAAAAGCAGGTGAGGGCATTTTTAGGGACAGCAGGGTACTACAGAAAGTTCATCCCCAGTTATAGTACCATAGCTGCTCCCCTCACAGACCTGACAAGGAAGAACAGGCCAGATATGGTAGTGGGGACCCCAGCATGTGAGCAGGCATTCCAGATGCTTAAAGAAGCATTGGGAGGACCCCCCCCCCCCATGTTAGCCAGTCCAGATTACAGCAAAGAATTTGTTGTGCAGGTGGATGCTTCAAACCATGGGGTGGGGGCTGTACTTAGCCAGATTTCTTCAGAGGGAGAAGAGTACCCAGTGGTTTATCTCAGTAATAGACTCCAACCCAGGGAGGAATGCTATGCAACTGTAGAAAAGGAATGTCTAGACATAGTGTGGGCACTGCAGAAACTTCAGCCTTATCTGTATGGAAGGAAATTCACTATTATGACAGATCACAACCCCATAACATAGTTAAACAGAGCCAGACAGCAAAATGACAAGTTGCTAAGATGGAGCCTGGGGTTGCAAGTATATGATATGTCCATGCAGCACCGCAGTGGGATTAGCAATGCCAATGCAGATGGGCTCTCAAGACAGGGAGCGGGGTAAGGTATACTCAGATAGACCTAACTCCCCCAAGCAGCATTTCTCAAGGGTCACTTGAAAAATTAGCTTGAGTTCTCCGGGGGGGGGGGGGGGGTGATATGTGAAGATTGGGTGAAGATGGGTGAAGGCTGCCAGCCTAGCCAGATAGAATTTTGGAGATAATTCTGTCATCTGTAAATATTAATGTAAACCACAGGCTGTTGTCTTAAATTGTAAAAATAGTGTTACATATGGAACTGGAAAATAATGTAACAACAGTGCACTCTACTGACCAAGTAAAGCATGTTGTGACCCTGTGATGTTAAAACTCGGAGCCAGTAAGTCTAGAGTGAGGCATCCTGCCTATTATTTTAAGTCCAGAGTTAATGGCCAGAATTTGCATGCATAAATGTCCTTTATTGCTCTGGTTTCTGCCCAGAGGTGAGGAATGTAAATGTAGTTTTGGTTAGCCTGGGAACCCAAGGAAGTGTGAAGCATGATGTAACATGAACCAGGAATGTGATTTTTAAAAACAGAGAGAATCAGAGAGCATTAAGCATTTTTGTCTTGACTAGCACTGTGTAGCAAAAAGTATTGTCTTGTGTTTTGACTATTTGTTATTAAATTTTTTTATAAACCCTTTCAACTGTGGCTGTTTTTGTAGATATAATTTAAGCTCTTTAGAGTACTTGCATGCCTTTGGTAAAACTGTACAAAGCCACTCCAATAGCTTTAGCCCTGGTCTATACTACCAATTGGATAATAATATTGCACAGTAATAATTGGACACCATTTTAAGGACCTTTGAGTAGCTGATAAATATTAGTGGGTGGTGGCAGCTGGTACTACCATATAGTCTGGGAAAACGCAGCACAGCTGGAGAACCTGTGCCAGCCTTTCCCAGGAGTGTCTGTGTGGTTGTATAAACTCTCCTCAAAGTGTGTGTGTGTGTGTGTGTGTGTGTGTGTGTGTGTGTGTGTGTGTGTGTGTGTGCGCGCCAGCTACCTGGGCAGGGACATGAAGCACTGGTTGGACAGAGAGGGTGCTGGAGGTTTTAGCTTGCCCACTAGGCTGAGATCTGGACCCTGTAACTCTGCCAGTGGGGAGTCTTATTGGGGAACTGGAGAGCGAGGGAGTGACCAGCCCCAGACTGACTGTGATCTCTGTGTGTTCTTAAGGGAAATTGCACTTTACTGTGTGTATTTGTTATCCTTTCCTCCTATATGAAATGCCACTCAGTGGTGTTAGTGGTGAGGATTGAGGCTCCTTGATTACTGGGCCAGGGCACGGGTGTCACACTATGTCAGGGTTACTTGTGATTTGCATGGAAGGAAAGTGCCACTAGAACAGACACTGAAGAGCAAATGCTTGTTCAGCCAGTTCTGACAGGAGCAATGCTGGGTAAACTGACATCAAGCATGCTGACACTGGAGGGGTTTATGCCCATGATGTGGGCATATGCAGTTATTAGGTGTATTCATAGGTGTGAGTAGGCTAATGACCACTGGGGCCTTTTTAAGCCTAATCATGCACCTCAGATCTCTGATAAGTTGTGGTACCCTTGGTAAATGTAAGCAGGGGCTTGGGAGGTGAAACAACTACAAGCAGGGCCTGGAAGGTGAACCATTTACAAGCTGCCTGTACTTTTTAGCCATGTCCATACTGCATCATCCCTTGAAATAGCTCTCTTCTTACGGGCACCTGTGAGACTGTCTCTTTCATACAGATATGGGGTATGACCAATACTGAGCTATGATGCATAGTGAGACATTAAACCATGTGTTTCTTTAGGCCTGTTAGCAAAGTCTTGAGTGTATTTCTGTTAAGTGGGTGAGACTGTTGTTTAGGGTAAGATAATTCCAGGATTTTCACTAGAGGAAACAGATATGCTGTACTCAGTACAACTCTGAGTACTCTTTTGTCTATGCATAATTTTCTGTTTGTGTCTTGCACTATGGTGGCCAAGTCATGGCTGAAAAGGGTCTGTTAACCAGCCCACTTGCCAAACTGAAATAAACAAACAAGCCCTGGAAGAAAAAAAATCTGAATCAGTTCAACAGGGTGGAGACTCTATAATTTCTGGATGTGGTTCATTGACAGTGTGTGGAACTTTGTTTTTGACTCTGCCTTCTGCTCCATTATCATTTATATTTTTTAAATGTTTCCGCCAGTTTTCTAGCTTGTGATGTTTCTTGCTGTTTTTTTTTTTTTGTCTGATTGCTTACCTTTCTTGTGTAAGGTTTCAGAAATGTTTGGTTAAGGAGACTTTGGAAATGAAGTAGAAGGACCCTGTTTTAGTCTCTGTACTGTCAGTGCCTTTAGATAATTTTGTAGAACCTTTCATTAATTCCTGTTCATGATGCTATATCCCCTTTAGACAGGCAAATTTTGGATGTCATGGGAAGCAGCCAGATAAAGACTTTAGCAGTTTGTCTCACTAGGGAGAATTTGTTTGCTAAGGGGCTGTTGCTTAGAAAAGTTGTGCCCACAGAATTAACTTGATTAATAACTTATAATTAACATTAATTTTGAGATGGTACAAATAAAGGAAAACGAACAAAACGACTAAGTAAAGCTGTTTGGAGATATCACCTCTTAGCAGCAGCAGCTACGGCCAGTTCCACTGAGTGGAAAAACTGGGGAGGGTGTTTTTTTCTGGAGTAATGTATTAAATGAGCTGTGGGTGATGTTTAGCAGTCTTGTAATGCTTTGTATGGCAAATGGTCCTAATATGGGGACAATATGAGGCTAATGCATATCTAGTCTGTACAACAAATGACACATCTCCCAAATTAGCTTACTTATTTTATTTCAATGCTGCTGCTGCTGATAATAATAAATATACTATTGCAGCTACCAGAACCTCTCAAACCCCACACACTACAGTTAGTACAGAAGATTAGGGATCTGAGCTGTTAATAAGCTGCTTCCTGTAGTCCTGGGTAAAGGGTTTGATTCTGTCGACCTGCCTTCACCTACTGTATGATACTGAGAGATTCACAAAACCCGACAGTGTTCCTCGATTACCCCTGAAAAGGGGTACTTGTCTCCATTGGGGTGGCCTGATTAACAAATAAATAAATAAAATAAACACCATCTCAGTCCCATCTTTTCTTGCAGCTGGAGCTTTATGAAGGCAGATGGGTTTGTTATTCAGACTAAACATGCTTGTGTCCTTCTCATAAATTAGTAAATTGTTATTTTCCTTCCATTTTTCACATTTTAGTAAAGGCTTCAATCTGTCTGTCTTCACACAGAACAGTCCCTATTTGGACAGTTTTGCCCTGCAAGAAGAAAAGGAAACATAGCAAGGGTCCTTAGACTTTTAGGGCAAAAATATTTTTCTTGTAGGTCATTTAAAACCTAGCCAATTTCCCTGTCAGTTTGAAAAAGCAAACCTTGCACTTTGTGTCTGTGAGGTGAACACCTTAACCATTATACCAACCCCAACCCCTTTAATTGCTGCTTAAAACAATTGTTTTGTTTTGAAAATACCTTAACATCATATGAAGCTATACTAGCATGAAGCAAACTCAAGTTCCATAAAAGTGAGACTTTATTGTGGCAAAAATGTGAAGTATTGTCCTATGCACTGGTTTTACATTATGCCAAATCTCAAATTTCCATTAAAAATTCCACTTTAGGCATATGAAAAGTGCACCTCATCTAAAGCAGGTAGCTGGATTCTTTTGCACTTACAAAACCCTGGAAAATACACTGATGCTTTCTGAGCTACTAAATTAGTGCACACCTTTTATCATTAATAATAATAATAATAATAATAAATCATACCACCATGAATTTCTGTTTACTGATGCTTAGTAAGTAGCAGGTGTTTTACTGCAAATTTAGTCTGAGAAAACAGTTGGCTCTGTTGGTGGGGTGTTAACAAGGCACTTGTAAAATTCTTGATTGCATATTTACCACTCCAGATTTGACCAGGGATGAAAGCATGGCCAGTGATACATTAAGGCAGCTGCAACTACCAAAATTGATTTTTAATAAGGGCATTAGGAAACATAGGTTCTTAGGTTCATAAGTGCACAAGCAAATAAACATCAGAGCCTTTATAAGCCTAATAATTGAATCCAACCAAATTGTGTCCATATGTATTATGGGTGTTTATTAGAAGGGAGTATGTAAGGAAGTTTCTAGAGGTTATGTGGGGGTGGGGGTATGTTTGTTTGGCCATTGCTGTCTACCTCTGTCTATCAGAGACATGGGGCCAGTCCCGGAGTGAATTTCCGATTTCCCATCCATTGGTCCAGATTATGCTTAAATAGGATTAGGGATGGACTCTACTTCACTTGAATGGGGAACATTTTCCAGAGCATGGGGGTCCACTGAGACATATATCTGTCTTGCCAACGTGTCTTATTTACGTCACAAAGAGAATTTAAATCCTTGCATCTAGTGGTAATGATGCTGTTTGTTTTGTGAATGTGCAAAAGGTCCATCAGAGCTGGATCTGAGGATGCCTTGCATGCTAGGCATTGATTGCCCCTCAACAACCTGTAGGAGACAAAGTAAAGAACAAAGTCTTTAAGGTGATTGTATAGGGCAATGTGTTTATACTCTGGATGCTCCTGGTAAAGAACCCTTATGGGCAGTTCAGCTGTTGCATATATCTGGTCAGGTACATGCCAAATGGGGCATTATACTCAATAATAGTTTTGATAAGGGCTGAATAAAGTTGAACTATGACTTCCTTGGACCTGGATTCCACGCCCTTTCTTATAAGTTGGGTGACATAGAATGATTTTTTTACTACCTTGTCCACATGTTGATTAAAGACCATATGTTCCCAGATTCCTGATTACCAGGTCAACTCTTAAAGTGGTTTTATCAATGGAGTAATTAGCCTGGGTAGCAGTTTTCCCAAAAGGCACTATAATGCATTTCTTAGCATTGAGTTTTAATCTGTGACTTTGGCACCAGTCATTTGTCCATGTTAAACCCTCTTGTAAGATGTTTGTGTCATGGCGGGGAGTCTGTGATAGCTCCCAATTTTCAGTCATTTGCAAACTTAGTCAGCCAAAGGCCCTTGACATTACCTCTGAGAAGAAGATGCTAAATAGGAGTGGTCCCGGCACAGAGCTCTGAGGTACCCCAGACTCTTCATGCAGGTGGTCTCACCAGTCCTGACTTTATGGGTCCTGTCTGTGAGCCAGCTACAATCCAATGAGTTATGCAAGGGGCTATGTTCATTTTGATGAGTTTGTCAACTATAACTGAATGGGGTATTGCTTTGACTGCCTTAGCAAGGTCCAGGTAGGCAGTATGCACTGTTTTCCCAATGTCCATTGCCTTGGATACCTTCTCAAAGAAGTCCACCAGGTGTAATAGGCATGATCTTCATTTGACAAAGCCAAACTGGATTGAATCCAGTGTTTTTTTTGATCATTTCTATGATAATCCAGTCCATGGCTTTGTATATTACACTAGTCAGACTAATAGGTCTGTAGTTTCTGCCCTTGGTTGATGGCCCACCCTTGTGAAGAGGGATGACTGTTGCATCCTCTATTCTCATGGTATGAAGCCTGTTCTGATGCTATAGTTGAAAGGGGACTCAGGTGATCCTGATAGGTCATGTTTCAAGCTATTTAGGAGGCATTCTGGGAGATTGTCTGGGCCTACTGAGGCTGTAGTTTTTGCCTTACTGAGTACCACTTGGACCTGAGCACTGTTAATAGTTGGGGGGGGGGGGTTATGCTAGTAGGCATTTCTTGATGGAGGTATGGGGAGTGGCAGATAAAGTTTGAGCTGAGTTTGTCACCCAACAAATTCACAACATCACTGTGCTCAGTGTAGGTGGCATCATTGACCACCAGTTCAGCAAACTGATGTGTCTTGCTTTTGACATTTCAGACATAGCTGGAGAAGACCTTGTGGTTGTCTTTAACTTTTATGGCTTTCTTGGCCTCATAATTGACCTTATTTGACTTAATTAGTCCTCTTAGTTTTATGTTTAGCTTAATTAAAGAGCTGCTATCATTATGGGAGTTGTTTTTCCTGATTTTCCTTTTGTTATATGTCCTGTTATGGTTAGGATTTCACTGGTGTGGTTTGTTTTTAGAGTTTGTCTTGGGCTTACTTCTAAAACATACATCAACCTCTAAACAGTCTTTACATGGCTGTACAGGGTCTCTGTGAACAATTCTGCATAGGTTGGTGAGAACTTAGGGTTGGGGGCACTGGATTTAGACAAAGTATCACTTAATAGGATGTAGTTTGCTTTGGAATAGTTCCTAGCTGTTAACACGGTTTGTTGGAGTTACTGAGTTTATTTTTATTTTGAGGAGATAGGTTTGTGGTGCAACCTCATTAGTGAGGACATGACACTTGGGGGATGCAGGCTCTCCCTTATTAGTGAGTACCAGGTCTAGTATGTTGGAAACTCTGCTGGCTGTTCACACTATCTGTTCAAGAGAATTTGTCTTAATAAAGTTCAGGAATCATTGTCCTTGTGAATATGAGGTAGTGTATGTTTCCCAGTCTATAGAGGGGTAGTTAAAGTCCCCCATAAATAGGGTATTTGATTTAACTGTGAGTGTCTGCAGTCGATCTAGGTACAAGCTATGGGATTCTAAGGACATGGAGGGTGACCCATAATTTGCTAGGATATGGTGTGGGACTTTGTTGACAGTGAATTGTATTTGGATAAATTCCAATGCATCATTCTGTTCAACTGATGTAGAATTATGCTTTTTGTTAATATAGACTGAGACTCTGCTACTCTTTGTCCCTTTCTGTGCAACTGATGCTCTAAATGTATGGAAAGCACTGAAGCCTTGCACAGCTGGAGTACTTTCTGCAGATTTAAACCATTGTCTTGGTAATGGCATGGATGTCTAAATTTTCCAGAGTAAGGAAAGCTTGTAGGGTGTGGAGTTCCTTATTTAGGCCCCTAGCATTAAGCAGTTACACCTTTAGGTTTTTTGGGGTTTTATTTGCTATGTCGATAGGTTTGTGAATTTGTCATTGTCTAAAAATTACTCTAAGGGTGTGGATAAAGTCTTAGCCAATATTCAGAAGCCTAGAAGAGACAGGTGCAGACCATCCTTTGCAAAGCAACTTGGTTTGTTAACTATGTCCCCCCCTCATGCTGACAGATATTGAAGAAAATAATGTATTTCGGCTTTTCCTGGTTAGAGGTCACCACAGTGGAACTGTGGTCCGCTAATGATTGGCAGTGGATTTTTACTGTGCTGAGTTGCCAGCCCAACGCCCAACCTTCAAAGAAGGCACACCCATTTACGCACTCACCTACCTGCATGTCTTTAAACATCACAAGGCTGCAGAGAGAACATGCAGACTCCACACAGAAGGCGCTCCAGCTGAGAATCGAATGGGAGAACATCTTGCTGTGAGGTGACAATGCATATTGAATAGCCCTGGAAATACACCAGAAACTAAGCCAATTATTGAAATCAATCATCTTTTGTTCCTGCGGCATTATCCTTGGTGAAGTTAGAATGCTGCTGGACAATATCTATTTTTATATTATCCAGAGAAGTACACCTCTGGTCATTAATAGTCACATAGACTGTAAGGAATCATACTGCTACCTGTAGTGTAGAGACCTGAGTGCCAGAGTAACTCGTGGGATCCTGACTCCAGATAAGCAACTAATTGTTATCTTCTTGCTAAGCATAGCTCTCAACCTTCCATCTCTGAAATGATAAACACTAATCCTCATAATGTGGAACAAATGGGCAAAATGTGGAACACATAGGTTCATAGGGTCATAGGGGGGTACTAGGCTCTCTGCCTGAAGGCATTTATAACCCTAGCCAGAATGTGTTGGCTTTCGCCATCCCCTTAGATTAGCTCCCTGTGCTTCTGTCCAGCAGAGCCACTGAAGTGATCCCCGAGGTAAACTTTCTATTTTCCATCCATTCATCAAGGTTAGCGAGGAGCTGTGCCTAATGTAGATTGGGATCTTGTTCCAAAGCATGGAAAGTCTCTGGGACAGGAATCTATCCATCCAGCACGTCCTATTTATTGTTGTGGTAAAGTTTAGATCCCTAGAGTGTGTGGCTCGAGGGGGTAAGGTTTTCTTTAGTTGGAGCATGTCCATCAATTCTGGCTTGGACACGGCCTTGTATGTCAGGCAGAGATACTGACAGCTTCAGCTAGGAAGATCATACAATGACTGAAATATGCTGGTTTTACTCCTACAAAAGATCTAATAATGAATTAATATGATTCTTTTCTATTTACCATGGATATCAGTTAAAAAAAATTCTAACAATGAATGTGGGACAGAGCCTTTCAATGTGGAAATTTGAGGAACATGAACTTTTTAAGACCTCAAATGAGGTACGTTCCTCATAATGAGGTACTCTTGAAAGGTAAGTTGCTGAGTCTGGTGAGTGGGGCATCTTTGTGTAGTACAAAGGAGTCCCCTGTAACAAGAGTTCTAGGTAATGTAGTTGCTTGCCTTGTGGCCTTTGATCTTGGGGCTTCATTGATTGTAGGTGTATATGCTGTGGTTGATGTTGCTTTTGGTGAGTATTAGCTGTTAGCATTGTCGGTTATAGGTTTTGGAGGTCTTTGCATTTCCACAAAAATATATGGTTGAATTGTAAAATAGTAATAAACAACATCTCCAAACAGGAGTTCCGTCTTAAACTCTTTGATTTTGCTGAGTGCAGAAAGTAGCCTTTTATTTTAATGTACAGAAAAATAAATAATTTTGTTTTCAAGTGAGAAATACAGACAAACACGGTGACTATGACGATTTGTACTCACTTTACTTGGCTCTCCTTCCCTACCAATGCTCCGATTCCGGAAACTGGTTGGTTATATTTAGTTATGGGGTGTTGGGGGCGCAAGAAGACCCTTGACAAATTTGACATAATCCTTCGGGAAATAGGGGAGTCAATTTAAGCGCAGTTTATTGAGTCCTAATCATTTGTGACACATTTGCGCGGTCCACTTCGTAACCCTTAACCGTCCATTTCTGAAACGAGGAACACCAGCCCTCATAATGTGGAACAAATGGGCAAAATGTGGAGCACATACTGACAGCTTACTAACAGTTTCCACTAGGAAGTGGAAGGTGGTTAAAACGTGCTGGTCTACTTATAAAAATATATTTTAATGGATTATTTAAAATTATTATTTTTATTTACCAATTGGTATCAGTTAAAAAAAGCTTAAAACTGGATGTTTGACAGAGCCTTTCAATGTGGAACGTGGACGGACATTAACTTGTTAAGAGCCAAATGAGATACGTTCCTTGTACTAAGATACACTTGATAGGTATGGCCCACTCCGTGGTCATATATAGAATTGGTTGTTTAAGTATCCCTGGACTTTGAATCCTGGGTTGTTGGCAATGCAATAAACTGTGTTTATCAAATAAACTTCAGTAATTTTATTTTGTGTACGAGTCCGACTTTAAAGTGTCTTAATTATTACAAAGTCTACAGAGGATCTGAGGGCTAAATTAACATCTTTCATTCAGTTTTAGAACACTTCGTGTCGCTGTTGGCTTATACATGCGCTATTTTTCTAATAAGAGAGGTTTTTTTTATAGGAGGGAACATTTTCTCTGTATTCAATGGGACTCCTTGCGTCTCTGCTTCAGGATAATGGCTGTTATGTAAAACACCCACTAGGTTCATTATTATCTTAGCTGGCAAAGGATCGGCGATTGTCAGTTGGAGGTGGACTTGTTTCGGGGCAGATAACTCCGTAATGGGGCTCCTTGGTGTTTGCGTGTATTTGACTCAGGCAAAGCAAGCTATTTATTTTCTTCTCTTCCTTTTATTTTGCAATAAAACGGACACTACATTACGCTACTCTCTTCAAGAAGAACTGGCAAAAGGGACTGTGGTCTCCAATATCGCAAATGACCTGGGACTGGACCCCAAACTACTGAGCCAAGGCAAGGCGCATATTGCTGGTGAAGACGAAGAGCAGTATTTTCAGATAAATAAAAATACCGGAACGTTATATGTAAACGAACGGATAGACAGAGAGCACATTTGCGGACAGATGACTCCCTGCCTATTGTTCTTCCAGCTTATAGTTGAAAATCCCTTACAGATGCATCATGGAGAGGTAGAAATTTTAGATATAAATGACAACTCCCCTGTTTTTCCCCAAAAGGAGATCGTTATCTCCGTGCCGGAGCAAGCTGTCCCTGGAGCTAAGTTCCTGCTAGAAAGAGCACAAGATTTAGATGTGAGTATCAATGCTGTGCAAAACTATCAGATTAGCTCAAATAATCATTTTCGTTTAGATGTCCAAACCGGGAATGATCAGAGTAAACAGGTCGAGATTGTACTAGTGAGGCAGTTAGATTATGAAAAAACACGCACAATGTTATTACAATTTACTGCAATAGATGGCGGTGAACCTCGGAGAACTGGAACAGCTGTGATCCTAATAAATGTGCTGGACAACAACGATAATCCACCTGTTTTTAATCAATCTGTTTACAAAGTGAAGCTTTTTG
The DNA here is from genome assembly GCF_019279795.1 of Protopterus annectens. Classification (NCBI taxonomy): domain Eukaryota; kingdom Metazoa; phylum Chordata; order Ceratodontiformes; family Protopteridae; genus Protopterus; species Protopterus annectens. Next base: position 1,093,745,868 of record NC_056733.1, read on the forward strand.
AACAGAATGAAGTAAATTATGTGGCACTTAGAGTGACCGCCACAGACCTGGATGATGGACCTAATGGTGACATCACTTATGCATTTTCTCATTTTTCAGATGTAATGGGTCGTATTTTCAAGGTAAATAACAAAACTGGGGAAATAATTGTAGCCGAACCACTGGATTTTGAAGATGTAAACATTTATCAGATGGAAGTGGAAGCCAGAGATGGCGGTGGTTTGACATCATTTTGTAAAGTCATAATTGAAATTGCCGATGTAAATGACAATCCACCAGAGATAATCCTAAAGTCACTTAAAACTTCAGTACCAGAGAATTGTTTGCCCCAAACAGTTGTCGCTCTCTTAAATGTCAAAGATCGAGATGGTGGAGGTAATGGAGACATTCGATGCTCCATCAAAGGCCATCAACCTTTCAAAGTAACCTCATCTGTCAAGAACTTTTATCATTTAGTAACAAACGGGAAGCTTGACCGTGAGAGAGAACCAGAGTACAATATTACCATCACTGCAATTGATGATGGGTCTCCATCACTATCTTCTACAGCAGTTATACATTTACAGATTGCTGACATTAATGATAACTCTCCAGTCTTCAGTAAAGCATCGTACATCATGCATATAATAGAGAATAACAACCCGGGTGCTCTTATTGGATCAGTTATGGCAACTGATATGGATACTTCTGAAAACGCTCAGGTGTTTTATTCTGTTACTGAAGAAATTGTTAATGGTTTCCCTTTATCTCATTTTGTTACCATTAATTCAGATAGTGGGAATATATACGGAGTGAAATCTTTTGATTATGAGCAGTTGAAAGAATTTGCATTTGTGGTTCAAGCTCGGGATTCTGGTACTCCCACATTAAGCAGTAATGCTACTATAAAGTTATATATTATAGATCAGAACGATAACAGCCCTACTCTGCTACACCCCTCCCCAAATGACAGTTCCTTTTCAGCAGAGATTGTCCCTAAGAATGCAGAAGCTGGATATGTTGTTAGCAAAGTCATTGCTGTTGATGCAGATTCTGGACAAAACGCCTGGCTCTCCTTTCACCTTCTGAAGTCTTCAGATCCAAGTCTTTTTTCAGTGGGGGTTCACACAGGAGAAATAACAACAGTTCGGGGAATTACAGAAAAAGATAGTAATCGACACACATTGATAGTAATTGTCAAAGACAATGGACGACCCTCCCTTTCAACAACAGCAACAGTGAAAGTTGTAGTAGCAGAAAACTTGTCTGGAAGCCATTTGGAAATTGTAGAAGAGGATAGCACAGACATATTTGATTCACAATTAACCATTTATTTAATCATTTCATTAGCTGTTGTGACTTTTTTGTTCCTGACATCAGTAATGATGTTACTGATATTTAAAATTTGCAGAATCAAGAAATCAAAACATCCCAGTGTCTTAGATGACAATCTGCGTAGCTCAAACATTATTAGTTTCAGAACAAGCTATTTGGATTCACTTGCTAGAGGAACTATTCAACAGGGTTACCTGCAGGAAGTCCATCCCCACAATCCAGCTAAGGCAAACTCTTCTACAGTAAAGGAACAAGTCACCCCTCATGAGCTGCTGATTGATTTTAATCATAAGAATGAGGTAAGAAAGACTCGTCTTCAAGTATATTCTTCAGATGTTATAGTTTAGAGAAATAATGTAAAGTAGTATTAAAGTAGTGTACTATGACAAGTGACTTTGCCTTTCTTGACTCAAATAATGTTAGGAACAGGACATTTCAGTGCACAGCATATGTACGTTTGCAGCTGAACAGTTGCAAGTATTGCAAAACTGCAGCATTCCTTTAGTATTGTGATGCATTTTATAAAGTATGACATATAAATAATCTTGCAGAGTAATTTCGTCTTTATTGAAATCTTGTTCTATTCTATTAACAGCACTAGTATTCACTTTGACAAAACTCTAGCCACCCGATTACGGAACAAAATTTATTTAAGTTAATTTCTTGGAAGCTTTGTTATCCACACAATGTCCAGAACTGTCTAAAATAAGATTTTCAGCATGTAGCTATATAAAATATGCTTCTGTGGTAGAATGCACATCTTAAAATTACAATTTTATGGTTATAAATGTCATTAGTTGATAATAATGTGCCTCTTTCCTCTGGGTATAGGGGCAACATTTCAAAGTTTGAGTACAGTTTTAAATGACAAGTGGGAGGTGGGTGCAGCAAAATTAGGTTTGAGTACAAAATATACATTTCTGGATACATCCCTGTTTCAGAATAGCATGTGAAAATATAATAGCAATAATCCCTAAACATCTAGAATACGTCCACACCTGATTTTGAAAATGAAAAGTAGTATTTGCATAAGCTTAACAATTAGTCCTAGCACAGTTATTTCTCATTTAGCAGTATTGGTAACTCAGCCCTTGATCTCTGCTCAGCCAATAAGTCTGGAGGATCAAAAATTATGATTTGCATTCCCAGTTCAGGTATATGGGTTACATTCCAGGTCCAGCATTATACACCAGAAGTGTGTGTGTGTGTGTGTGTGTGTGTGTGTGTGTGTGTGTGTGTGTGTGTGTGTGTGTGTGTGTGTGTGTGTGCGTGTGTGTGTGTGTGTGTCTACGTCTCTCTGTGGGGGGGGGGCTTAGGGGCTGTGTGCTCAGTGTGACAACTTTTCAGGTGTGGCCTTCACATGAGATTGTTGAACCAAAATTCTGGCTTTCTATTCTGGGGGATGTACAAGTTAATAGGACTCTTGTAAGATGTAATATTTATATTGACAGTAAAACATGAATCCAGTTTAACAGAAATAACTCCACTAGCAATAGCCATTTATAGAAAATGCATTGCTAAAATACTTTATCAGTATATATTCAACATAATAAATAGTTAGCTAATCTTGAGATTGAGAGTTGCTAGACAAACATATTATTAAAAAATAATGTGTTATTCTGTAAACTCTGTGGATGCTTACAACTAAGCAAGATACATTTTATATTGCATTTTCTCATATGGCATTAGCCATATTATGTGAATGTATTGTCTCTAAGTTTATCACATTATATGAATGCACTGTCCTTGTCAACCTGCTGTGGCATGTCTCTGCAAGAGAAAGAGAGCTGGAAGAAGGCTAATTATTCACCCTACCCTTATCAGCCTTTCACTAATTATATATAGGTTAGAAGAACCACATATAGGATCTCTTCCTCTGTACCATTGAGTTAGTGTTTCCTTTATATTTTGATAATGTCTTCTTCTTGATGGCAATGTAGCAATTAAAGCTATACATCACAATTCTGAAAACAATGTGATTGTTTAGCAGCCATGTATGTGTGTATTTATTTTTGTTCTTACTGTTCTTACACTGATTTATTTACTTATATTTTAGTGAATGAGTTATCTGACTAAGTATTGTCCATTTTTAGCAGAGGCTCAGGGAGAAAGATCCATGAATACAAACAAGTATTGTAAATCAAAGAGTTGGTTCTACAGAAAAATAAATCACAAGGAACATAACATGTACGTACAACTACAACAAATACAGTGAAATACATAAAATATGATATGTTGGACACTCCATAAAATTAAAGTAGAAAATTTAGAAACACAAGGATACAGTAGAAAACAAAATTATATTCATAAGCATCCAGAATTCTAGGTAGACCCAGTAAAAACTGAATAACTTCAAAGATAATTATGAAAATATCAGAAATGGGATCCCAGTTAGGATAATAGCCTCTGAATTTATATGAGGAAATGCAGGATATAACCTCCTCCCAAAAGCATCAGGCTTCTCTGGGAAATTGAAGACTATAATTCCCCTTACATCAGTGATTTCATTTTTGGTTTCAAGTGATATGTGTCATTTTTCTTATTTTGATCTAAGTTACTTTAATAGTTTTTTTGTTATAGTGATTGTAATATTTCTTAGCTTTTTTATTTTTCCAGTCAGTTTATTAGCTTTTATGGCATCATCTTCAGGCAATTAAGTAATCCATCCCCATTCTTCCCATTTTTCCTCCTCATCAGTTAGGGTGTCTATTACCTTAGTTGGTTAAAAGTTTCCTTTACTAATTTTAGTATTCAGTTTTATAGCATTTAGCATTTAATGTTTAGTGCTTATGGTTTGGTACTTGTAGAGTGCTCGATTAGTTTTGGTGATTTGGTGATAATCTCAGCCATACTGTATGGGTGTGGCCTCATGATTTCATAAATGTTCAAGATGTGGTGATAAGATCCCACCGTGGACAAACATGGTCTGTGCATCATATGTCTGGGGTGGATCACTTAAGGGCTGAATGCAAAATCTCTAGAAACTTTGGTCACAGAAATTTGCAGTGTAAGAAGAATAAGCTGATTGTCAAAGTTCTATTGCCCACCAAAGAGAAAAAGTAAGAGAAGTAATAAAGGAACAAAAGAAGAAGAGGAAATCAGAGTAGACAAGGCTGAGGGACTCTGAGAGACTTACCTCCCTTAAGGAATCCAGAACTGAAATTTCTCCAGCCATGCCAGTTCAGTCTCTCCTGTTGACCACTCAGACTTTTATTTCAGGAGTTTGTCAGACTAAAGTCTCTGTCATTGCTACACCTGCCCAGGGATAAGACTTAGCAGCTTCTACTCATAGTGAGATTTATCTTGGTGTGTAGAATCTCACTACTCATCAGCAAAAGTTGTGAGCTTGACAAGGTATATGCAGTGCCACTTGGTTTATGTGGATTGGGCCCAGATGATAAGGGCTTTGGTCAAGGCCCAGCTTGAATATGGTGTCCTCTCTTCCCACTCTGTATCTAGGGTAGCTTGAGAAGGACCTACCCCCATTAAACCCAACACCTTTCTATTGGGGCACTTCAACAATCTATTAATAAACTAGCTGATGGTCAGTATAGCCAGCACTTCCTTGACATTATAAATGCTAATTCTCTTTTATAACAAGTTAATCAATCCTACTATGGGTCCCAATATCCTTGATCTAGTCCTCTCAAAAATGTATATTTCTTAGACATCCCCATATGTATCACCCTGCCTTGTTAAATCAGACAATAAATTATTGGCATTTTTCTTTATAACTATTGGTACTTTCTATGTAAATACATTTGTGTTTGGGGACTTCTCAAAAGCAAACATTCTTCAGTTACTTGATGACCTAAATAAATTCCACTGTAATTCTCCAGTTGTTCCATTGTTAAAGATGTTGCCTGTGACTCTGACACCTACTACCACTTAAATAGTTGTATTGATAAAGCAATCCATATCCACACCAAATATAATGAGAAATTTAAAAACAAACCACTGCAATAGAATACTTTTATAAATGCCCTATGTAACAAGAGAAAGAGACTGCTTAATACTTATAAGAGGTCTTATTCTACCTACCTTAAGAGAATTCTTAAGCACACTAGTAAAGAGTTTAAAGGAACCATTAGGAAGCTTAAAGCTGAGTATGCACTTACAAATACACACTAAAGCAAAAAATAACTACAAATCTTTCATTAACTATGTAAAAAAATTGAACAACGAAAACCCAGCAATGTTCAGAGTTTATCCAAAATAATATTGTACATCCTGACCAAAGGAATTAGCTAATATCCTAGATGACAAATTTAGTGCAAATTTTACTCAACCTACAGTTATACCCAACAGGTTCCGCAATCCCAGTTGCCCGTTTAATTACTATGGAGCAAGTTCTCTCAGCCCTGTCAAAAACTAAGAATACCTCATCCAAGGGTCCTGATAGTATACCAAGTTGCCTGATTATCAGTGCCAAATATGGCCTATTTGACCCCCTACTTAATTTGTGTAATCTAAGCTTCTCTACTCGTTACATTCCTGAAGCCTGGAAAACAGTCATTGTAGTGCCACTAAAAAATGGCAGCTCAGCCATGGACTCTGATAACTGTCGACCTTTTAATCTTACTAGCCTTTTAAGTAAAGCTATAGAGCATATTAGCTCAGACCTCATTAAACTGGACATTGAAAATCTCTTAACCCTGGATCCTCACCAGTTTGGCTTTGTCAAAGGAAAGTCCTGCCTCTTTAACCATATTAATTTCTTTATAGAAGTAATTAAAGCAATGGAAAGTGGATATGTAGTACATATAGCACATCTGAATCTAGTCAAGGCTTTTAAAACTATTCCCCATGCAGGTATTATTGATAGAGTTGTAAATCTGAAAATCCTTATTTTATACCATGGATAGCTAACTGGCTGTCTGACAGAACCCATGTAGTTAGAGTTGCAGATGACACTTCTTAAAGCAAAAAAAATTACCAGTCATGTAACACAGAGCTCAGTGTTGCTCTGTGTCCTATATAGCAATTTCAAACATTCAGGTCAAAACTGCAGCCTGATGGTTATTTAAATTTGCAGGCAAATGTAAACTGGATGTATCTTCCACTGACTCACATTTGTTCCATCATGGGTTTGATGAAGTTAAAAACTGGTGCAAGGACAGTGGGCTCAAATTAAATGTAAAAAATGTAACATAAGTCATTTTGTTTGGGATTATCATAATGGTTAAGACATTTACCTCAAAGACACAAGATACAGAGTTTCATTCTCACATTTGGTCCACCCATCCATCCACCCATCCTTAATCCCTTTTCCCATTTTGCATATGGGGTCGGGGTGTCACTTCAGCAGTGACAGTCATCTTGAGCCAAGGTTTACACTGCTGGGTGGCTATCCCTGCCACTATATCTCACTCGTACCACTCACTTGCACACACACTCACACCTATGGCCAATTTAGAGTGTCCAGTCCACCTACTGCATGTCTTTGGAATGTGGGAGAAAACCAGAGCACCTGGAGGAAACCCACATGGCTGCAGGGAGGGCATGCAGACTCCACACAGAAGCCACCCCAGCCGAGAATCAAACTGGAAAACCTCTTGCTGTGAGGTGACAATACTAATCGCTGCACCACTGTGACCACCCTATTTCTCACATTTGGTCTCACGTTTGGTCACTGTCTAGTTATTGTCTAGGCATGTAGAGTGTGCAGACCAATTGCCTAATATTTACCTATTTACCAGTAAAATATTTTTACATACTACATTTGTGACATGCTTCTCTAATCAGACACTGTCATAAGGGATCTGGGCACTCTTGAAGAAAATTCCTTATCACTTGACCATCATGTTTCTACAGAACTTTCTATCTGTGTCATCTAATTTCCAAGATTATCTTCCCTAGATCCAAAGACATCTTAATTCTCCTTTACTCGTGTCTTACTATTTATTTTACAGTTGTTGACTGGGATAGTCCGACTGGATATATGTCCATTTTCAGCAGAGGCCCGGGGAGAAAAGCTCCAAGATAATAATACACGTTGAACATTTAGTAAATGCTAGTTTCAAGCAGATTACAGTCATAAGCAATATCAGCATTTAGCACATATAGTACTAACTTATTATAAAACACTTTATAAAACATAACATTATTTTCAAAGTTATATATACATAACATTACATTCAGGTTTAAGACACATTGAGCAGCAGTTATATAACTGACCCTTCCTGAAATGGTGCGCTAGAAAAAAGTTAGAGGTAGTTGAAGGTAAGGCATCTAAGTAATAAAGAGATACTAGACCCATTATTAAATATTATACACTTTTTGGCAGGTATTTGTCTAAACATATCACTCAACATGAAAGACCTCAAAGATAAATAACTAAAAAGATTAATGACCCCTAAAATCATAGTTTTCAGGACAGACTAGGAGCTCTCCCTCTTTACTCACTCTCTTATAGACTGCTATATGAAGATCTGTGTCTAGCCTTTTAAACCATGAAACATCCAACCCTCTTTGACCTCTGATTTCTTCACAGAACAAATGGTACCTCAAATGCTGGTAAATGGAATTAAACCATCATCAACAGATAAAAAAACACATTGGCATGATAGATTCATATCCCGACATATCATTCACTTCTGGAACAAACATCCATGCCAATTACCTGAGTAATTGGTTGGGCAGCCTTAAATGTTCCCTTGTTTTATCTTTTCTTACTCTCCTTGGTGCTGGAGAGAACTTTTAAATTGAAAGAGGTTGGCTAGGCTTGTAATAATCTGCAGACAGATTGCCTATTACTTACTTATGAACCTTTTACTTCATAGGTTCTTTTCCTGAGACTGTTTCAGAATCCAGGTCCTATTTTGACACATGAAGTATCAGAAATGAGGATGATCTCCATTCTATCCATGTTTTCTCCAATGGCTCTTTCCCCATTGGCACTAATCCAGTTAGTAGCAGCAGTTTTGACACTCCTTCATTGTTGAGATCCTTTAGATATGAAAGCATCAAAATTGATGTCTTGGCCCTATTGTCAGAACCGGTAGCTTTGAAGCTGTTCCTGGTGGTGTTTTCATCAGCATTAAGCCCTTCAGTGCTTATGCCATCCTTGATGCTGACGATGACTTTGATAGTTGGCATTTCAGACACACAGGCTCAGTACCCTCTGTGTATGGATTGGTATCAGTCTTCATGCCAACAACTTCCATACTGACTTGGAGAAGGTTTCAAAGTAATCTCCTAGGGTGATAGAAATTGGAGAGGTAGCTTCTAGTTCTGATCTACCCTGTGATAAGTTTCATTTTGGAGCCTCTGGCCCATCATCCATTTCTTTGCAAAAGTAGGTACCAAAAGACCCATGAAGATTTTACCTGTCATGTAAGGTATTCACTTCCTATCATTTGGATGAGACCACTCCAAGTGTTCTTAGGAAGAGGAGGTACCTTGACTCTCCAAGAGCATCCATGACCCCAGACACTAAGCTGAATGAAAGGGAAGGCTCCTTGCAATCCCTGCAAAGGACCTCAGATTTCTGAATATCTTGTAATTGATAAAACAGAGGGAGTTCCGGGTTATAGATCCTATTTCTTGAGGAAAAGATCCTACACAAGGCCTTTTGGACCTCCACACATATGTCTTGGGTAGACCCATTTATAGATTGCATGGTAGCCCTGATTGTGGAAATGGCTTGATGAGATCCCAATGTGGTTGATACTATTCCTAGAAAACTATAAAAGATCATCCACTACCCTCCCCCCAGAACAGACCTATTTGCAACAATGCTCCCCTAGAATTTTCCATCATGGCAGCAGCATCCCTCAAATAACAGCCTGCTAAAGAGAGACCCATATAAGGATTCTTGGGCATTGGATCACATGGTGAAGTGTATCTCTGCACTGGGTGCTTTTGCAGTTACTGCACTGAACTACTTGATGCAGATGACATGAAGAAAGATCTTCTTGAAGCGTGAAACTCTTGACATGCCAAAATATTCAGCTTGCAACAACAGAAACACAGATGGCAATGATACAAAGTGTCACTTTACTGTCTACAAGTCTAATACATAATGTGGCAGATGGAGCAGCTGCAGCAACTGGGGCAGGCCATCACTGTAAGGAGACAATCCTGACTCAGATTGTGTAGCTTTTTTTGCAAAAACTGGAAAACTTTAGGGCATCATTTTGCAGTGCCCCTTTTGACAGATCCCATCTTTTTGGACTCAAGCTGAAGAAAAGTTGGTCAGGAGTGAACAAAAGGGTAAAATACTTTCATCTATTGGGGGTGGAGTTCTCTATTCTATAATGATCCTTTTCCAGGAATCAGACGAGTACAAATAATTTATGGTTTCACAAGTCCCAACAGAAATCCTGTGAGCATCAATCTGATAGAACCTCCAACAGCCACTAGTGATTCTGCAATGTATCCTGCCCCATAGGCAGGCATGGACCACTAATTCAGGGTTCTCATAATCCTTCCTCTGGGAATCAGCAACAGCAGCCCGTGAGAATTTGCCTGACTGTCCATCTGTAAAGGCATTAAGAGTCAATTATTCCTAGAGCTAACAGTTTGGCTGGATGTCATGCAAGACAAGTGGATAAGTGATATAATTTTTAGAGGATATAATTTTCAATGATAGCCATATCATTTCTGTTTCCCCCTACCAGATGATCCATCCTAACAGGAAGAAACTGCCAGAACAGAGGCAGGCAACCTTTTAGCAAAAATAGTTATCTAAGATGTTCAAGAATACCAGAGAGGGTCCAGGGTTTATTCCAAATTATTTTAAGTCCACCAAAAGAGTAAGGATATCAGGCTGATACTAGATTTCAGTGGCCTACATTTATATGTGTGTAAAATCAAGTTCTAGGTAGCCATGGTGCAATAAATCCTTCCTTGTGTACATGAGAGAGAGTGGAAGTGCTCTTTAGATCACCAGGGCACCAACTTATACATAAAGACAGCTAAGGCTTCTAGGAAGTTCCTGCACTTCTGGATGGGAGCCAGTTATTACTAATTCATAACTCAGCCATTCAGGCTCTCTGTTAGTCACAGTTTACATGAAACTGCTTGGAATCAGAGTATTCCCATATCTGGGCAACTTTCTCCTCACATACATCACAAGGGAGTTAGTATATGCAAGGGACTACATCAGCTTTGTCTGCCTTTGGGATTATCAGTGAATACTACAAAGCCCCATTTAGAGCTGTTGAAAGCTCCCCCATTCATATCCTGCCACCTAGGCATGGTACTGAAGTTGGTCCAGCTCCCACCAGGAAGGATAACAGCAACACAGTGTACTTTATTTCTGCTTCTTCATCACTTTTCACTACCTGCTGCAATAATTCTTAAAGTACTTGGGGTCCGGATTAATTTGCAAAGTTCCACTTGAGAATATTACAGCAAACTCTTTTTGTACATTATTGTCATCTAGTAGACTCCATTAACCAGACCACTCTATTCTCCAAGGGATGTTAAAAGCATCTGCAGTGGTAGGTACCTATGACCAGCCTAAATAGAGAATGCCAAGCCACAGTCATGATTACCATAGATACCTTTATGGACAGCTCTACCATGGAATGGAGGAGATTGTTCAGGGCAGATGGTCCAGCAAACTTGGTCTCAGCAATTGGCCTTATTGCACATTAACATTCTTGAGATTAGGCAGTTCTAGCATTACAGGCTTGTCAGGATTGCTTTCCCCTGGGTACAATCATAATTTACTCTGACAATATCAGTAGTGTGGTAAATAAACAAGCAAGTGAGAAACCAGATCCTATCCCATTTGCCAGGAGGCTATGAGATTTTGTGAATAGGCAATAGAATTGTAATGCTTTTGTATAACAATGTAAATCCCTGGATAAGCCAACTGACTATGAAAAAAGGCTGAGGATGTGCCTTCTGTTGTTACATAAGTGATCCCTTTGTCTGGCTACAGTGATGATGATATTACATTGCCAGGAGAAGCCTTGCTGTGATCTATTTGCCTCTCCAGTCAACATCATTGGCAGCAAAGTCTTTTTCCTTTTCCCTCCTTAGGGACAAACCTACGGGACTGCCCTAGACCACTACTTGTAAATGGGGGTACTTTATGCCCCCTATTCCCCTGATAATGACATTTCAGCAGAGAGCCAAAATCTGATCTTGTCAGTTTTCATTCTGTCTTCAACATATGGGTTCAGATCCAACCCTTGGGTCCAACTCAGCTATTACTATAGTTTGTGGCCACCAAAAAGCTCCCAAGCTCCTCCCTATCTATAATGCACCAAACCCTAACATACCTCAGATCTCGTTTGCCACTTCACAAATAAGACATGGTCACCGTTTCAGCTCTGAAGTTGTCCTTCAGAGATAAGTTTCTTTGAATTTATTTCATAATTCTAATATTTTCAGATATTTTCTCCCTTTTTCTACTACACTAGTTGTAATTCTTTTTACCATAGTTGGTATTTACCTTTTCCTTCTTTTATATTCTGCATGTTTTGTGTAATCTTTATACCATTATTGGTTTCCGTATCCCTATCTCTCCTTTAAAAAAAGCTGTTTCTTTTCTTCTCTGTAGTTTCTTACAGTGCCAGAATGTCAGAAAAAAAGCCCTTTGGGGTCCAGAAAATGGGAAAAATGTGGGCATGGGTTGTCGTTATCAGATGTGCATTCTCTATGCATATACTGTCTAGGCCCTGGTCACCTAAAGGTTGATTGCAGCATATGCCAACATTTTAATCCACAGGCTATTGCTGACCATAAAAATAAACTCATACTGAAAGGGTTGCTTTCACCACCCTTTTCAGAAATGATTACTGGAGCTCAGCCTTCCAAATCCAAAACTAAGGAGACTATTTTAAAATCTCCCAAACTGTCATGGTCTTCAGCTTCTTCTTCTTTGAGCCTCCTAAGAAAAACAGAAGTCAGATCTGAAGACTGCCTCAATAATTTTGGTTCTGGGTCCAACAACTATTTTTGGCTTAGAGCACCTTGTATCCAACTCCTTTACCTAAGACGAAGTACTCTCCTACTGTAGACCCGGTAATGTCTAGAGTTCTACCTCCATTTTTGGAACTCCGACATTAAAAATCCCCATCCTTGGCATCCTGTCTGTCTTCCAGGAGTTTAACAGAAGCTGATGTGGACAGAATGATAAGGAGATTTCTCATGATGCAAATTCAGATGGGAGTTGTCCTGGGTCCTACCTCTATGGGTCAGAAAGTCTGTCCTTCTGTCACTCCACCGATAACAACTCCTTCTCTGATCTGACCCATCATTTTAGAGCCCTTGGATCCAAGTCTTCTGGATCCTTCTGTTTCAGATACAAAGATGGTCTTATCTTCAGATCTGAAGACATCTCTGAGTGCACCAGCTCTGATGTCCTCAGAGCCAGATGACTCTCAGAGCTGAAGAAGTTTTGTAGGGTCTGAGGTGTTGGAGTCGAATCCAAAGTTTTCAGAGCAGTCTCTACCCCTCAGAGCTTCGGCACTGGACAGCTCAGCTCCAAGTTTTGCCTCAGAAAGATTGCCTTCAGGGCAGAGGGAGTCAATAATCCAGAATCCTGGCTTCTTGGCTCTGTTGTCTTCCTTCTCACAACAGCATTCTGCCTTTGAGGTGGTGAAGAAGGTTTTCTCTGCTTCGGCAGAGTGGATGGATCCTACCCCCTCAGAAATTCTTTCCAGATCCTAGATGTCTCTGCACCTTGGGCCACATCATTCTATGCCACAGGGACAGCCAGCCCAAAGTCTCCAGACCACCCAGCAGGGTTTCACTGTCTCTTCCGATACTTCACTGGAGTATCCCAGAAAGGAAGTACCTAGGAAGAGCTAGTGCAAAAGGAGGCACTTGGACTTCCCCCAGGAGTCAGTCACCCAAGATATTGATTTTGATGAAGACAAGGAGTCACCATGATCACCTCCTGAAGGCGTCTCATTTGAAGACATTTTTGAGATCCTTAAACAATGAGGTGTTTGGTCCTCTAATAATCTTTCCCCAGAGGAGTTAGTATTCCAGGAAGCCTTTGGAGCTGGCCCATCTACCTCCTGGGTTATTTTGCCTGCCAGTGAGCTCATTGACTTGATCTCTGGGCAGGTATGGAAGGAACCTGACTCAGTTGAGACAGTCCCCAGGAGACTAGATCAGATTCTGGCTCCACCGGCAGGTAAGGAATTCTGGAGTAAGGGGGTGCCCATAGATGCCATGGTTATGGCAGCGGCCACCAAGAAGGAACTTGCTGAGCAGAGTTCCTCTGTCCAACCTCCTAACAGGGAGTCTAGGGCATTGGGCAGATTTGGGAAGTGTGTGTATGCTTTACCAACCTTTGCTCTTTAGTCACTAAACTATTTGGCACACTTTACAGGACTACAAAGGGACTTAGTCAAGGAACTTTCAAAATCCCTTGCCAGGACCACTACTGCTGAGACTCAGTCTTCTGTAGCTTCACAGTTGGCTACCTTTCAATCTATTTCAAATTCGTCCATGAGACTTATCTCGCATGCAACTGAAGGTGCCTCAAGGGCAATGGGTTCAGGCATTTCCATCAGGAGGCATGCTTGGATGAGCTTGCGTGATTTTACAGAGCCCTTCAAGTCTTCATTCATCAATGCACCTTTTAACAGTAGTTCATTGTTTGGCTCAAAAGTGAAGGACAGTTAGCACCAATCTCTAATTTTCACGTTGGATTTGAGAATTCTTCCTTGGCTTCATCTAAGCTCTGCAAAGCGTTATTGAGAGGCGCCCTCTTGCTGAGGCCTCCATATAAAGATCCTACTCCACCATGGGATTTAAATCTTGTGCTGCACCTGCAGGCCTTAATTCATTCTCCCTGTGAACCAGCATCTAAATGTGATTTTTAATTCCTGACCTTGAAAACTATCTTTTTATTGGCCATTGCTTCTGCTAGACGAATTTCAGAACTTCAACATTTTATTTATATATTTTACATTTTTTGACCTGAAAAGTCTGACTGAGCTAGCAATGTAACCCTTTTTCAGCAAACACCCGGGAGAAAAGCTCCAGTAACAGTTATACAAAAAAAAAATAATAATAAATTACAGATAACAATAGCATTTTGGTAATATTTACAACATTATGTATATTTTAAATGTTTATACATAATAATTAGTAATAGGGACTATGAGAAAAATTGAGATAGAAGTATTCTAAGTAGTTATTATCATAATAGTACTATATAGACAGTCACTAATTTTAGGGGATGATCTTGGGGAGGAATATTGTCAGACAAGGTTAAGGTGAGGCATAAATAATATAGGTTGGTAAGAGAGATAGGCATGACCTGGAGGAATAGATGTGCTAGAGCAGAAGGGAGTAGAGGTTAATATATGGTGTAGTGTTCCAGGAAAAGCTTAAAATATGGGTAGATGCAGGTTATGGAGGGTGAGTACAGGGGCAGGACCACAAAGTTTTTAGGTGTTCTTTTGTTGCTGCTTTAAATTGTTTTGGTTGTTTTGTTAATCTAATTTGATATGGAACCTTGTTCCATCCAATGGTAGGGTGATAACTATATAAATTGTTATCCATTTTAGTCCTTGGTTTGCAGACACATAGTAGGTCTTGGTCAGAGCTGCAAAGTAGTTTAGTAGGAGAGTAACGAGATATTAGGGCGGATAGGCTAGGGAAATAGAGAGGTTGATATAGTATAGAATGAATAATCTGGAGCTGAGAGAGAAGAAGCAAATTGGGTAGTTCCAGCCAGTTTAGGTGTTGAAGTGAGACACAGTGATGAGTTTTAAAAGTATTTTGGGCAGAGAATCTGGCTATCTTATTTACATAAGTAGAGTTGAGTTTTGCTAGGCGTGTGTTATTAATGTTTGTTAGAATCTGGGAGTCGTATAGTAGACTAGGTAATAAAGAGGAATGTGATAGGGTAACTTCAGCTTTGTAAGTAAGAAACTTTCTATTTCTGTATAGGAGGCCTAGTTTTTGATGAGTCTTTTTGATGCAGTTGTTGATGTGCAAGTCGAATTTAAGTTGATCATCTACTGTGACACCTAGGAGTTTGGTGCTTGTTTCGGCAATTATAGGAGTGTTATTGAGAGAGAGTATAGTAAAAGTGGATTTAAGATGGGTAATAGTTTTGGGGAGAAAGAGTAGAAATTTAGTTTTCTTAGGGTTTAGGATTAGTTGGTTACTGGTGAGCCATGTTTCCCCAGAGGTGAAGACTACCTGAGTTTTGGAGATGAGATCAGAGGGAGAATCAGTGATGGTAATCACAGTAGAATCATCTGCATATTGTATAAGAGATGACTGAGAGCAGGAAGTATGGAGTTGGTTTGTAAAAATGTTAAATAGCATTGGACCTAATATGGAACCTTGGGGGACGCACATCTTTATGGGGAGAGGGGGAGGGAGTGTAGTGAGCCATTTCACAGATAGTAATTGATCAGGGAGATAGCTGGAAAACCAATTAACAGTGGCAGGAAAGAAATTTATATTAGTCAGTTTAGTCAGAAGTAACGAGTGTGATACAGTGTCAAAGGCTTTAGAAAGGTCTAAAAATAAACAAGAGACAAGTTGTTATTATCATGAGCTTGGGATATAGTGTTAGTAAAGGAGATTAAGGCAGTAGGTGTACTATGTTTTGGGCGGAAACCATGCTGAGTAGAAGTAAGTAAGTTTTCCTGTATTAGATACTGCAGGGTTTGCTTATGTATGCATTTTTCAAGTAGTTTAGAGAGTGGTGACAGGATAGCTATAGGTCTAAAGTTAGAGATGTCTAGAGAAAGTCTTCCTTTGTGAATTGGTAATGTGTAAAATTCTTTCCAGAGAGATGGAGCTTTAGACTCAGTGATAGAGTGGTTAATCAAGATAGATATAGGAAAGGCTAGAGTATTGGCTGCTAGGTGGAGGAAGTAGGAAGAAATGTTGTCAGCGGAGGTTAAGCAAGGTTTTAATTTGGAGAGTAGAGATTTGATATAAATGTAGAAAAAGAGTGTAAATAAAAATGATTACAGGAGTTGGAACTAGAAGGTGAAGCAGAGTGGTTAGGTTCTTTAGATAGAGGGGAGTTTGTATTAATCATCTTTGTTACAGTTTCTATAAAGAAAGAGTTGAAAATGGTGGCAATGTCATCAGGCATCCTATTAGGGTAGGGATTAGGGGAGGAGATGTTACCAGGATGCAATATTTGGTTGATTGAGTTCCAGAATTTTTTGGGATTAGATTTTAGAGCTGCAGGATGATTGAAATAAGTCTTTATTGTCTTTAGCAATGTATTTTTTGTCTGGTTTCTGAGTTCTCTGTATTTTTGCCAGTCAGAGGGGAGTTTGTATTTTTTCCAGGTTTTCCATAGCCTGTCCCTATTTTGCATAAGGGTGCAGGTTGCCTTGGACAGCCATGGGGATATCTTGGATTTAATTCTAACAGTACAAATAGGTGCAAGAGAATTTAGTATATCAAGAAATGTGGAGTTAAAGGATTGGACAGCATCATCCAGCCTGAGCTCATTAAGATGACGCCAGTTAATTGTAGAGAGAAGAGTGTTAAAGGTGTCAGGAGAGAAGGTGGATAGTTTTTGACACGTTATGTATCTATGAGGTCTGGTATGATGGGGAGTGAATTTAGTGACTTTTATGGGAGAGTGATCACTGAGGGAGTTGGATAGGGTTTCAGTGTTGTGATATAAAGTAGGGTCAGATACAAGTATCCAGTCTATTAGAGTGCTAGGGTTTTGTGAGTTATTATAGTGAGTAGGTTCAGATATTAACTGTGTGAAGCCATGTAGGTTGATATGAGAAGTAGAATTTGGGTCATTTAGAGCTAATTAATTTATATTTACATCACCAAGGATAATTGTTTCATTCAAATAGTTTTCAGTAAGATAAGAGAGAAAGTTTTCAGGCAAGGAAATATTATTACCAGGGGGAATATAAATGTCTACTACTGTGATGGTAGAGAAGTTATTAAGTTTAAGGATGGCAGCCAAGATTTCTGCTAGTGAAAAAGCTGTGATTGGTTCATTAATAAGGGTGAGGGTAAGAAGATTTGAGTAGATAATAGCAACTTCACCCCCTTTTTTGGGGGGTGATCAAGGCTAAATATATTATACCCGGGGGGGATAAAGTCTCTATCTAGGATATATGATTTCAGCCAGATTTCAGTAAGAGTGATTACATCTGGTGTATAGTTGCAACCCAGGGATGGACTTCACTAGTTTTGAGTATGCTTCTGATATTCATAGAGTAGAATGAGATGTGCTTTTTAGATTGGATGGAGACATTTTGGTTAGGAGGGGTGTAATTATTGGGGAGAGATGTTCTGACAGGTCCGGGATTTGGATAAATATCACCTGATAGCAGTGGAGTGATAGGGAGAGAGGGGGACTTAAGTTTATATTGGTAGTTAAAGAGGTATTTTATTTTAAATTTAGAATGTATAGAGCAGGAAGGAGGTATTTTGATTCTGGGAAGGGGAGTATTTAGGGGGAATAAGGAAGAAGAGATGTTTACAAATTGTTGTGGGGAAAGGAAGATATAGCTTTGAGAAATTGTAGGACTGTCGTTGACTGGAGTTATATATGGATAACTCCATAATTGATTTTTCAAAAGGATAGAGGATCATTACATACCAACACTTCTCTCCTTCCTAAGGTGGTGTCAGAATCCAGTATTAATCAGTCCATTAATCTGCCATTTTTCTTTCCTAAATTTGCAAGCAAAGGTGGATATAAAAAGTGTACACACCCCTGTTAAAATGCCAGGTTTTTGTAATATAGAAAATGAGACCACAATAAATAACTTAAAAACTTTTCCCACCTTTAATGTGACCTGTAACCTGTACAATTCAATTGAAAAACAAACAAATCTGTTAGGGGAAAAATATAAAAAATTAAAAACATTCAATATGCTGGTTGCATATGTGTGCACACCCTTAACCTAATACTTTGTTGTGTGTGCACACCCTTAACCTAATACTTTGTTGTGTGTGCACACCCTTAAACTAATACTTTGTTGAGGCACCTTTTGATTTAATTACAGCATTCAGTCTTCTTGGGTAGGAGTCTATCAGCATGGCACATCTTGACTTGGCAATATTTGCCCACTCTTTCTTGCAAAAGCACTCCAAATCTGTCATATTGTGAGGGCATCTCTTGTGTACAGCCCTCTTCAGGTAACCCCACAGATTTTCTATTGGATTTAGGTCTGGGTTCTGGATGGGCTATTCCAAAACTTACATTTTCTTCTGGTGAAGCCATTCTTTTGTTGATTTGGATGTATGCTTGGGTTCATTGTCATGTTGAAAGGTGAAATTCCTCTTCATCTTCAGCTTTCTAGCAGATGCCTGAAGGTTTTGGGCCAAAAGTGACTGGTATTTGGAATTGTTCATAATTCCTTCCACCTTGACTAAAGCTCCAGTTCCAGCTGAAGAAAAGCAACCCCAAAGCATGATACTGCCACCACCATGCTTCACTACGAGGATGGTGTTCTTTTGGTAATACAAAGTGTTGTTTTTGCGCCAAACGTACCTCTTGAAATTGTGGCCAAAAAGTTCAACCTTGGTCTCATCAGACCATAATACATTTTCCCACATGCTTTTGGGAGACTTGATACATTGTTTTGCAAATTTTAGCCAGGCCTGAATGTTTTTCTGTGTAAGAAAAGGCTTCCATCTTGCAACCCTACCACATAGTCCAGACATATGGAGAATATGGGAGATTGTTATCACATGTAATACACAACTAGTACTTGCCAGAAATTCCTGCAGCTCCTTCAGTGTTGCTGTAGGTCTCTTGGCAGACTCCCTGACCAGTTTTCAACTTGTCTTTTCATCAATTTTGGAGGGATGTCCATTTCTTTGCAATGTCACTGTTGTCCCATACTTTCTCCACTTTTTGATGACTGTCTTCACCGTGTTCCATGATATATTCAATTCTAAGGAATTTTTTTGTATCCTTCTCCTGACTGATACCTTTCAACAATGAGATCCCTTTGATGCTTTGATAACTCTCTATGAACCATGGCTTTTGCTGTAGCAGGCAACTGAGTAAATGTCAGGAAAATCCTACTAGGACAGCGGAACTTTATTTGGGGTTAATCAGAGTCTCTTTAATTGATGGCAGGTATATACCCAAGAAGACTGAATGTTATAATTAAATCAAAAAGTGCTTCAACAAAGTATTAGTTTAAAGGTGTACACACACAACAATGTATTAGTTTAAGGTTGTGCACATGTATGCAACCAGAGTATTGTATGTTTTTTTTATTTTTTATATTTTTTCCTCTAACAGATTTGTTTGTTTTTCAATTGAATTGTACAGGTTATTGGTCACATTAAAGGTGGGAAAAGTTTTGAAATTATTTATTGTGGTTTCATTTTTTATATCACAAAAACCTGGCATTTTAATAGGGGTGTGTAAACTTTTTATATCCACTGTATGTTACATTTATTGGATGTCCACAGACAATTACATTTTACCTACATAGAATGAAAATAAATTAGAAAGACAGACCAATTATTTCTGTCCTTTGCAGATTCTAAACTCAGAAAATCAATTACAAAGGTAACTTTAGCCAGATGCCTAATGGATTGCATATCATTTATCTACAACAAATTGGGTTTATCCTTACCAAAACCTCAAAGAGCTCATTCAATTAGATTCATGGCAACTTCTTCAGTGCTCCTGTCTAGGGCTTCCATGGATAACATACATGTGGCTGCAACTTGGACCAATCCTCATACCTTTATTACACATTACAAACTAGATCTGGTCTTGAGGGGAAGTATAACCTGTGGTTCAGCTTGAGGGGAAAAGCAACCTTTGATTCAACTGTGCTCAGGAATATCCTTCCTTAGAGTCCATCTAGGAATTTAGATAGCTGGGGACTCTGTCCCATACGTTGAGGATATAATGAAAAATGACACCATCAGATAAAGAAGTTATGTACTTACCATAATATCTGTGTTGCCCATTTTCATTCTTCCTCAAATCCTTGCCCACCAACCCCCAAACTTTTTTATTATGGACTTCTGGGAGAATGCAAGATCATAAGGACACCACTGTGTCTCATGTTGAGCTCCAGATAATGGCTTATTCTGTCAGGAATATTATATTAATATTTCTTACTTTATGTCAACCAGCAAACAAGATCTGAGTATGTTGGGGTTGGTGCATTATGGGTAAGGAGGAGCTTGAGAACTTTTTGATGGCCATGAGCTATTGTAACGGCTGAGTCAGATTTGAGGACTGGATCTGAACCCATATGTTGAGGAAGATTGAAAATAAATGGACAACACAGTTGGAACATTATGGTAAGCACATAACTTCTTTTTCTGCAATACCAGGGTAATTCTCATAGCTCCGTTTTGGCTGCAACAGCTATGTTTCCCTCTTCTATGACCTCTCTTGAGAAACAAGTCCTTGCATCTAGACTGTCACCTGGGCTTTTTCTCCCATCTATTCTGCAAGCTTCACCAACACCTACACCTGCACCAGCAGTCTATCAAACTAACTGCGTGGCTTCATTAGTTCTGTTAATGTCTTAGGACCCTGCTTACCCAATGAAGGTGGCCAAAATGCTTACAGCAATTCCAGAGGTCACTACCAGAAAACTATACAAGGGGATGTTGAATAATTTATTATTTGGCCTGTTTATCAGGGAGTAATCCTTTCACAGCTCCCCTCCCCACTATTCTTGTTTTGTAAACATATTTAACAAAGGCTCAGGTTTCTCAAACCTAAGAGCCATTTCAAGCTTTTATTCAAATATTAGTTATTATTCTATGGCAACTCACAATATTGTAAAGCCTTTATGAGTGGTGCTTTCATGCTGAGAACCCTCCCCCAATAAAAAAACCTTGTTCCTGCATGAGATCTCAACTTTATCTTAGAGAAACTGACACATTCTCTGTCTCTCTCACTCTCTCTCTCTTTCTTTCTTCAGAAGTAAACCCTAACCAGTCTATTAATCTACCATTTTTCTTTCTTAAAAACTCTAACAAAGGTGAATATAAATTACATTGCCTTGATGTTCATGAACAACTGAAATTATGTTGATATCAAATCAAAGACAATACAGTTGCTTTGGTGACAAAGAGGGATAAAGCCCTGGCTACAGGTCAGGTAACCCAAGTTTGTTTAGTGGCTTGGGTGCTTGATGGAGTAACAGAAAGGATGGTTGTGCCTGTCCTGGGGAAAAGGACAGTGCTGGGCATCACCTTGACAATCCCAGGAGAGACAGGGAATCAGAAGCATCAACACTTGGCTGACTAAGTGAAGGGAACTGATTAGGTATGTCTGCCCTACAGCTGGGTGTGGGGCACATGCTAAACCTGGCCCTTTCATAGCCCTCCCTAGGAACAATATCAACATGGGTTAGGGATGGGGAGTTAAGCCAGCAAAAAAGCCCCTCATTGCATAGATTATGGTTTATCTGCCAAACTCATCTCACTAGCTTGCCTGGTAGGAAATCTAGGCCCTTGAGCCTGCATGAGGAGCTGGAGGGGGCTCTTCAGAGCATGGCTTCTCCTGATGGTGAAGCTGTCCATGTGTGGAAACACCAGGGATCCACCAGGTTGGGACTTACATTTGGAAACATTGGTATGATAGAGGGAGCCTGATGCTCATCCATTGGTGAAGATAATTAAAAAAAGGACAAAAAACAATAGGAAAGATGATTGTGTCTCCTTTAGTTCTAACAAAATGGGCCAAAAAAGTCTCTAATGTTTCTCTGTCCAGGTGACTAAAAGACTGCATTGTTTTCTGTTATGTCTCTAGTAATACGATGGTAACAGGTAAATCTAATGCTTGTTAAACTACATCCATGACTATGTCCTTGTTCTGTTTCTTCTTCAAGGCTTCATCAGTAGATAATATCTATACCACTGTGACATGGACTTCATGGCGTATGTTTGCAGGACACTGCAAGATGAATGTGACATCAAGGTCCAAGTCTTCTTTTGCGGCCACTAGCCTCCATGGTATTCTGTTGTGATGCCACTGAAAACATATAACTGGCTACTCTGTCATTCAGTTTAAAGTGGATGGGCTGGATCATGTAAGATATGAAAGTTATGTAGTTACCATAATATTAAATCTTCATGATCAGTGTCCATCTACTTTAACAAACCCTGCTTCTACCCCCCCCTCCAACTGGCACCTACTGCCTATGTACCATTCTTATTAATGATACTCAAAGTCTTTAAGAGAGTAGTGTATGCAGTATTCTCAGCTACAGATATTAAGTATTTGTGTTTTTATGCAGTAGGTCTTATTCTGGCAAACTTAGTATGGAAAATAGTGAGAAGTGAGGTGCATTAAAGGAGTTAGGGGAGGAGCATGAGCTGTGTGAAAGCCTATTATGCTGAATTGGTACAGCTTGCAGTGACCACTGCTTCATTTTGAAGTGGATGAACATGGGTCATGAAGACGTAATGTTATGGTAAGTACATAGTACATAACTTTAATAAAAATATTACAATAGAGAAGAGAGAGGGAGAGTAAAGACATGAAAAGGTTTTAGTGAATACATTGGTGGGATACAGTAATATGTACTCATTTATATTTATCACAGTAGATGCCCCCCATCTGCATGCAAGCAATGTATTGTGTAGAAATGTTTGTGCCCCTAGTGTCCCAGAAGTCTCATTTAGCTATAGGGCACATCAGAGCACTTTGACGTAGATTCTTCCTCCATGTCAAAGCACACTGAACAAATGCTTCAGGCAAAAATGGGTCTAGGGGGGTATTCACCCCACCAAGCATTCCATCTTTTCCTATACTTGGCATCCTGACCTGTCAAAAGGTAATATCAAGGAAGAAGTTGCAGAAACTTAAAAAAAATAGCCATCCAAACCAGCTACTGTGGCATAGAGGGGATAAAGCCCTTACTATGGCCCAGGGGAATCAAGCTTTATTAGCATCTCAGTCACCTGGCAGGTCTGGCAGGGTAGGATGAGGCTGACTAACCTGGGGGGAAATTTAGATGCAGCCAGCCACACACTGTGATAACCCCTTATTGGAGGTGTGGTGATAAAAATGGAAGACCTGGTAGTAGACATTAAGCTTAATAAGCTACTTCCACATGATCATGCAGAAACATTCAGTTACATAGGGAAAGCATTATTAGCCTCCACAGTAACACAGATTACATGCTCCCCGCCCATAAATAGCTTTATGGCTATTCCAAACACCCTCATTATCGGAAAGCTAATGAGAGTGTGAATCTTATTCATGACTGCCTGAATGATGGCCCCTTATGGACAGCTGTTAACACAAAACTGGGTGAAATTCCTCATGTTGTAGTTTAAATGTACCATGTCCTATTAAGGTAAGGCTTTGATAGTCTGCAGGTACTGGGGCAAAATCATGTAGGATAAAAGCCATCCTGGATGTTGTGACACACCAAAATATTTTATTCCAAGAAATCCATAGATCTGAGGCCAATTCTGGATCATTGTGGCATACAACCTTTTGAATGTACATTGTGCAATCCATCCGGTGAGATTGGATGTGCTGTTTGGATTTCCAGGATGCCTACCTTCATACAAAATTTGCAAGGAAGTACTGTAGCTTTTAAACTTTTAGGTCAGAGTCACTAAATTCGATTTCAAATGCTTCCATTTGCCATCAGCTGTGCTTCCCAGAGTGTTTCCTAAATAAAGGTCTGTAGTAGCTGTCCACCTTAAGCTGCAGGGTTCCAAGATTTTTCTGCATCTGGATAATGTACTCCTTGATGCTTCATCACATCGTATTCTTCTTCAGCAGAAGAAGTCTGTGCTCAGCCTGTTCCTCTCTTTTAGGTTACATTGAATATCATGAAGACTCATATCTTCCTGGTTCAGATGGTATGTATAGGCTCATATATTCATAGGATTGTACTAGGCTAATGACTAAATTTTTTTTAAAGTTTTGCCATGCATCCCAAATATATTTAACAACTTTGGTGCCCTATAGGTTATTTTTAGGAGTATGACTAAGCTAGGGCATGAGTGGTCAAACATTTACAGCTTTTCAGTCTATCCATTGGAGACATATGTGACAGACCACAGGTGAATTTCTGATTTCCCAACCACTGGACCAGGATACACTTGAATATGGTCAGGGAAGAACTCTGCTTCACTTGGATGGGAAGCCTGTTCCAGAGAAGAGGTATTCTCTGAGATACAAACCTGTCCTTCCAACATGTCTTATTTGTACCACATGCAAGGCTTAAGTCCCTTGATCAAGTAGTTTTGATGCTATTTGTTTTACAGATATATGAGAGATTCATCAGACCAGGATCTTAGGATGCCTTGTGTTGCTTGTTCCCCTTGTGTTGTTTGTTCATCTCCAACACACATGACAAGAAGGATGGGGTTGTCGTTTAGATGCTTTAATACATAGAAACACATCAGGATAGATAGCAGCATCATTAAATATGAATTAACTACTTAATAGATAGACCTTGTGTGTGTGTGTGTGTGTGTGTGTGTGTGTGTGTGTGTGTGCGTGTGTGTATATATATATATACATATACATGTATGCTTACATCTCAACAGCTTACGAAAAAATGGCAGTCAGACTTGCATGTGCTCAGTATTTATATACTTGTGCCAGCCCTTGGCTAGCTTCTTAAAGATATATAAAGATATATATATTGATCTACATCCTCCCTCTTAAAAAGATTGCCCTTAATATATAATAATATCAGAATTAGACATGCATAAGTATATACATTAGGAATAAAACACAAAGTTCATGTCCAAGTTGCTTCATATCTGTTGCAGGGTTTAGAGATTTGACCATATCTCATAACATAACAGTTGGGGCCAAATTTAGCAAGGACAGGGACAGTCTGCAGTGCACAGCTCGTATCAGGAACTTCTGGATTCGTTATAGGAACAGGAATGTCCTCTGGAACTTCCTCTGTAATTGGAACTCCGGACAACTCACACTGTGATAAAGAGTCTTTTTCACAGGCTTTGTGCTGTGGTATAGGCTCTGACACCAGTCTCAAATGTTTCTGATTCCACCTAAAAAATGCTCCTTCTGATTCCACAATGTACGATCTTGGCTCTGGACCAATATTCTTCATGACACCAATATGATCATAACCTTTGAATGTTTGCATCCTTACCACGTCTCCTTCTCATAATGGATTGAATGGTTTGCTGGTTTTATTGTAGTAGGACTTCTCGGTTAAATGCTTCTTCAACAAATTGGCATTCACTGATCTATTGTTCTTGACATATGCAACCAACAATTAAGAATACCTGCTTGATTGGTAATGTGGTTTGGGTTTGTCTTGACAGAAGTCCCTGAGCAGGTGAACGGTCATGAGGAACATTTCTGAGATTCAAGAGATTCGGGAAACATCACTATTATCTTGCTTTGACTTCTCTAGTAACTACTTTGTATTTTGAACTGCATGTTCTGCCAAACCATTTGACTGTGGGTACTCTGGACTACTTGTGACTTGAGTAAAGTCCCATTATTCAGCAAATCTTTTGAACTGTTGGCTTGTAAACTGAGTGTCATTGTCAGAAATAACTTTGTGTGGATTACCATGAACAGAAAAATGACACCATCTTAGTAATGACTGTACTGGATGCTAGGTTGAGAAGTAGGTTAATCTCAAACCAATTAGAGTAAGAGTCTACTAACACCAAATAATGTTGACCATTCCACTCGAAGATGTTGGTGGCTATTGTCGACCAAGTTAGTTCTGGAATCTGGTTAAGCTGGCTTTGTACTATTACACACTGAATAAGATGAAAGTGCGCTCTCAATGTGTTGTGACATAGAAGGCCAAAATACTAGTCGTCTCACTCTTCTTTTGGTAGATTCAGTTCCTGGGTGACCATGATGAAAGATAGTAATGTACGTTGGCTGCAAGAACTTTGGAACAATTACTTTCAGACCTTTTATTATGATACCTTTGTCAGACAAAATCTCATCTCTGTATGGAAAATAAGGTTGCGTTTCTTGAGGTAAACTAGACTGCTTTGACGGCCGTCCTTGATTGATAAAGTGGTTGAGCCTTTGTAAAACTGGATCCATGGCTGTGTGATCTCGTCAAGATGTGTGGAGGAAAAATTTCTCACTTCCATGGCTTCACAATCATGGTTTTCATTCTCATGCTGTTCTGTGGTGTTCTGGGTGATCTGGATAATGTATCAACAAAATAAAGAAATTTGCCTTTCTTGTAGACAAGATTGTAATTGTAGTTTTGCAATCACGGCATCATACATTGCAATCTGGGTGAAGCTGAATACATAGGCTTTCTTAGGATAGTGACAAAAGGTTGGTGATCTGTTTTGATCTAGATAGGTCTACTATAAACAGTCATGGAACTTCGAACATGCAAACACAATTGCCAAAATTTCTTTCTCGATCTGGGCATACTGCATCTCAGTTTGGGTAAGAGCTCTCGATTCATATGCAACCGGTTGATCCTCTTAAAGAATGACTGCACCAAGACCAAATTTCGAAGCATCACAGGAAAGTGTAACTGGTTTGTGAACAACATAGTATCTGAGAGTTGCTGGACAAGCAATTCTCTGTTTCAGGACATCAAAAGCTCTTTAGTGCTACCCTAACCAAGACCAAGATACATCTTACGTGTCAGCTCTCTGAATGGTGCTGAAAGTTGGCTCAAATCTGGAATGAACTTGCCTAGGTAGTTGACCATGCCAAGAAAACATTGCAGGGCTTGAACATTGTCTGAAGCTGGCATCTCAAGAATAGCTGCTTCTTTTGAAGGATCATTTAGGTCTGTACTCGTAACTAAATGATCAACATAAGTAACGTCTTGTAGCATGAACTTGCATTTTTGTGTTTTCAGCTTAAGATTCACTTGACATGTCTTTCTAGAACTTTTCATAGGTTCATAGTTTCATAGGTTGGTACTAGGCTATCGGCCCTAGAGCCTATACAAGCCTAGCCATAACAATTCCCTGGCTATTTCTTCCCACACTATTTACTTCCCTGGACCCCTGTCTAGCAGGGTGACTGATGTGATCCCTGGGGTGAATTTCCTTTCTCCCATCCTGTCATCAAGGTTCCTTTTGAAGAGGGCCAAAGAGATGCTCTGCTTGACATGTATGGGCAGTCTATTCCAGAGTCTGGGGAGTCTCTGGGTCAGGAACCTATCTCTCCAGCATGTTTTGTTTATTGTGATGACAAGGTTTAGATCCCTGGAGTGGCGTGTGGCTCTGAGGGATTGGGATTTCTTTAAGTGTAGCATGTCCAACAGCTCTGGGTTTGACATGGCCTTGTATGTTAAGCAGAGATCGCCTCGGAGCAGACGATATGTGACAGAATATAGCTGCAGTTTTTTAAGGCGGTCAACATAGGGCATCTGCTTTAGGCCTGTGATTCTTTTAGTGAGGTATTTCTGCGGCCTTTCCAGTTGTTGCAGATGTCTTGAGAGGTACATACCAAATGGGGCATTGTATTCTATAATGGGTCTAATGAGGGATGAATACAGTGGGACAATGCCCTCCTTTTTTCTGGATGAATAGCTTTTAGTGATGAGGTGTGCCACATAGAAGGATTTCCAGACTGTTGTGGCGATGTGGTTATTGAAGGTGAGACCACTGTCCACCTGTGTTCCTAAGTCTCTTATCACACTTTCGGTGTTTAGTGTATTGCCACCTATGTGGTAATTCATGGATGCATGTTTTTTCCCAAAGGGGATAACTATACATTTCTTGGCATTGAGCTTGAGCCCATGGCTCTGGCACCAAGCATCTGTTTCTGTAAGGCCCTTTTGTAGAGTATCGACATAATTTAGGGATTCAGTAATGGCTCCCAGTTTGCAGTCATCTGCGAACTTTGTTAGCCAGAGTCTCTTAGTGTTGGCCTGTACTTCAGAGAAGTAGATGCCAAACAAGAGAGGTCCCAGGACTGAACCCTGAGGTACTCCACTTGTCACTTGTCTGGAGCTGGATTTGGAGTCAGCTACTTTTGCAGTATGGGTTCTGTCAATAAGCCAGTTGGCAACCCATCGAGTGATGTAGGGATTAATGCCCAGCTTAGTAAGTTTATCTATGATTCCAGAGTGGGGGATTGCGTCAAAGGCCTTGGCGAGGTCCAGATAGGCTGCGTGGACTGCCTTACCCTCGTCCACGGCTCTGGAGACTGATTCGAAGAAGTCAATCAGGTTCAGGAGACAGGATCGGCCCTTCACGAACCCAAACTGGGTGGGATCCAGTGTTTTAAGGTTGCCAATGTCTTTGTTTATAAGTTCCATGATAATACGTTCCATGGCCTTGCAGATCAGGCTCATCAGACTGATGGGGTGGTAGTTCCCGGATCCAAGGTGGATCCCCCCTTGTGGAGTGGGATAACTGTAGCTGTGCGCCACTCAGTGGGCATGAAGCCTGAGGTAAGGGTATGATTAAACATGACATTTAGGTGAGGTGCCAGTTCATTTTGTAGTTCATGTAGTACACAGCACAGGATGTCATCTGGTCTCGTGGATGCTGTATTCTTAGCTTTGGAGAGTGCGTTTTTTACCTGTTTGGCCATTATTACCAGAATTTGGCAATCTTCCGGTATTGAGATGGGCCATTTAGGGGGTGAGAGGGGGGTGAAGTTGGCACTGAATCGATCTGCCAGGATATTGGCAATATCCTTGGGATCAGTATATTTAATGCCATTCTGTTGTAGCTCAGAGCAGATCTGAGCATTGTCATTTAGATTCTTGACATAGTTATAGAATGCCTTGTGGTTGTCTTTGGAATCTTTGGCAATTTTATTTTCGTAACTAGCTTTGGAGGATTTTATGAGGGATCTCAGCTTCTTACTGAGGCTGGTATGGGAGTTTTTTGCATCCTGGGATTTTCCTCTTTTCTGCAAGAGTTTCTTCCTTTTTTTGTAAAGTTTGTTTATGGCAGAGGACCACCAGATTGTCTTCCTTTTTTTGGAGGAGAGCATCTTGGTTCTATTTGGGATGGCACGATTCATGCATGAGTGGATGTGCTCGTACAGTGCCTTAGTGTAGGACTCAGCAGTCAAACTTTCAGTTCCCATCTGCATGGGTGTCATGAAGTTTGCAACTTCTGACTTGAGCAGCATGAAGTTGGCTTTGGAGAAGTTTTTTATGGAGGTTTCCTTACTGGGGGTGGGGGTGGGATGTGGATGTTAAGTGTGATTAGCTTATGGTCTGACCTGACCAACAAGGGGGTGACCATAGGTGTGGAGCATCGATTTCCCATGTTGGTAATGACCAGGTCTAGGATATTGGATCTCCTGGTGGGACTATGGATTAGTTGATGGGCATTGGAATTTATGAATTCCAAGAACCGTTGGGCAAAGGTGTTGGTACAGGAGTAGTTTTCCCAGTTAATGGCAGGGTAGTTGAAATCACCCAGTATTAGTGTGTTTGGTTATATATTAATATTTTCCAGTATGTTTAGAAAGGTGTAGTGAGAATCTTGGGGCATGGTGGGGGATCTGTCATGTTCTGCTTCATCACAACCTCCTACTGGTATGAGATCTACTATAATAGCACAAGGACACCCCAAAAAATTTGGTCCATTGCATGCTGAAAGACTTCAATTGCAGAATTTATCCCAAATGGCATTCTCAAAAATCTGTACCTGCCAAATTGAGTACTGAAAGTAGTGAGCAATGAGGAGTTTTTGTCAAGCTGAATTTGCCAAAATGAACTCTTTGCATCTAATATAGAAAAAAATAGCAGCATTTGGCATCAAGGCTGTGACTTCTTTGACTGTGCTCATTGAATGATGAGGTCTTTTTCATGGTTTGTTCAAATCTCACAGGTCAATACATATACTGATGTCATCTCAGCTTTTCTTATGAGCTACCACCATGGAAGATACCCATTCAGTTGGAGTCTCAACTGGAGAAATCATACCTTGTCGTACCATTTTATGTAGCTCGGCTTTGACTCTGACCTGCATGGCTATTGGAACTTTACATGCTGGCCTGATAACTGGACTGACCTCTGGGTATAACTTCATGGAGTACATAACTGGAAGCTTGCCTAGTTTGTCATTGAACAGATCAGCATAGGTAGAAAAAAATGTACTGAGCAAAATTATAGTAGTGGTCTTTTAAGCTGACTTGGTGGACTTCCTTATTAAATGAAAGCAGTCCCATTTTCAAACTGTCTCTGAGGCCTAATAATGACTGGACATGCCTCTTGACCACATAAAATAATAGCAAGTAGATAAGAGGCAGGAAATCCACCAGGCTTAGTACATAAAAAACACTTTAATAAAACCACATATAAAAACAAAATAACAGTGTCATGAGCGCTTTCTGGTCTAAGCCCTTCATCAGATGAATATATGAATACATATGACAAGAAGGCTGGGGTTTTCATTTAGATGCTTTAATACATAGAAACACATCAGGATGGGTAGCAGCATCATTAAATATGAACGGACTAGTTAATAGACAGACCTTACATACATACATGCTTACATCTCAACAGCTTACTAAAAATGGCAGTCAGACTTGCATGTGCTCAGTATTTATACACTTGTGCAAACCCTTAAATAGATTCTTAAAGCTATATATACACACATATTGATCTACACCTTGTATGCCAGGTGTAGCTCTCCCCTCAACAGTCTATAGGAGTCAAAGTATAGGGAGAGGGTTTTAAGGCACTCCACATAGGACATGTTGTTAAAGGCCTGTATTCCATTTGTGATGAATCTCTGTGGATGTTCCATTTGTTGCATATGCCTGGTCAGATACATACTGAAGGGGGCACTGTACTCAGTGATGGGCCTGATAAGGGCTTACTACAGTAGGGTGATGACTTCCTTGGCCCTAGATGTCATACCATTGCTTATAAGTTGAGCAACATAGAGTGATTTCCTTATTACTTTATATGCATGTTGGTCAAAAAACAGGTTACTGTCTACATACTTCCCCAAATACCTGACTACTGGGTCTACTCTTAGGGGTGTGTTATCAGTGAGGTAATTTCCTGGGATAGCCAATTTTCCAAAGGTACTGTTATGAATTTTTTGGCATTGTGTTTTAAACTGTGTCTATGGCACTAGTTATTTGTCTGTATTAGCCCTTCCTGGAGGATATTAATATCTTAGGGGAATTCTATGAATGCTCCCAGTTTGCAATCATCCACAACATTGGTCAGCCAGAGACTCTTGACATTGGCCTTGATTTCTGAGAAGCAGATGTCAAAAAGGAGAGGACTGAGCATTGAGTCCTAAGAAACTCCACTAATGACTGGCTTTATTGTGGAGGTGAACTCCCTTAGCCTAACTTCCTGGTACCTATCGAAGAGCCAGCTGGCAATCCAGCATGTAGCATAGGGGCTTATATATAATTATGTGAGTTGTTTACAATGCCTAAGTGGGGTATTGTATGTAATGCCTTGGCCAGCCAAGACAAATGGTTTACACAGTTTTTCCCTTATCCATTGTCTTGGTGACCTTCTTAAAGGTGTCTAACCAATTGACTAGGCATGATCTTCCATTGCATAAACAACCTGGATTGGATCCTGTGTTTGGAGGTTTCCAATATCATTATTAATCATTTCCATGATAATTCTTTCCATGGCTTGGAATATGAGACTAGTCTGACTAATGGGTCATTAGTTTCCTGGGTATGGAGAAGGACCTCTCTTGTAAAGAGAGATTACTTTTGTAGTCTTCCATTCATGTGGCACAAAGTCTGATTTGAGGCTGTGGTTAAATGGTGACTTCATTGATTCTGATAAGTCATGTCTCATGCTATTTATAAGGCATCCTGGAATATTACTGGGGTCCATTGATGCTGTGTTCTTGGATTTGGAGAATGCATTTAGGACCTGTTCCCTAATGATAATTGGGGATTATGTTTAATGATATTTCTAGGGGTGAATGGGGAGGGGGAGAAGAGGGTAAAATTGGAGCTGAATTTGCTGGCCAGTAGATATGCTATATCTTCCTCCTCCATGTAGGTGCTCCATTCACAATTAGCTCTGTACATTGTTGTGTACAGTCTTTGAGGTTATTGACAATAGGTAAAGAAAGCCTTCTGGATATCATTGACCTGGGAGGCTATTTTTACACAGAATTGTTTTTGCTAGACTTGATTTGCCCTTTGAGTTATTTGTTTAGATTGATGATAGAGTTTTTATTCTGCTGGGTGAAGTATTTCCTGACTTTTGCTATGACTTTCTTTTGTATGTCGTACAGCCTATTGATGTTTAGATTCCACTAGGGTGGCTTGTTTTTTGAGTTTGTACTGAGATTACTTCTGGTAGGTACACCTGTCTCCATTTATTAATATGATTGTATAGAATATCTGTGAACATTTCCACATAGGCAACTACTGTATTCTCAGGTATGGGGGTGGATTGTCAGGTTGTCACTTAATAATAGGAAGTTTGCTTCATAATAGTTCCTAAATGCTACAGGGATAACTGGGATCACAGGTTTATTTTTTTTTCAAAGGATACAGCTTTATGGTCTGACCTCTGACCTTAATACAGAGGACATTACAATGGGGATGAGGGAAGTGTATGATTCTCCCATGATAGTGAGGACCAGGTCCAGTATTTTTGCTCCCTTAGTGGGCATGTGAACTATCTGGTCCTGGGTATTAGTGTTTACAAAGTCCAGGAATCTGTAGGTCTGCAGGTTTGGGGTTGTGTATGATTCCCAGTTTATAGTAGAGTAGTTAAAGACACCTAAGATTATGGTATTGAGTTAAATGATGAGTGTCTACAGTAAGTCTGAGTGATGGGTTTCCTGGATCTTAGAGGGGGACCTATAGCTTGCAAGGATGGTATTGGATTTTGTCTGTGGTAATTTGGATGTGAAGAAGCTCACATTCATCATCCAGTTTGACCAGCCTTGAGCTGACCTCATTATTGATGTAGATTGAGACACCTCTACCATTATTCTCTGCCTGTGCAGTGGCTGGCCTGAGTATATGAAAGGCATTGTAGTCTTGCACCGCTGGGATGTTCTTTGCAGCTTTAAACCATGTCTCTGTAACTGCACAGATGTCTGCATTCTCCAGAGTGA
Source organism: Protopterus annectens (assembly GCF_019279795.1). Lineage (NCBI taxonomy): Eukaryota > Metazoa > Chordata > Ceratodontiformes > Protopteridae > Protopterus > Protopterus annectens. The sequence goes on from NC_056733.1 coordinate 1,093,779,075, forward strand.
GGAGAGCTTAGACAGAGTGGAGTTTCTTGTTTAGACACCTGACATTGAACAATAACACCTTTAGATTTTCTTAGGTTAGTTTTGGTAAGTTGGAGGGTCTGTCAGTTTGGCATTGCCTATAAAAGGCACTATGGGAGAAAACAATGTATTAGCTAATATTCAAAAGCCAGGAGGGGACATACCCAGATCATCCTTGGCAAAGCAATGTTATCTGTCAACCATATCCTGCTTTGTTGACAAATATTGCATTCCATTGGAATGACACTAAAAGCTAAGCCAATCATTAAAGCAATCATCTTCTGTTCATATTGTGGCACCATCCTTGGTGAAGGTAGAATGCTGATCAATGAAAGGCTCTTACCAGCCTGGGACAAATAGTCTGAGAGTTCCATAACATCTCTTTTAATATAGTCCAGTGAGGTACATCTCAAGTCATTTACACCCACATGCACTATGACAGAGACATGCTGATACCTGTGGTTCAATGCCCTGAGTGCCTGTGTGATCTAGCGGATCCTGCCCCCTGATAGACAACTGACTGCAACATTCTCCTTATTCAGTGTGGTGAGTGGACATCTGTGTGTCTCACAATGGAGTCTGCTATGAGTAGAATATTGGGTTGTGTGGTCACTTGCCTTATTGGCTTTGAAGTTGTGGCTCCATGCAGTGTGACTGTATGTGTTGTAGGGAGGGTGTTATTTTGGTGGAGTGCTTTTGGGACTGCTGTGGATACCTGTTGTAGGTCCAGTGTCTGGGAGGTCTTTGGGCTTTAGGAAGATTACCCTTAAGAGCCTCAGCATATGTGGGTCCCTGTGTCTGATCCATACTCTGTGTGGAGAGTGTAGTGTGTGCATTTGTGGCAATCTGATTGGTATTATTTGTGCGTCTATGCCACAGCTTTGCCTCCAGTGAGATTGAATAAATAAATCTCTTACACATACCTCATCAGTTGGTTTGAGAATAAGCTGGTTAGTTGGATGTCAGTAAACATAAGGCAGTTGCTACATTGCCTCAGAACACCCATATCCATCAAGCTGGTTGTGGGAATAAGAGGAAAGTTTATGGCCATTGTTTCTGGTCCTGTTTGGGTAGTCAGTACGCTGGTGCAGGAGTGAAGAGTAATAACAGGAGTATCTACTTCTAAGCATGAAGGGCACTGCTTGTTCCTGCGCAAACTAGTTTCTCATCATGCAATCAAGTAAAAGGGTAGTATTGCTGGGTCAGATATGCAGGAATGTAACAATTTAGTACCATTAACAGATACAAAGTAGCAAAATACACAGTAACACTGCCTGGAAGGCTTCTCAAAAGTGCAGATCTCAGCAATCAGGAAACAATAACAATATGTTGGGCCTTTAAAATTATTTAAAGTAAAAAATTATCAATTAAAGCAAAAATAAAGCAGTAGTGCTCATATACATTTAACTGAAGTGTAAAACATTAAAATAAATCAAGTAGTTTGCCTGGTCTTTGAATTGGGAAGCACTCCAGAAAATCTCAAAGTGTAGTTGTTTATTGGCCAAAAGGGCTCAGGCATTAGATGTAACTCATCTTCAATGGTTGTAAACTGGGAGCAATTGTAAAAATCTGTACTCATTCCACAGAGCTCAGCAAAGCTTGGCTTCCTCTCCTGTGATTGAGAAGTGTTTCCACTGTATCCAGTGTCATCCAGGCAATAAGTTATTAGATTGTATTTACTGCACTTGCACTTCTTTATTGAATAAGTCACTTCTGTTTTAGTACATTTAAAGAGCATTTAAAGTACTTTTAGTGTAAAAATTGCCTGTCTTCTCTAAGTGCTGCTTTCTAAACTGTTTGCATTTAACTCACCTTGCTGTAGGATGATCTAACCAAGGAATAGGTTATTTTGTTGTTGCACTGCACTTGAGGGGTCCTTTTTGTTGTGTTGTTACAGTAAGAGGATCAGATCATTCATCTTGTGGCAGAAGGTGTTGACTGGTCTTTCTGAGTTGGAAAGCACTGCAGAGAAGCTCCTGGTGTAGTTGTCTAGTGGTCAGAGAGCTCAGGTTTCAGTTTCTTTTCTGTTGCTATAAATTAGTTGCATTTGTGTGGAGTTGCTCAATGCCTAGCAGAAGTTGGCAGTGCCCAGTACAGATGTAAATGCTTTGATAGTAAAGGTTACCCATATAATCCATATTAGGACTGTTACCTGTAACCTACTGAGACATTGCATGGAGTTAAGCTTAGAACAGCTAACTTGTTTCCCTAACAGGACTAATACCATATCTTAGCACCATCTAACTCTACTCTCCAGTTGCAGAGACCACCCTAGGACACCTCTGTATAACCCAGTCATCAAACTATAAAAGTCTACTCAAATACAACATAGATATGTAATTTTCAAATTTCTACATAGACAGTTTGGTTGACATGAGCATTATGAGACAGTGTAGCAACTGTATCATGTTTACAGATAGCCTTTTTTAATCCTTAAAGAAACTGACACATTATGTAACAGATGCATGTACACAATTGCATTGGAGGCAAACATCTCACTTATAAGCAAGGAAATCAAGAACACACACACTACATCCACCACACATAGCGTCCACCACACACACATAAACCGTCTTATGCTGAGGCACTAAAAATTTAATCTTCTCCAATCTCAAAAACCTTCTAAGCCTACAAACAACAGCACCTATCCTCACCAATCTCTAAAGCACACACCAAAAGCAACATTAAACACCACACATATGCCTACACTCACTGGACTCCCAAGAATGAAGCCCAGAAGGAAAGCAAACACTTTAACCAGAACTCTTAGAATAGGGGGCTCTAGTTATGATACATAGATGCCCAACTCACTAGACTAGTCTAGGAAAAGATAAAAAATAAGGGAAAACACAGCAGATGCTTCCTTTTGTGAACCAAAGTTTAATAAATAGAGCAGTAGTGTTAAGCACTTTCATCCCAAAAGGGACTTCTTCAGAACTACCATAATGAAACTTCAGTCAGTTAATACACAATTCAAATGTCACATGAATCTACTAAATAAGTAATTAATGATTCAGTTAGTCATTAAAATCATACCATTCACTATGAACTCAAAATATTGACTAGCTAAAAATGTAAAATCTAAAATCTTCCATGCAATAATATAGATTTTAAAAAATATATTTAAAAAATATTTAACCATACAAACTTTTAAGTTTGAGTAATGGAGCAACGGAACAAGCCTCATTCAAACCTGGGGTCACTGTGGTCTCCAGCCTTATTTGCCAAATAATTCTTTAAAAAGTAAATATGCATCAATAATATAACCTCTTGAATCTTTTTTAACTTGCTCCACCACCACAAATTAAAATTTGTGATTCAGGTGGTCATGCATATGCCTATACACAACATTGGTTTTCCTTGCCTTTTTTATTTCAAACTCATGTTCATAAATTCTATCTTTCAATCTTCTAGAAGTTTTGCCTATATAAAAGACCAAACAAGGTTCACGACATGCTGCATAGACCACCCAGCTTGATTCACAATTAAAAAATCCCTGGATTTTGTAAGTATGTTCCTTAGAGCCATCAAAACAAGCAAACACTTTCACGAAGCCAGGACAGACAGAAGAGGAAGCCCGAGGAGGATCTTATAGTGACACCAAACATCAAGAAAGCATTTATGAAGAAAAAAAATCACCTAGTTTGGAACTTATTCCCTTACAGTCTTACTGAATGTGAGCATAACGTGTTAAAGAAAGGACTTTCTTTTATACCTGCAAGGTATTCTGATTACAGTGATGTTATTTTAGATGTGAAACTTTTTGCTAGAAATCTTACTTTAAAACTGCTATACAGTGATAGTAATGAATATTATGCTGAATCTAATTGCTTCAGAAAACCTAGTAGATTTTTGCCTGCTGTGAATTCCCTTATTAATGTGTTTGAGAAATTATATATTCAGGATATTTATAAGTTAAATGAATCAAAAAGCAGAATGCATAGGAATTATAATTTAACTAAAGAGCATTTAGCTCTGAAGCAACTTCAGAATAACCATGACATAATTGTCATGGCTGCAGATAAGGGTGGGCCAATAGTAATTTTAGATTCTGTCTGGTACAATGATGCTATGAACAGTTTACTTAAAGATGATATATTTTGTTTGATTATTAGTAAAAACAAGGTTAACAGATGGAAATTAACATTAGATGCACACTGAATAAGTTATATCAACAGAAATTATTACAGAAGGAGCTACTTGACTATTTTTTAGTAAAAGATCCTTTACTTCCCATCATACAAGGGTTACCCAAGTTGCATAAGAATAGAATAAATCCACCTATGCGTCCTATAGTTGCAGGATGCAACTGGTGTACTAAACCCATATCTATTTATTTAGAAAAGTCCTTGAGACCACTGCTTAGTGTCATACCACATGTTTTGAAAGGGGTCCCCTTCAGATGCTCGAAATTTTAAAAGATCATAGGTTCATAGGTTCATAGGAAGGTACTAGGCTATCGGCCCTGGGGCCTATACAAGCTCAGCCAAAAAGGTACCCTGGCTTTTGCCACCCAAGAAAATTATTTTTCTGTGCCACTGTTGAGCAGAGCCACAGAGGTGATCCCTGGGGTGAATTTCCTATTTCCCATCCAATCATCAAGATTTTTCTTGAACAGTGCTAATGAGGAACTTTGTTTGATATAGAAAGGTAGTTTATTCCAGAGTATGGGAAGTCTCTGGGACAGGGATTTATCCCTCCGGCATGTTCTGTTTATTGTGATGACAAGGTTTAGGTCCCTAGAGCGTGTAGCTCGGAGGGATTGGGATTTCTTTAAGTGGAGCATGTCCAACAGCTCTGGGTTTGACATAGCTTTGTATGTTAGGCAGAGATCACCTCTGAGTAGGCGATATGCGACGGAGTAAAGCTGCAGTTTTTTGAGACGATCTGCATAGGGCATCTGTTTGAGGCCGGTAATCCTCTTTGTGAGGTATTTCTGCGGCTTTTCCAGTTGTTGTAGATGTCTTGTGAGGTACATACCAAAAGGGGTGTTGTACTCTATAATGGGTCTAATGAGTGATGAGTAGAGGGGAACAATGACCTCTTTTTCTCTGGATGAGAAACCTTTTGTGATGAGGTGTGCCACGCAGAAGGATTTCCTGACTACTGTGGCAATGTCATTATCAAAGGAGAGACTACTGTCCACCTGTGCCCCAAGGTCTCTTATCACACTTTCGGTGTTAAGTATACTACCACCTATGTTGCAGTTCATGGGTACAGAGTTTTTACCAAAGGGGATGACAATGCACTTTTTGGCATTGAGCTTGAGGCCATGGCTTTGACACCAGGCATCTGTCTCAGTGTGGCCCTTTTATAGGATGTCCACATCATTAGGAGTTTCGATTATGGCTCCTAGTTTGCAGTCATCTGCGAACTTCATTAGCCAAAGACCTTCTATGTTAGCCTGTACTTCAGACATCGACTTTCATATGGCCGAGACCATATGATTGACCTTTCAAATGCTCAACCAATCTGAATGGAAATCTCCATACAGTGCAGAACGGGAAGATTTCCCATTACTGTAATGTAGTGTGCTCTTGGAGTTGATATATTTAAGTAGCGAGGGGTGCAGGAAGGCTTGCCCCCCTGCTAAACAGAGTTAGTAATTTTTTTAATTTTGTGTTATGGTGTTTACCTTACATGGTCAATGTTTCAAATGTTCAATCATATGGTCTCGGCCATACGAAAGTCGAACATTTGAGCTGTCAATCATGTAAAGTAGACCCTTTGAAAGATATGCAGCATTTTTGAGTGATTTATATACTCATTTGGAACAATCTACTATTGCTACCAGGAATTTTCTGTTGGTCACCTTGGATATGACCTTTTTATTCACCAACATACCCAATAACTTGGGTTTGGGTATGATACAAGAATTTTTGAGGCTGCATTCATAGTTTGATGAGTCAGAGAGTATGCTTGTTAAGGTTCTATTATAGTGTGTATTAGAGAACAATGTGTTCTTGTTTAATGAAAGAATCTTTTGGCAGCAGAATGGAGTAGCTGTGGGCAGATCTTGTGCCAATAGCTATGCCAATTCGGTCATGGCCATATGGGAGGATAAATATATTTTCAATGGACCCTATAAACAACAAGTAGTATTCTACAGATGGTTTCTGGATGACTTGTTCCTTCTGTGAAATGGAACAGAAGATGAACTCAGGGAATTTGACAAATATATTAACAATACTACAAAATTTTTAAGATTTACACCTAATGTATCCTCTAGTAAACTAGATTTTATGGATGTCACTGTAGAAATGGATGGTGATGGGGGTTTGTTTACCAGATTATATAGGAATTCTTGTCATGTTAATCATTTATAAGCTAGAGACAGCATGCATCCTCCCGCACACATTTTTCAGAATGTTGTCAGGAATCAAATATTTAGAGCTTCTAGGCTTAATGTCTGGGATAATGATTTGGAAAACCAACTTAATATTTTACACACTGAACTGGTTGATAGAGGTTGTGATACACATAATATTTTAAGGAACATAGGTGTTCAGTCTCTTAGATCTAGCACAGCTAAACCTTATTTTTATAGAAGGACACGTCAGGCAATGAAGGATACAAGAAAAGATTATAAATTTAGGGTTCCCTATATTATTCTTCTGATGTTTCTTCCTATATGAATGTTAAGAGACATTGGGGAATTTTAACAACAGACTGTGATATCAGTAAGCTGATAGACACTATTCCCAGATTCCTTTCTAGAAACATGAAATCATTGAAAAGACAGCTTTGTAACCCACCTTTGATCCTGTGCAGCATAGAAACAAAGTTATGATGCCTTGTGGTAGGTGTTCAATGTGCTCATATTTTGATAGCAGTGCAAAATTTACAAATCCAGACCAAAAACTGGATTACGAGTTTCATATATTTGCTACTTGCAGTACAGAACATGTTGTTTATTTATCCCACTATAGGGAATGTTCCAAATTTTATATAGGAAATACTGATAGGGCTTTAAGGGAGAGAATAAAAGAGCATGTTTATTATATACAAAAGGGAAGCACAACCAGTGCTTTGTCAAAACATGTACTGGCCACTGATTCTAGGCACACGTTTACATTTCTTGTTATTGGTAGAGTCTTTGAGACTATAAGGGGTGGAGATATAAGGAATCAAACTGAACAGATGGAAGCTAAGTGGATTATCAGGCTGAGGGGGGATTTGGGGCATGGGCTGAATGAGTTTGTACCCATTAAACCCAAACTGAAGTCAAGACCACTAGCCAGATGAGAGTATTTGCCTTTGCATCTGCAATTATATATGTTTGTTTTCTTGTTAGCTAAATCAGTATTTTTTACCTGCTTATAGGAAGTTTTATAAAAAATATATATATAGTTTGTATGTTGTATTTATATGTGCATGTTTTTCATGTGCTGTTTAAATAGCATATATTTTAGTTTTGTTTCTTTAAATTTTGTGGTCATGTGACTTAATACTGTTTCACTTCTCTGTTTTAAAAAACAACTTTGGTTTAATGTGTTTCTTATCTGATGAAGCAGCAGTAGCTGTGAAAGTGCTTATGACTTACAGTAAATTAAGTTTTTAACCTGGAGAGTTGCACCTTTCTTGGGTCCATCAGTGTTCTTGGATGTAGCCAAGATAGTAACAAAATTATTCTATGTTGCCCAACTTATTAGTAAAGGCATGGCATCCAGGTCCAAGGAAGTTATAGTACCACTTTACTTGGCCCTTATACCAATCACTGAGTGCAATATCCCCTTTGGGATGTACCTGACCAGGTATATATGCAACAATTATAATGCCCACAAAGGTTCCTTGCCAAGATACGCCAGGGTATTAACACTATGTCCTGTATAGATTGCCTAAATCCTAATCTCTATACTCAGTCTCCTACAGGTTACTGACAGCGATCTATGATTGGCCTATAAGATATCCTCAGATCCATCTCTGATGAACGTTTTGCACATCCACAAAATGAATGGCATCATAAACACTAGATTCAAGGATTTAAACTTTGGTGACAGGCATAGAACATGCTGGCGAGACAGAGGTGTGTCTCAAAGAATCCCCACACTCTGGGAGAGGCTCCCTATCCATGTGAAGCACAGTCCATCCATATCCCTTTTCTAATGATGCCTTGACAATTGAATGGGAAATCCAAAATTCACCCTGGTCTAGCCCCCATGTCTCTGATAGAGAGTGGCTGACAGTAAATGTTCCCTAACTAATAACCCCCCCCCCCACACTAAACCTTTAGCAACTTCATTACATGGGGACACGCTTAGGTTGGGTTGGGTTGTGAGGCTAGGCTTATAAAGGCCCCAGTGGTCATTAGCCTAGTGTATACCTATGAACCTACGTACCTATGAACCTATGTACCTATGAACCTTTCTGCCAAGAATGGAGCAGGATTAATTCAGGGCCTTCTCAGAGAGTGAGGAGTACCCCAAGCAGATGGGAACTTTGGGAAAATGAGTAGGACACAATTTTTAGTAAGGGCTGTTTACTAAAGAGCAATACTGGTTTGCTGGGTGGGCACACAGTATTATGGATGTATGGAAACAATAGGTGGGAAAATGCTTAAATAGTTTACATAATTGATAATAATAATGAAAGAGTAGAGGGAGGGACTTTGAAAGTCAGATTACTATAATGGCCAGAAGCCAAAGACACAGGCTTTTAAAATCACAACAGAGGAAGTGTGGGAGGTTGTTGAAAAATTCAAGCTGCAAGAAGCAGACAAGCTAAAGAGGGAACCAGTCAAATAAAGCCAATATTTGAGCTCTCTGCCTTCAGAACTTGCAGCAAACCATGGTTCTCTTAGTCATATGACTCTGAGCTACTGGTCAATGACCCCAAGTAGGTTAGAATTTCAGAAACATTAGCTTTTTCAGTGGTGCCAGGGAAGAATTGAGACTAATCAGTGGGGAGAAAAGTACGTAATGTATTAGTAAGAACTGCGGCAGATACGAAGAACACGGAAAGATACAGTAGCAAAGTAAACCAAAAGGCACTGGAATGCAACTTTAAGCAGGTACATGATAAGTACAATATAATACTCTAGCAACAAAACTAGAATGCAAACAGTTGAAAAGCACTGAAACACAAATCCTGCTTCAGAATTTACAATACTTCCACTACTACAGTGTATCAGTAGGGACTAGGGCAGACACAAAGAACAGGGGAAAAACAGTAGTAAACTGAAAGACACTTAAATGCAACTTTATGATGGTAAATGATAAGCAAAATATGACACTTTAGCATCAAAACTGGAGTGTAAACAACCGTAAAAGCACTGAAGCAGAAATCCTGCTGCTTCAGAATTTGCAATACTGATACTACTGCAATCTCACTAGTCAAAGACACCAGACTAAGCAAAAATGTAAGCAATGCTGTTTATGAAAAAATCTAGTTTCATTAGGCTTTCCCTGAACTCAACAACTTGCAAAATATTTTATTTAGTGTTGGGATCCTGTCTCCTCAGCAAGTGGCCAAGTGGTCCCTTTCACAGAATCCTCTTAAGCTGTCCTACTGCAATGATGTCTCAATGCCTTAAACCTGCTGGCAGCATCAAGTTTCAGGATTTCTTCATCCCAGTTGCCATGGAAAGTCCTTTAGTGAATCTGCAAGTTCAGTAGTCCTAGCATTCCAGACATCTTGTTTAGGCCACTCAGTTATTCAGGGCATGTTTTCTGCATGTGTTATGCTGTCTAGATGTGGCAAACTTCCTCAGAGGAAAAAATCTCCATGTTCAGACTTCTCAAGCAGTCATCATCAGGGATAGTCTACCCTGGGTGGTGGTGAGGTTGAGCTTCAATGGCAGATATTCCCTGGTCCTGGATATCCCAGGAGTCATGTGTGCACATATGTGTCCTAGAAATGATAGCAATGCTGATGGCTGCTGTCCTTTTGGTGTTTCTGGATTTTATTGAAAACAAAATGTTGATTCATTTGGGAAATATGGCTATGCCTAGTACCTCATCAAGTAAAGGGAACCTTCTATTTCCCATTGTGCCAAAAGCCATGATTTTATGGCAGTAGACCATCATGTCCTAATGTTCCCTGGCAGCAGTGCATATTCCAGGGGTGGCAGATTCTCTGGCAGGTACACTAAGTCATTGCTTCCACATGTGGTCTCTCAGTTAAGCAGAAGCCATGATAATCTTTTGCCTTTGGGATTTTAGAATGTACAACATCACTTCCTCTCTAGCTAGCACCAGGTTCCACAATTTCTTTTTATTTATTATGCCACTTGTAGTCTGGGCAATGGATGCTCTAGTTTGCCTCTGGTCAGGTAGTTTCCATTATGCTTTTTACCATTTCTCAGATGATAGGCCTCATTCAGAAGCCAGACTGTCAAAGCCAAAGTAATTTTCATCACTGCTTTCAGGTCTAGGAAGGCATGTTTCCGTTTTCTTTGTTGTTGCCTCCTCCAGAAATTCCTTATGCTTTAGCCTTTCAGAATACCTGTATCTCAAAAAAAAAAAAAAGTTATCAATTTCAACAAATTGACTAAGTTTCTAGTGTCATTCAAAGGGGATCCAGTGTCTGTCCACCTGGGATGACATGCTCGACAAGCCATGCTGCTTCGCTAGAGGTGGCTTGCATCTGTCACCCTTAGGCTTTTGAATACTGGCCAAGGCTCTTGCCACCCCCATAGTGCCTTTTTTAGGCAAGGCTCAAAAGACAAACTCACTGCCATAAACAGCACAAGTAACAAAAAACTGAGGGTAATGCCAGAAGTCTAAACCTCAAAATGCACACACTCATGGCACTCCACAGTATGGAGAAAATCGATAATATGTGCAGTAACAGAAACCTGGTTTAAGGCTCCAGAGAACACCCCAGCACTACCAGTCTACAACTCATACCATGCATTTTGGCCACAGAACCCAGACTGAAATACAAAAGGTGGGAGCGTATCCATATTCATCAAAGATACCCACACCTTCAGGTTAGTGGCACAGCACGATGCTTCAGAGATCATTCACGTGCAACTAACAACGGGCAAAACTGCAATTCAAATTTTAGCTTGCTACAGATCACCCACCATGTCCCAGGACCTCCATTCCACATTTCTGGAAACACTGGGAAACATAAAGGTCCTACCAAACACCTTAATATTGGGTGATTTCAATTACCCAAACATTAACTGGGAGAACTACTCAAGTACTAACTCCCTTGCCCAACATTTCCTAGAATTTATAAACTCAAACTCCCTGGATCAACTGGTCAGCACTCCCACCGAAGGTGACAACATATTGGACCTGGTCATCACCAACATGGGCGACCGGTGTTCCACACCGGAGGTCAACCTCTCGCTGGTTAGATCTGACCATAAACAAATCACTTTGGATTTCCACATTCAGCCCCATCCCCGGACAAGGAAACCACTGTGAAAAACTTTTCAAAAGCAAACTTCACGTTATTTAAGGCCGAGGTGGAAAGTTTCAAAGCCCCCATGCTAAAGGATAACACTGTCCAAACTGCAAAATCCTTTACTAATGCGTTCAATGGGTACCTACAAGAATGCATGGATCGTGCCATCCCAAGCAAAACCAAGACTCACTCCTCCAAGAAAAGGAAACCAGTCTGGTGGAACCCTGCCATAAACAAACTATACAATAGAAGGAGGAAACTAGTACAGGAAAGAGTAAAATCCCAAGAAGCGAAGACATCCCTGATCAGTATCAGCAAGAAACTATGATCCCTCATAAAATCATCCAAGGTGAGCTTTGAAAGAAAATTGCCAAGGACTCCAAAGATAACCACAAGGCATTCTTTAGCTATGTCAAGAATCTAAGTGGCAATGCTCAGATCTGCTCAGATTTAGTGCAGAATGGCACAAAATACACTGAACCGACTGATATCGCCAACATCCTGGCAGACAGGTTCAGTGCAAACTTCACCCCCCTCTCACCCACAAAAGGGCCCATAACCATACCAGAAGAATGTAGACCCCCTGAAATCACAGGCACTCAGGTTAAAACAGCCCTCTCCAAAGCCAAAAACACAGCATCAATGGGACTGGACGGTGTCCCAGGCTGCATTATACATGAGCTCAAAGACGAACTAACCCCTCACCTAAACACACTGTTCAAACTCAGCCTTTCCACAGGCTATGTACCCATAGAGTGGTGCACAGCAATGGTTATTCCGCTCCACAAAGGTAGAGCCACAACAGACCCCCAGGAACTATCACCCTGTAAGCCTGACTAGCTTGGTCTGCAAGGATATGGAGCGCATCATCATGGAACTCATTAACAGAGACATTGGGAACCTCCAAACACTGGACCCTACCCAGTTTGGCTTTGATAAGGGCAGATCATGCCTCCTAAACCTGGTGGATTTCCTTGAGACAGTTACCAAGGCTATAGACGAGGGAAAATTGGTACACACAGCCTACCTAGGCCTTGCAAAGGCATTCAACACCATTCCCCATTCTGGTATTACAGACAAGCTCACCAGCCTGAACATAAACCACTACGTCACAAGATGGGTTGCCAGCTGGCTCACAGACAGAACCCACATGGTGAGAGTTGCGGGAGCTAGGTCCGACTCTAAACCGGTTACAAGTGGCGTTCCTCAGGGCTGAGTCCTAGGACCCTTCCTGTTCGGCATATACTTCTCTGAAGTACAGGCAAGCACAGGAGGACTATGGCTGACCAAGTTCACAGACGACTGCAAACAAGGGGCTATTATTGACTCTCCGGCTGACACAGACATCTTCCAAAAGGGTCTCACTGAGACGGATACCTGGAGTCAAAATCATGACCTCAAGCTAAATGCCAAAAAGTGCATAGTCATCCCATTTGGGAAAAACAAAGTACCCACAAACTACCACATAAATGGTAGTCCCCTAAATATGGAAGACGTAATAAGGGATTTGGGGACCCAAGTAGATAGTAATCTCTCCTTTGATAATCACATTGCCAAAGTGGTTAGAAAATCCTTCTTTGTGGCCCACCTAATCACAAAAGGGTTTGCATCCAGATCAAAAGAGGTTGTTGTGCCCCTCTACGCATCACTCATCAGACCCATCATGGAGTACAACACCCCATTTGGGATGTACCTTACAAGACACCTGCAACAGCTGGAAAGACCACAGAAGTACCTCACCAAGAGGATCACTGGCCTCACACAGATGCCTTATGCAGTTCGACTGAATTAACTCCAGCTGTACTCGGTTGCATACCGCCTACTTAGAGGTGATCGCTGCCTGACATACAAGGCCATGTCCAACCCAGAATTGATGGACTTGCTCCACCTAAAGAAAACCATATCCCCTCGAGCCACATGCTCTAGGGATCTAAACCTCACCGCAGCAATAAATAGGACATGCTGGAGGGATAGATTCCTGTCCCAGAGACTTCCCATGCTTTGGAACAAGATTCCAATCTACATTAGGCAGAGCTCCTCACTAACACTCTTCAAGAGAAACCTTGACGAGTGGATGGGAAACAGAAAGTTTACCCCGGGGATCACTTCAGTGGCTCTGCTGGACAGAGGCACAGGGAACTAATCTAAGGGGGTGACGAAAGCCAACACATTCTGGCTAGGCCTATAAATGCCTTTGGGCAGATAGCCTAGTACCTACCCATGAACATATATCTCTACATCTTCTTGGCAGCTTTCTACTTAAAAAAAAAAAAAAAACTTCAAATGAAAAAATTATTTACTTTTCCATCTAGGTAACTACTAATAATTTATATGGGTTCAAGCTCCTAGGCAGTTAGATATTTTCCTGTGCTACGTTTGGGTGGGGGCACATGTCAGAATTAAAATTCAACTGCAGAGTCATATGGCTGCTTCATGTTCACAAAGAGCATGCAGAAGCACACAGTGACATGCCCACAGCTTCAATAACCAAAAGCATGGAGGTAGGAGAAGTAATGTGCTCTGTGCTTGATGTACACCGTATGCTTATGCAACTACAACATGCAGAAGTGTGCTACAGCAAGGAGGAAACTGTGCATGCTGTTGTAGTCACACATGCTTTAGTATGTATTTTAGGCAATGTTCTGTAGAGAGCTAGAAACCTGAACCCATTAAAATCTTAATAGTATGTAGTAAATTAGACCCTTATGCATGGTATACATAACTTTTAGTTATGTACTCACCATAACTTCAGATGTTTGGGATCCATCTCGCCTACATTCTGAATGATGGGTTCGGAGCCGATACCTCGGCTCCGACTCGGCACGCTTATGCTATAGAGTGAGGCCTCTTATTGGCTGAGCTTTCTTTATCCCAGGATGCACCACCACTAATCCCCCAGATCTTGTTTGTCCGCATTCATGCACACATGCACAGCTTGTTTATATAACATTGTTAGATGTTTCAAGATGAAACAACAGGATTCGGACCTTCTGATATCCTCTGATCTCCAAGGAAGGGGGAAGGAGGGTGGGTTATTAGGAATGTAGGCGAGATGGATCCCAAACATCTGAAGTTATGGTGAGTACATAACTAAAAGATGTTATGTGATCGAATCTCGCCTACATTCTGAATGATGGGACAGCGTCCCTAGCACCTAAATCCCGGGTGGCTCATTGGAAAACACTCCTGAGCACTGTGGAACCAAATGAAGCTCATCCTCTAGATGCCACATCTAATTTGTAGTGAGAAATGAAAGTATGCGGGGAAGACCATGTAGCCGCAGCACAAATGTCACCAATAGCAAGCTTAGAATGAAATGCTACTGAAGTAGCCATAGCCCTTGTAGAATGAGCCTTGACAGAGGTGGAAAGCTCCACGTTAGAAAAAATATAAGCTTGAGTAATACAGTCCCTGATCCATTTGGCAATAGTGACCTTTGTGACTGCGTTGCCCAATTTGTTTTCTGCAAAGGACACAAACAACTGATCTGTATTCCTTGACTGTTTGGTCCTATCCAAATAAAAACGTGACTGCCTATGGACATCTAGTGTGTGGAAAATAAATTCCGCTTCATTGGAGTATTTTGGGAAAAACACTGGGAGCTCTAATGACTGTTGTAAGCGTAAAGTAGAGCAGACTTTAGGAACAAAAGAAGGATTCGGTCTGAGGGAAACTCTGTCTGGATGAAAAACCAAGTACGGAGGTTTTACTGACAAAGCTTGAAGTTCTGAAACCCTTCTGGCTGAAGTAATTGCCACTAGGAAAGCTGTCTTCCATGATAGAAACTTTAAATCACAGGTAGCTGCCGGTTCAAGGGGGAAGAAGTTAAGGCACGTAATACTATATCCAGATCCCATGGAGGTGCAGGATGAGAAACTGGAGGTCTTAATAGAGCAGCACCTTTCAAGAAGGTCTTACACAACCTGTTGCTCATTAAAGGTGGGTCTATGGATTCATGAAAGTTAGAAATTGCTGCCAATTGTACTTTGATGGTAGAAACAGAAGAGCCTTGGTTGAAAAGAGAGGTTAGGAACTTGAGTACTTCTGCTACAGGAGTTGAAATGGGGTCCGGGACCCGGAGTTGAGCCCATATAGCAAACCTTTTCCATTTGCTAGAATAAAGTTTCTTCGTAGTCGACTTGTGGGCTGAAGACAATATGCGCACTACCTCTGGGTCTAGTGCATGTCTCCTGACTATGGTTGGAAGAGGAGGAGCCAGGCCGTCAATCTTAATGTGTGTAGGGACTGGTGTAGTAGTCCCGACTGATGAGTCAGTAGGTCTGGGATCTGGTCCAGGAACCATGGACCTTCCAGAGCATGTTTCGAAGATAGGGAAACCAGACTTGACGAGGCCAGTAAGGAGCAATTAAGATCATCTTGCTCCCTATGAGAAGCCTTCTGAATTACCTTGGGTAGTAGCGGAACTGGAGGGAAGGCATAAAGCAGGCCGGTGGGCCAAGGATGGACTAACGTGTCCATAGGGCTCTTCCCCGGAGCCGGGGATAGGGAGAAAAAATCCTTGCACTTCGCATTCAGAGGAGTCGCGAAGAGGTCGCAACAAGGAACTCCCCATTCGCTGAAAATATGTCTTGTAATAGTTATGTTCAGAGACCACTCGTGAGGAGAGAGAATGGTCCTGCTCAACCTGTCGGCTACGACATTGGATTTGCCTGGTATGTGAGTTGCCACTAGGAAGCGATTGGTTGAGATTGCCCATTCCCAGACCCTCATCGCTTCTCTGCAAAGAGGATAGGATCTGGTCCCTCCCTGCTTGTTCAGGTACCAGACAACTGACATGTTGTCCGTGTGAACAGCAATTACGCCCTGAGGGAGGTAACAGTGAAGGGCTTGAAGGGACAGGAGTACTGCTCTCATCTCTAGGATGTTGATGTGGAGAGAGGTCTCTTCCGGATGCCATTTGCCCTGGACTGACCTGCCCAGGGTATGCCCCCCCCAACCCCATCTGGGAGGCGTCCGTGGTCAACGTGGCTGCCGAAGGAGGAAGAGCAAAGGGTCGTCCCTGATCCAAATTGGAAGACACTAGCCACCAGCGAAGGTCTCGTCTGCAAGATTCTGTGATCCATATTAGATGATTGAGAGGGAGTTCCTGAAAGGACCATTGAGTTGAGAGAAGCCACTGGAGGATTCTCATGTGTAATCTTGCCAAGGGAACTAGCAGAACTGTGGCAGACATCGATCCCAATAGTTGCAAGACCATTCTGGCTGGGGCTTTGGACTTGGGGAGTAGGGCTCGAACCTGACTTTGTATGATCTGAATTCTGTCTGCAGGTAGATAGACCCGCATCTGGTTTGAATCTATCTCTGCCCCTATGAATTTTATCCTTTGAGATGGCCGTAACACAGACTTTGGCCAATTGAAGGTGATTCCTAGGGAATTGCCCAGTGATGTTGTGGCCTGCAGGCTCTGTAGAAGTAGATGCTTTGAGGTGGCAGTTAGAAGCCAGTCGTCTAGTGCGGAAACACCTGGAATCCTAGACTCCTCAAGTGAGCAGTCACTACTGCCAAGCATTTGGTGAACACCCTGGGGCTGTGGTGAGACCAAAGGGCAGCGCACAAAACTGAAAATGACTGCTTCCTAGGCTGAAGCGCAAGTGTCTCCTGGACGTTTGATGTATTTTGATATGGTAATACGCATCCTTGAGGTCTATGGAGCACATCCAAACACCTTTCTCCAACAACGGGAGAATGGTTTGTAAAGTGACCATTCGGAACTTGGACTTCTTGACTGAACGGTTTAGGTTGCTTAGGTCCAAAATGGGCCTCAAGTCCCCGGTCTTTTTTGGCACTAAAAAGAATCTTGAGTAAGTCCCTAATCCGATTTGGTCTGCGGGGACCGGTTGGCTGGGTCCTTTTTGCAGCAGTTTTGAAATTTCTATGGCTGCGGTATCCCGTTGACTGGGTGGCGGGTCCGAGATTCTTTTGGACTGAGGGGGGGGCAACAGAATGGGATGGTGTAACCTCCGGCGATAATTTGAAGCACCCATCGGTCCTGAGTGATCCTTTCCCAGGCCTTTAGGTGCTTCGAAAAACGACCCCCAACTGGCTCCGGAGCAGCACAGCCGGGCAATCCCTCAGGGACTATGAAAAGTTGAGGAGCCACGAAAGGACTCGTGGTCTCCAGTGTTGCGGGGGCCTCTGCCGCCTCTGGGACGGCGTCTTCCTGATGAATTTCCCCCTCCTCTGCCTCTGGAGGGGGAACCTTCCTGCTGAGAGGAGTAAGACTTCTGCGATCTCCGGAACCACATCTTCCCTCCTCTTTTAGCCTTGGAATAAGGCCGAAAGGGAGTGGAAAATCGTGCCCCTACGGCAGTCAGAGTCTTACCCTCCTGTTCACAGCGGGTAAGTGTGTCTTTCACCTTGGGCCCAAACAGGGAGGACCCATCAAATGGGGCATCGGCGAATGAAGACTTGAAGGCCTCAGCAAAATGACACAGGCGAAGCCGGGCTTGCCTCCGTAGCGCAATGCCTGTACCTGCCGCTCTACTCGCCCCCTCGGCATCTGAGATGAGCCTCATGGACGAGTTTGAGATGGATGACATCGTAGCCAGCTGAGATCCAACCGTCTGGGCCAGCTCCTCAGGCAGGTTACCTAAGAGGGTATCGGATAGCTCCTTAATCAGATCCCTCTGGAATCTCGTAAAGTGCGTTAGGTAGTTCAGAGACCTCAAAGTAAAGGCCGCTGAACTAAGGGTGCGCTTGCCGTACCGATCCATGCTCCTAGACTCCTTATTAGGAGGATGGATGGACGTAGAAGCCTCTGCTACATCCTGCTGTGTAGTAGATGCCACCACCATAGCATCCACAGCCACACCTTTCGTGAGGAACTCTCTATCTGGGGGTGCTGAAAGAAATTTGTTTGGACGAGCGGGCACCGGTTCCACAGAGTCCGGGTGCCCCACACTCTTCGACAGATCAAATCCAAGAGCTCGTCGAAGGGCTTAGACACCCAGGAGGCGGAGGGCTGAGCCCCGAAGGCCTTCAGGAACACTGACTCATCAGCAGAGGGAGGTTTGGACTGCCAGCCGCCTCGTTGTTTTAGGGCTTCAAGGATGTCTGCAAAGGAGACATCATCCGAGGACGACTTGGGGGACCCCTCTGCATCATCGAGATCGGTGTCAGATGTCAAAGACTCGTCAGGGGAGTCAACGTGCTTCCTCTTGCACGTTTTCTTCCTGGGAGGTTCATCCGAAGAGGCTTCAGAAGGACCTCCAGGAGGGGGAGAAACCCCAGCAGGGGTAACCTGAGGCCCAGGGGCTCCACTGTCTGCTGACAGGGGAACTGCCAATGACCCAGTCTCCAAGAGTAGGGAAGGAGCCGGGGAAACTGTGGAGGTGGCCAAAGAAGATTTGGCTAGAGCACTCCTTATAGCCCTGAAGGTGGGACCACCAGAATCCTGGGAAGGTCCCCCCTCCGTGGCCACGACAGTAGACGGTACTCCCGCCGCCGATGCACCAAGAGGAAGACTTGGGACCGAAGGCATCAATCCCGAAGCCTCTCCCCTAGGGCCGAAGGAAGAAGTCCGTGCACTGAACTCCGACCCAGGAGCCGGAGTCGGAGCAAGGGTCGGGTCTGACCCTAACACCTCCACTGGTTCCACCAACACCCGCTCCAATGGTGCCGAAGCTGTTGGAGGAGGAAGAACTGTAAGGGAGTGGACCATTGGCTCCGAAGCCAAATGGGCTGGAGCCGAAACTTTTAGTTATCTACTCACCATAACTTCAGATGTTTGGGATCCATCTCGCCTACATTCTGAATGATGGGTTCGGAGCCGATCCCTCAGCTCAGACTCGGCACGCTTATGCTATAGAGCGAGGCCTCTTATTGGCTGAGCTTTCTTTATCCCAGGATGCACCACCACTAATCCCCCAGATCTTGTTTGTCCGCATTCATGCACACATGCACAGCTTGTTTATATAACATTGTTAGATGTTTCAAGATGAAACAACAGGATTCGGACCTTCTGATATCCTCTGATCTCCAAGGAAGGGGGAAGGAGGGTGGGTTATTAGGAATGTAGGCGAGATGGATCCCAAACATCTGAAGTTATGGTGAGTACATAACTAAAAGATGTTATGTGATCCGATCTCGCCTACATTCTGAATGATGGGACAGCGTCCCTAGCACCTAAATCCCGGGTGGCTCATTGGAAAACACTCCTGAGCACTGTGGAACCAAATGAAGCTAGTCCTCTAGATGCCACATCTAATTTGTAGTGAGAAATGAAAGTATGCGGGGAAGACCATGTAGCCGCAGCACAAATGTCACCAATAGCAAGCTTAGAATGAAATGCTACTGAAGTAGCCATAGCCCTTGTAGAATGTGCCTTGACAGTGGTGGAAAGCTCCTCGTTAGAAAAAATATAAGCTTGAGTAATACAATCCCTGATCCATTTGGCAATAGTGACCTTTGTGACTGCGTTGCCCAATTTGTTTTCTGCAAAGGACACAAACAATTGATCTGTATTCCTTGACTGTTTGGTCCTATCCAAATAAAAACGTAACTGCCTATGGACATCTAGTGTGTGGAAAATAAATTCCGCTTCATTGGAGTATTTTGGGAAAAACACTGGGAGCTCTAATGACTGTTGCAAGCATAAAGTAGAGCAGACTTTAGGAACAAAAGAAGGATTCGGTCTGAGGGAAACTCTGTCTGGATGAAACACCAAGTACGGAGGTTTTACTGACAAAGCTTGAAGTTATGAAACCCTTCTGGCTGAAGTAATTGCAACTAGGAAAGCTGTCTTCCATGATAGAAACTTTAAATCACAGGTAGCTGCCGGTTCAAAGGGGGAAGAAGTCAAGGCACGTAATACTATATCCAGATCCCATGGAGGTGCAGGATGAGAAACTGGAGGTCTTAATAGAGCAGCACCTTTCAAGAAGGTCTTACACAACCTGTTGCTCATTAAAGGTGGGTCTATGGATTCATGAAAGTTAGAAATTGCTGCCAATTGTACTTTGATGGTAGAAACAGAAGAGCCTTGGTTGAAAAGAGAGGTTAGGAACTTAAGTACTTCTGCTACGGGAGCTGAAATGGGGTCCAGGCCCCGGAGTTGAGCCCAAATAGCAAATCTTTTCCATTTGCTAGAATAAAGTTTCTTCGTAGTCGACTTGTGGGCTGAAGACAATATGCGCACTACCTCTGGGTCTAGTGTATGTCTCCTGACTATGGTTGGAAGAGGAGGAACCAGGCCGTCAATCTTAATGTGTGTAGGGACTGGTGTAGTAGTCCCGACTGATGAGTCAGTAGGTCTGGGATCTGGTCCAGGAACCATGGACCTTCCAGAGCATGTTTCCGAAGAAAGGGAAACCAGACTTGACAAGGCCAGTAAGGAGCAATTAAGATCATTTTGCTCCCTAAGAGAGAAGCCTTTTGAATTACCTTGGGTAAGAGAGGAACTGGAGGGAAGGCATAAAGCAGGCCGGTGGGCCAAGGATGGACTAACGCGTCCATAGGGCTCTTCCCCGGAGCCGGGGATAGGGAGAAAAAATCCTTTCATTTCGCATTCAGAGGAGTCGCGAAGAGGTCGCAACAAGGAACTCCCCATTCGCTGAAAATCTGTCTTGTAATAGTTATGTTCAGAGACCACTCGTGAGGAGAGAGAATGGTCCTGCTCAACCTGTCGGCTACGACATTGGATTTGCCCGGTATGTGAGTTGCCACTAGGAAGCGATTGGTTGAGATTGCCCATTCCCAGACCCTCATCGCTTCTCTGCAAAGAGGATAGGATCTGGTCCCTCCCTGCTTGTTCAGGTACCAGACAACTGACATGTTGTCCGTGTGAACAGCAATTACGCCCTGAGGGAAGTAACAGTGAAGGGCTTGAAGGGACAGAAGTACTGCTCTCATCTCTAGGATGTTGATGTGGAGAGAGGTCTCTTCTGGATGCCATTTGTCCTGGACTGACCTGCCCAGGGAATGCCCCCCCACCCCGTCTGGGAGGCGTCCGTGGTCAACGTGGCTGCCAGAGGAGGAAGAGCAAAGGGTCATCCCTGATCCAAATTGGAAGACACTAGCCACCAGCGAAGGTCTCGTCTGCAAGATTCTGTGATCCATATTAGATGATTGAGAGGGAGTTCCTGAAAGGACCATTGAGTTGAGAGAAGCCATTGGAGGATTCTCATGTGTAACCTTGCCAAGGGAACTAGCAGAACTGTGGCAGACATCGATCCCAATAGTTGCAAGACCATTCTGGCTGGGGCTTTGGACTTGGGGAGTAGGGCTCGAACCTGACTTTGTATGATCTGAATTCTGTCTGCAGGTAGATAGACCCGCATCTGGTTTGAATCTATCTCTGCCCCTATGAATTTTATCCTTTGAGATGGCCGTAACACAGACTTTGGCCAATTGAAGGTGATTCCTAGGGAATTGCCCAGTGATGTTGTGGCCTGCAGGCTCTGTAGAAGTAGATGCTTTGAGGTGGCAGTTAGAAGCCAGTCGTTTAGGTACGGAAACACCTGGAATCCTAGACTCCTCAAGTGAGCAGTCACTACTGCCAAGCATTTGGTGAACACCCTGGGGGCTGTGGTGAGACCAAAGGGCAGCGCACGAAACTGAAAATGACTGCTTCCTAGGCTGAAGCGCAAGTGTCTCCTGGACGTTTGATATATTTTGATATGGTAATACGTGTCCTTGAGGTCTATGGAGCACATCCAA
Source organism: Protopterus annectens (assembly GCF_019279795.1). Lineage (NCBI taxonomy): Eukaryota > Metazoa > Chordata > Ceratodontiformes > Protopteridae > Protopterus > Protopterus annectens. The sequence goes on from NC_056733.1 coordinate 1,093,801,125, forward strand.
ACACCTTTCTCCAACAGCGGGAGAATGGTTTGTAAAGTGACCATTCGGAACTTGGACTTCTTGACTGAACGGTTTAGGTTGCTTAGGTCCAAAATGGGCCTCAAGTCCCCGGTCTTTTTTGGCACTAAAAAGAATCTTGAGTAAGTCCCTAATCCGATCTGGTCTGCGGGGACCGGTTGGATGGCTCCTTTTTGCAGCAGTTTTGAAATTTCTATGGCTGCGGTATCCCGTTGACTGGGTGGCGGGTCCGGGATTCTTTTGGACTGAGGGGGGGGACAACAGAATGGGATGGTGTAACCTCCGGCGATAATTCGAAGCACCCATCGGTCCTGAGTGATCCTTTTCCAGGCATTTAGGTGCTTCGAAAAACGACCCCCGACTGGCTCCGGAGCAACACAGCCGGGCAATCCCTCAGGGACTATGAAAAGTTGAGGAGCCACGAAAGGACTCGCGGTCTCCAGTGTTGCGGGGGCCTCTGCCGCCTCTGGGACGGCGTCTTCCTGATGAATTTCCCCTTCCTCTGCCTCTGGAGGGGGAATCTTCCTGCTGAGAGGGGTAAGACTTCTGCGATCTCCGGAACCACATCTTCCCTCCTCTTTTAGCCTTGGAATAAGGCCGAAAGGGAGTGGAAAATCGTGCCCCTACGGCAGTCAGAGTCTTACCCTCCTGTTCACAGCGGGTAAGTGTGTCTTTCACCTTGGGCCCAAACAGGGAGGACCCATCAAATGGGGTGTCGGCGAATGAAGACTTGAAGGCCTCCGCAAAATGACACAGGCGAAGCCAGGCTTGTCTCCGTAGCGCAATGCCTGTACCCGCCGCTCTACTCGCCCCCTCGGCCGCATACGAGATGAGCCTCATGGATGAGTTTGAGATGGACGACATCATAGCCAGCTGAGATCCAACCGTCTGGGCCAGCTCCTCAGGCAGGTTACCTAAGAGGGTATCGGATAGCTCCTTAATCAGATCCTTCTGGAATCTCGTAAAGTGCGTTAGGTAGTTCAGAGACCTCAAAGTAAAGGCCGCTGAACTAAGGGTGCGCTTGCCGTACCGATCCATGCTCCTAGACTCCTTATTAGGAGGATGGACGGACGTAGAAGCCTCTGCTACATTCTGCTGTGTAGCAGATGCCACCACCATAGCATCCACAGCCACACCTTTCGTGAGGAACTCTCTATCCGGGGGTGCTGAAAGAAATTTGTTTGTATGAGCGGGCACCGGTTCCACAGAGTCCGGGTGTTTCCACGCCCTTCGACAGATCAAATCCAAGAGCTCGTCGAAGGGCGGAGATACCCAGGAGGCGGAGGGCTGAGCCCCAAAGGCCTTCAGGAACACCGACTCATCAGCAGAGGGAGGTTTGGACTGCCAGCTGCCTCGTTGTTTTAGGGCTTCAAGGATGTCTGCAAAGGAGACATCATCCGAGGACGACTTGGGGGACCCCTCTGCATCATCGAGATCGGTGTCAGATGTCAAAGACTCATCAGGGGAGTCAACGTGCTTCCTCTTGCACGTTTTTTTCCTGGGAGGTTCATCCGAAGAGGCTTCAGAAGGACCTCCAGGAGGAGGAGAAACCCCAGTGGGGGTAACCTGAGGCCCAGGGGCTCCGCTGTCTGCTGACAGGGGAACTGCTAACGACCCAGTCTCCAAGAGTAGGGAAGGAGCCGGGGAAACCGTGGAGATGGCCAAAGAAGATTTGGCTGGAGCACTCCTCATTGCCCTGAAGGCGGGACCATCAGAATCCTGGGAAGGTCCCCCCTCCATGGCCACGACAGTAGACGGTACTCCCACCGCCGACGCACCAAGAGGAAGACTTGGGACCGAAGGCATCAATCCCGAAGCCTCCCCCCAGGGCCGAAGGAAGAAGTCAGTGCACTGAACTCCGACCCAGGAGCCGAAGTCGGAGCAAGGGTCGGGTCTGACCCTAACACCTCCACTGGTTCCACCAACACCCGCTCCAACAGTGCTGAAGCTGTTGGAGGAGGAAGAACTGTAAGGGAGTGGACCATCGGCTCCGAAGCCAAATGGGCTGGAGCCGAAACCATCTTTTGGAACACCGGAGACTGGAAGAGTCGAAGGAGTACCCTGTCGATGTCCAAATCAGACATCCTGGAAGACCTCGAGGATACCGATCGGGCCCGAACCGATTTCTCCATCGGCTCCGAAGGGCCTGGGGACCGGCTCCGAAAGGATTCCACTATTATCGGCTCCGAGGAAGCCTTCACCGAAATTTCTCTCGGCTCCGATAAAGACTTCGGCTCCGAGGGGGAAGTGTCTGAGCCGATGACCCTTATCGGCTCCAATATCAGTGGAGCCGATGAGGATGACCCGCCTCTCGATGCTCCAGACCTCGGCTCCGAAACCAGAGGGGTCGAGGTAGGAGGCATCGAGGCAGACCGTTCCGACCTCGGCTCTGAAGTCCGTGGAGCCGATGGAGAAGTCTGCTTGCCTTTCTTAGCCGTCGGCTCCGACTGACTGGTCGGAGCCGGGCCTCTTCTTAGAAGAAGGAGAGGAAGATAAAGCCTCCTCAAAAGAAGGCTTGATTAATCCTCTAAGGATTAATTTGTTTTTCCTCTCCTGGAGGACTCGAGAGGAAAATGCATGGCACACACTGCAGGATTCTTGGAGATGTTTGGCGCCAAGACAATAGACGCACGAGGAGTGGTCGTCCGTAATGGACATTTTAAACCCACACCTCGTGCACTTCTTAAAACCGGATGGTTTGTGTTCCTTAGACATAGTTGTAAAAACAGGAACAACAGTAAACTTTAAACAGCTTAGGATACAGGTACAACAAATATGCCAAAAAAAATATAAATACTGAAAGAGAAACTTTTCCCTTTTTTTTTTTTTTTTACTGTAAGAAAAAAGAAAGAAAGAAAGCAAGGAGGGTCAAGACCCTCTAACTCAAATGGGTACTTGACCCACACACAACCAATAAAGCAGTTAGAACAGGGAAGGCCCCTCTGACTGAAAGGAATCTTCTCTGACAGGAAATTTTAAGTAAAAATCAATAAATCACCAAGAAACACACTCATACACAAATAATAGCCATTAAAACAGCTTTTGGGTTGAAAAAAAGAACATTTCTGACAGGAAAAGATACTATTAATATAGTACTTAGCCCAGCCAATGTTGAGACCACGTCCAAGCTCTGTAAGTGGCAAACGAGATCTGGGGGATTAGTGGTGGTGCATCCTGGGATAAAGAAAGCTCAGCCAATAAGAGGCCTCGCTCTATAGCATAAGCGTGCCGAGTCGGAGCCGAGGGATCGGCTCCGAACCCATCATTCAGAATGTAGGCGAGATCGGATCACATAACATCCATCTTTTGGAACACTGGAGACTGGAAGAGTCGAAGGAGTACCCTGTCGATGTCCGAATCAGACATCCTGGAAGATCTCGAGGATACCGATCGGGCCCGAACCGATTTCTCCATCGGCTCCGAAGGGCCTGGGGACCGGCTCCGAAAGGATTCCACTATTATCGGCTCCGAGGAAGTCTTCACCGAAATTTCTCTCGGCTCCGATAAAGACTTCGGCTTCGAGGGGGAAGTGTCTGAGCCGATGACCCTTATCGGCTCCAGTATCAGTGGAGCCGATGAGGATGACCCGCCTCTCGATGCTCCAGACCTCGGCTCCGAAACCAGAGGGGTCGAGGTAGGAGGCATCGAGGCAGACCGTTCCGACCTCGGCTCCGAAGTCCGTGGAGCCGATGGAGAAGTCTGCTTGCCTTTCTTAGCCGTCGGCTCCGACTGACTGGTCGGAGCTGACACTTTCCTCTTCTTAGAAGAAGAAGAGGAAGATAAAGCCTCCTCAAAAGAAGGCTTGATTAATCCTCTAAGGATTAATTTGTTTTTCCTCTCCTGGAGGACTCGAGAGGAAAACGCATGGCACACACTGCAGGATTCTTGGAGATGTTTGGCGCCAAGACAATAGACGCACGAGGAGTGGTCGTCCGTAATGGACATTTTAAACACACACCTCGTGCACTTCTTAAAATCAGATGGTTTATGTTCCTTAGACATAGTTGTAAAAACAGAGACAACAGTAAACTTTAAACAGCTTAGGACACAGGTACAACAAATATGCCAAAAAATATATAAATACTGAAAAGAGAAACTTTTCCCCTTTTTTTTTACACAGTAAGAAAAAAGAAAGAAAGCAAGGAGGATCAAGACCCTCTAACTCAAATGGGTACTTGACCCACACACAACCAATAAAGTAGTTAGAACAGGGGAAGGCCCCTCTGACTGAAAGGAATCTTCTCTGACAGGAAATTTTAAGTATAAATCAATAAATCACCAAGAAACACACTCATACACAAATAGCCATTAAAACAGCTTTTGGGTTGAAAAAAAGAAAATTTCTGACAGGAAAAGATACTATTAATATAGTACTTAGCCCAGCCAATGTTGAGACCACGTCCAAGCTCTGTAAGCGGCAAACGAGATCTGGGGGATTAGTGGTGGTGCATCCTGGGATAAAGAAAGCTCAGCCAATAAGAGGCCTCGCTCTATAGCATAAGCGTGCCGAGTCGGAGCCGAGGTATCGGCTCTGAACCCATCATTCAGAATGTAGGCGAGATCGGATCACATAACATCTCAACATTTCTATACTGTATTCCAGTAGCCATTACCTCTAGTGGTATGGTTACTGTTTAGAAGTAGACTGCTTACAAAAAATAAAAATAAATAAAAGATCGTGTTCTACAGTTTTGTGTTTATATAACTGGATATAAAATAGTCTGAAGATAATTTGTAAATAGAAAGTGAATCATTGTCTCAAGTCATTGTCAGCTTAACAGTAAATATTCCAAAATAATAGGATAGGTTGCTAATGAAATTGAGAAACTAGTATGGATGGGAATTCACAGTGAGATTCAGGAGTAAAATGAATGCTCAGAGAGGTAGATAGCAGCTGCATGTCGATACTAGAGATACTAAGAAACCGTTGGATGAATATTTATATGTGGCTAGAGGACAATGGAATATGCATGGATAGTGAGATGGAAAATCTGCAGGACTGAAGACACTGGGATGTCGGTCAGAATGTATGGACAAATGACAATGAAAAAGCAGAAAGGCATTTGAACGTTATTTGCAAACACCGATTGCAGATACATTTTGGATAGCAGCCCACTGTTGGGGATTTGTATATTGGTTAAGGCATTAACCTCCCAAATCCAACGTGCAGAGTTTAATCCTCACCTGTGAAGAGAATTGGCTAGATTTCAAATGGCCTACAAAGACAACTAGCCTGACACTAGGCAGAAATAAGGCATGACTGCATCTTTTGGAGGCTAACGCGATTGATACAGAGGATTGTAGTGGATCAATTCATGTATGTGAAAACCGAGTTAAAATTTTGAGGCAATGCTGAGCAAGAGTTGAACTCGAAAATGAGGAGACACACATACAAACATAAAAATACAAACACACAGCAGTAACGGAGTTAGCTTATGTTTAAATTACAAGCCAGATTTTGCTGTTGCTTTCTTTAAAGAATACATATGGAGGGAAGTCTCCGAAAAGATACTATGAGGCATAAATTTATACACAATACAGGATTATCCTGCTTTGTTTGTAAAATATTACAATGTTTTAACCGCAATAATAACTGAAAAAGTGCATTAGAAGAAAGTGAGACTTTGTGTTAATCTAAAGCATTGGCTCATTCATATTTTAAAACGCTTCGTGTCGCTGTTGGTCTATAATTTTGCACATTAGTAACCTCAGCTCTATGAACAGCCTACTTTCCACGGGTTCATTAGGAATCGGTGCACGGTGGGGAGAGCTCTTCTGAAGACCACACAGAAGCTCTAATAGCGGAGGAGTCGCCTGGGACCGTTACCCAGTGCTTAGATAATTAGAAAAAGGACAGTTTTTGTAATGGATGACATGGATTTAGTCACAAATTTGTCCGCAAAAAGGCAAGTTGTTCGCTTACTTCTGGTGATTATATTAAGTGGCGTAGTAGATTCTTCTTTACGCTACTCCGTGCGCGAAGAACTGTCCAAAGGGTCTGTGGTCTCTAATATCGCCAGTGACCTGGGAGTGGACCCTGGACTGTTATCTAATGGAGGGGCGCGTATTGTTTGTGAGGGCGCCCAGCAGTACTTTCAGGTAAATACCAAGACCGGAGTATTATTAGTAAATGAAAGGATAGACAGGGAGGGGATATGTGGACAGACTGATCACTGCTTACTGTACTTTCAGCTAGTAATTGAAAATCCCTTACAACTTTACCGTGCAGAGGTAGAAATTTTAGATGTGAATGACAATTCTCCGACTTTTCCACAAAACGAGATCGTTATCTCAGTGCCAGAGCATGCACCCCCAGGAACTAAGTTCTCGTTGGAAAGAGCTCAGGATTTGGACGTGGGTAACAATGCTGTGCAAAACTACATGATTAGTTCCAATGAGTATTTCCGTTTGGATGTTCATAATGTAAATGATCAAGGCAAACGTGCAGAGATTGTGCTGTTGAAACAGTTAGATTATGAAAAGACGCGTAATGTAATGCTACAACTGACCGCAGTAGATGGCGGCGAACCTCGGAGAACTGGGACAGCTGTAGTGCAAATAATTGTTTTAGACATCAACGACAACCCACCAGTTTTTAATCAGTCAGTTTATAAAGTGAAGCTTTTGGAGCAGAATACAATAAATTATGTGGCACTGAAGGTGACCGCCACAGACCTAGATGATGGACCTAATGGTGACATCACTTATGCATTTTCTCATATTTTAGAATCACACCGAGGCATATTCAGGTTAAATAATACAACCGGAGAAATACTTGTTGCTGAACCACTAGATTTTGAGGACACCAGCATTTATCAGATGGAAGTGCAAGCCAAAGATGGCGGAGGCTTGATTACGTACAGTAAGGTAGTAATTGAAATTGTTGATGTGAATGACAATGCACCAGAGATAATTTTAACCTCTGTAAGAAGTCCCCTACCGGAGGATTCATCTCCTCAGACGGTTGTAGCGCTTTTAAATGTCAAAGACCGAGATAGTGGGGGCGATGGGGACATCCGATGTACTGTCGTAACACATCAGCCTTTCAGATTAATGTCCTCTTTCAAGAATTTTTATCGTTTAGTAACAGAAGGCCGTCTTGACCGTGAGAAGATAGCAGAATACAACATTACTATCACTGCAACTGATGATGGGTCTCCATCACTGTCTTCAACAGCGGTTATAAGAGTACAAATTTCTGATGTTAATGACAACCCACCACTGTTTAGTAAAACATTGTATACCATGCAAATAATGGAGAACAACAAACCGGGAGCTCTAATTGGATCTGTTCTGGCAACCGACATGGATTCTGCCCCAAACGCACAGGTATCGTATTCATTCTTTGGAAAAAAAGTAAAGGATTTCCCCATGTCTCATTTCTTTATAGTTAATTCAGATAGTGGCAATGTGTACGCAGTGAGACCATTGGATTATGAGGAATTTAAAGAATTTACATTTCTTGTTCAAGCTCGGGATTCTGGTACTCCACCATTAAGTAGTAATACTACAGTGAAGTTATATATTATTGACCAAAATGATAACGCCCCCACTCTGCTACACCCCTCACCAAAAGACAGCTCTTTTTCTGCAGAGATTGTACCAAATAATGCAGATGTGGGCTATCTTGTCAGCAAGGTCGTTGCTGTTGATGCTGATTCGGGACAAAACGCCTGGCTTTCTTTTCACCTTCAGAAGGTTTCAGATCAGAGTCTTTTTTCAGTAGGATTGCACACCGGGGAAATAAGGACAATTCGGAAGATGACAGAGAGAGACAATACCAGACATACACTGATAGTAGTTGTTAAAGATAACGGGCAGCCCTCACTTTCTACAACAGCAACTGTGAAGATTTTAGCAGCAGAAACCTTTTCGGGACACCATTTGGAAACTGTCCACAAGGAAAATGTGGAAGAATTTGACTCGAATTTAACAATGTATTTAATAATTGCATTAGCAACTGTTACTTTCTTGTTTCTTGCATCAATAATACTGTTACTAACTCTCAAAGCCTATAAAATCAGAAAAGCAAATCATTTTGGTGTGGTAGATCAGAATGTACCCAATTCACACGCAGTGAGCTTCAGAGCAAATTATCTGGGTTCACTTGCCAGAGGAACTATTCATCAGGGTTATTTTGGGGATGTCCAGCCCAGAGTGGAATCCTTCAGTTGTGAATTGAGACAGGAGGATCCCAATAAGACAACCGTTTATGGCAGAAATGAGCACAGCGGTCTCAATCCCTCACTTATTGATTTTAACAATACGAACGAGGTAGGAAATATCTGAGTTTCGTTTAGATATCTCTATATTTTCAACAAATTGTCAGTAATAATGTTTAGAACTGGAAATTAAAATGTCACAGAATTAACTCATTTCTAGACATTAAAAACAGCAATGGTATGTTCTCTCCCAAAGTAATTTCTCATTTGTAACTTGAAGTTGTGCACACTAACAGGTCAACTTAGAATCCAGGATCTATTGCAAAAAACCACCTTGAAGATCAGCGTTGTAAATAAGGTTTCCGCCTGTTGCTGATGACACGTGACAAGTCCATCTTGGGCAGGTGTGTCTTAAAATATCCCGATAATTTAGATTCAGGACAAAAATTCTTCTTAGATTTCAACTAACATTACTCAAAAAACTTATCTTGCAGATTATTTTATGTTGATAACTAGTGCTGGGTGGTGTAATCATTTCTTAACCCTAACTACCTGATTTGGGTCTATTGTGCGATTTTGCATATTTGGCTATGTATCTCGAAGTGGTGGACATCTGCTTGTAAGTATTTAACTGGAAGGTATTTAAATAGTCATCTACAAATTGTACTGTGTATGTTTTTCTATTATGAAAGCAAGGTAACAGTTTTTCTTTTGACGTTTCATGTGAAATTATTTTTTTGGCTTATCTGTAAGAGGCGCTCAGAAATACGAGGCAAGTAATGTTGTATTTAATAGATTAGAGATTATTAATAAATTACTTTTTTATATTCCTTATAAAGAAATATGCAAATATGCCAGCAGAATATCATCCAAATATGCCAATAGAAAACGACACGTGGTCTTTGGAGTTCAACAGACGGTTGCAACTTTTCCTTTATCATGCCTGATTTACTCAGTTTTTGTATCTAGCACAAACACTCAAACATTTTCACAGACTTACATTCCAGCACTACCTCTGGTAGGTTATTTCAGCTTCAATCACTTTTGATGTGGAAATACAAAGTCTGCTTTGAAGAGTTTCCTTCTGTCAGACTCCTACTATTCTTTTCCTCTTCTATATCCTTTCCAAACTCACCCCCCTTCCATACTCTGTCCAAGCAGTGAGTTCTTATCATAGCCCCTTGCTGTTTTCTGATCATATGTATAGATACCAAGCTCTGTAAGCCTTTCCTCATACATTGCCTACTCCATTTCCCTTGACATTTATGGTATATCTGTACTGCACACTCTCTTCTACCTTAATGTCATTGCTTCTGTACATCTATAAAACTGGACCTGTTACTCTAGATGCAGCCTCAACTGTGTTTTGTATAATGGAAGATGAACCAAACCACATAAAAGCAGTCACTTTATATAGAAATACACATTTCTTTTAGGTCTGAAGTCATAACAACACTATATAGCTATAGTTTTTGAAAATTTGTATATGTGTTACTTTTAAGACAAATAAAAGCCCCATTTCTGTTGTCTAGGGTTACCACCTGTCCCACTTTACGAGGGACAGTCCTTCTTTGGGCAATTGTGTCCTGCAAAAAAAATTGTAAAAATGGCAAATGTCCTGAGATTTTAGGGCAAAATTATTTCCTATATTTTATGTAATAGTTACATTAAACAGTTATTATGTATCTGAAACACCTAAATATTATAAGAAACAGAATAAGCAACTAAAATGCTACAATAATAAGGCTTTATTTAGGCAAAAAAGTGAAGTTCTGCCATTTGTACTGGTCGTGGGTATGTTTTGGCCTGCAAAATCTGATATTTATACCAAAATTGTCCCACTTTGGGCATTTGAAAAGGTGGCAACCCTACTGTTGTCAACTGAATGTTTTGCAATTGCTGCAGTTTGGAAATTTCAGAAGATCATACTGGGCTGAATTTGAAAATATTTTCTGAATTCTTCAAAATAGTTTTTTGATTCAGGATGAGATGCCTGAATGATTAGCTTTATACTGTAAAGTATATCACTAAATAACATTCAGGGAAAGCAGACAAAAGAATCTCATATATGTGCATGTCTGTCAGAACATGTAAAATATGTACATTTTGCTATAACATATAAATATGTGAACATTTTTTTCTTAGAAAAGAATATTATTTTAGTTCCAGTTTTGTAGCAACACTGATAAAATGTAAATATACTGGTGGCATTTAGCATTATAGAACCATGTCTGTGAATCTTTTTGAAAAGTTTTTGCAAAATGTTTTATGGTATGTAATTACCTCAGCTACAGGATGCATTTAGTTGCTGATTCTAGGTATAAAATATACATGCACAACTTTATTCACATTTTGCTTTAGGCATTTTTTTCATTATATTTAACATTAGTTTTGTGAAGTGCTTTGTTGTAAAGTACTGTAATAAAAGCTGAGTTAATGCACTTCACTGCAATTTCACTGCTGTGACATTGAGTGTGAGAGAGCAATCATGAATCCAGTAGGGGAAAATATTCATGAGAAATATGTAAGATTTTTACCTTTTATTTCTGATGTAACAACAACACAGTGAATATGTGTTCTAGATGTGTGTTGCACACCTCGCCCCAAGCAATAGCCATATACCTAGCCCTGTGGTGAATTGAGCATAATGTAGCATGCCAGAGTATGATAATGAAAAGCCTAAGAATCAGGAATTTTGACACCTATGTAGAAGAGGCAATATGTCAGACACTTTATGATTTCCTAACAAATATTTTAAGGAATTAGAACACCCACCTAAGATTGCTATTGCACCGTGAGGGATTTCAGTGCATACATTGTTCTTTTATCTGGAGAAATATGCAGATGCATTCTGATGCAATGACAAGCCAGCAAGTATATAATTTGGATAAGTGCTTTAATATCTGTATATTATCAGTCTCAGTAGATCAAATGGTCGTGCACTTGCCGTTGGTGTAGAAAGCTCTGGATTATATTCCCACCTCACATATTTGGATTAATTTCCCAGTACTGAAACTGCAGTGCAACACAAGAAGGATGCTATGCTGCTAGGTTTGCCATCTATCAGACAAGACAGTAATTCAAAGCCCCATCTGCCTGAGTAGCTGGCAGCTCAAGTGTATGTAAAAGATCCCATGACACTTATCAAAAAGAATAGGAGTGCTTTAATAATAACTTCCATTCATTTTATACTACAAATACTTTAAAAACAGTTATTTCAACTAATTTTTACAGTCATATTTAAAATTATTTATAAGTTATCAACACAAAAGAACTTAAACAATTACATTTTGTGCATCCTTTTTTTTCTATTTACCCTCTATCCCACACCCTTTCTAACACAACCATTTTCTTAGTTCAGCTAATACAGTCTCTTGTTCTATTTCTTTATTATATAACAAATTCTCAAATCTTTCATCACAGCATCTTTATTCTCACATAACATACTTTATCACATTTATCAATATCACATTTCTTTATTTTACCATGCATCCCGTGCAATATCATATTCATAGTCATGCTTTCACATCTATATTTATTTTAATCTTTTCTCAAAATTCTTTAACCTTTTTACAAAAAAGAATTTTTTTTTGTTTCTTCTTCATTATATTCAATATATTTCTTTTTCTCTGTTACCTTATTTTTATTGTGCCCCATTCACTGGTAACTTGTCTAATAAAATTCTTTAGAAAAATTATCTGTTTATATAACATTTCAAATCTTTTCCTTCTGTCTTTTATCACCTTTTTTCATCTTCTAATTTTTTCCATGGATGCACTAATTTTTTAATGATATTATAATTTTTTTCTCTTTTTCCATCAACTTCATTTACTTTAAACTTAGTTTTATTCATGTATCCTTTTTCTTCCATCATGTCCCATTTTTTTCTGTATTTTTTCCTTCCATATATTTTTTACATTTGTCATGTAACATCTGACCCATCACTTCCTTTTTGTCTTTCATTTACGTTTCTCATGACCCAAAATAAATGCACAGATACTAAATGTACCACTAGAATTTTTACACTCAAGCCACCATCTTCTTTTTTATTATAAAGTATCCAGTTTTCACTTCTTTCAGCCTTGACCCCCAACAAAGTTAAAATATCTCTAATCACTCATTTCCTATCTGAGTGGGAAATAAATACATTACCCCTAAATATGCTATTTTTCCTTGCACACAAGTATTCAACATGTGTCTTTTTATTAAAATAATAAAAAACTTTTCCACAATTTTTTTATTTGTTCCAGTATCTCTCTCTATTGACTTATTACACTTTCATACTCACCAAATGTCACTCTCAAAATAATTATTTCCTTTCTAATTAAATATACTCCATTTATGTCTTTATCTCACTAAATAACTTACATTTTATTTTGTTTAACTGCAGACCAGTTTTTAACATCTTTTTGATCCTTATTCCAACCTCACTTATTTATTCCCTGGCTTTTGTTATTAGAAATAAATCATTATCTTATGTTACACATATTGGTAATACAATATTTCCTGCTATCTCCAATCTTTCCTCCCTCATTTCATATATACATGCCTTTAATACTGCATTCATTACTAATACAACAAACACATACTCATTGGCCATCCCATTTTACTCCCCTCTAAAAACGTATTTTTTCACATCTGTCAGTTTATAATAGCTTTTACCCATACATTTCATAACAGTTATTCAATAAATTTATTTTTTCTCCTATACCATATGCCTCTAAAATCTGCCGCATTACTTCATGGCTCACCTTAACAAAGACTTTAGCTATGTCAAATTCTATCAGTCTAGGATTCAGGCTTCTAGGCAGTGAGACATTTCCCTGCTGCACATTTGGTTGGGGACACATAGCTGAAATTACTTTCAGCTACAGAGACACATGGCTGTTGCAAATTCCCTGTGGGCAAAGATAAGCACACAGTGCCATACCCTTCTTCAGTACCCAAATGCACAGGGGGGAAGTAATGTCCATGTCTCCCAAGGTACCAGGAGACAGCAGGCAGTATGGCAGGCATCATCAATAGGCTGCCTAGTAGGCATGTTAATGACAGTAAAAAATTCAGTACACAATGGGCAGTGCCTGTATAATTGGTGTATGTGGACCATTACTCACCTTTAGAGTGTGTAGGGCATATTACCTAAAACACACAGTTATATGTAATTGTGACTATAGCAGCTTGCAGGATTTCCTACATACTGCAGCACACTTCTAAATGTGGTAGTTACTGGTAGTTATATAAGCAGGGACTGTACACCAAGCACAACATACATTACTTCCTCTGCCCACATGCACTTACTGAATTTCTGGCCATGGTATTGCATGCTTCTTTTTGCCCACAGGAAATCTGCAACAGCTATATGTCTCTGTAGCTTAATGCCACTTCAGCCACATTTCTCCAGCCAAATGTACCACAGAGAAATGTCTCGACACCTTGAAGCCTGAACCTATCAGTCTTGCATATTTACTTTGTTTCAGTATCATATCTACTATTTCTTTCACTATAAATAATTAATTAACATTTCTTTCACACCTCTTCTTTTTATAGCATATATCTCTTCTCCTACTACCTCAGTCAATACTTTCATTATCCTTTTTTGTAGGATTTTCAGAAACATTTTATAATCAGTATTTCTTAGTATTATATGCCTCAGTTTTTTAATAACTTTTTCATCCTTTTCCGTATAACTTTTATTACTCCACCACGCCTTCTTCCATTATACCTTCCATCAACCATTAATTTAATATTTAAAAAACTCTTTCATTTTTATTCATTTCCTTATAATACTCATAGCTTACACCATCCATCTCTGGTGTTGATTCAATCTTGCCTTCTCTTATCGCCTACTCCATTTCTTCTATTGTTATACCATTTTCTAAAAAAATCTCCACTTTTTTCAGATATTTTTTCTCATTGTCAATTCTTCTTAGTTATTGTTTTACTCTTTTCATATAGTTACACTACAACATTTTCTACCATCTCCATAATATCTTCTTGTTTATATTCTATGTCTCTTTTGCTGTCTAAGATAGCATCCATCCTTCTTTCTCTCATTATTCTACTTTTTTAAATAAGGGTAAACCTACTCTTTTTTGCTTTCACAAAAATCTTTGCATATATAACATAATTTTACCTTTTTTTCCCTATTCTTTTCATATGTCTGTTTTTTTATTTCCCTTATTTTTCACTTCTTTGTTCTCACTCTTTCTTATAATTACTTAAAAGTCTTTATTTTTCATCATCGTTGCTTTCTTATTCTTTGTCATTCTTTTTTCCACTTCTAAATATATATTTTATACTTCTGCTTATACTACACTCACTACTTTGTGCAATTCTTTTATAAATTAGTCTCGTCATGTGATCTTTCCATAATATTTCTCTCTCTCTCTTGTTTTCCTGTTTTCTAAGCTCTACAGTTAATCTCATTATCCCCTTCCCTCCTGTATTATTTCACTGTCTTGCCCTATTGTAGCCTGTAATGCTCTATAATCTGTAAATTATGCCATCTATACTCCCCCATTATTTCTTTTATGTCTTTAGAATCAACAGTGTGATGAACTTTAGTCTTAGAAATTCTCCTGTTATATGTTAATTTTCTGTTCCTTTACATCTCCATATTTTGTTAATTCCATTAGCATCTTAATATGCTGTATTATTTTCTCTTTCCTTTCTTTGGGTTGCAATTAAAATCTGCTAGTATCACTATTGATATATTTATAAACACATTTTTCTCTCTCTTATATTTGAACATGCATACATCACTATTAATTTTATACATTTTTGTCTAATTTCCATATGATGTATTACTGCCCTACCTAGTAATATTATTGTTATATTTGGAATTCTTATTTCTTCATTTTTATAAGAATTCTTTTTTCAGAGCACGTCACTCCCTACTGATCAAACAATCCCACTGCATAATACTTATATTCTTTCCCCTTTTCTCTCTTTGTTACATCTGATATCTAGTAAGCAAAACATCTATTTTGATTTTTTTTCACATTGTTCCACAATCACCAGTCTTGTCATATTGCTTCAAAAATGCTCTTCACATTTAACGCTAAAATTCCTATATCATCCTTCTCCTTTTTGGTAAGTCTTCTATTTCCAGATCTTATTTTTCTAAGTTTCCTACCAAATGATTTTTCACTATATTGTTCTTGTTTCTCTCCTGTATCCATTTCTCTATTGTCTTCCTCCTGTCTTAGTAAAATTGCAAATCTGTTTTCTTCCTGTATATTAATAAACTCACTTTGAAGCATTTCTTCTCTAACTACCTATTCATTGATTGTAACCTTTCTTCAGTATCTCCTTCCACATACCACCTTCTCTTTCAGCATATTCTGTTGAAATATTTATGCAGTTTGTCTTTCTTTCTTTTGAGCCTTCCTCTTCATCTACTCTTTCCTTTTCTAATTTGATGCAGTCAAACTAGAGGTGTCCAATTTCTTTACATTTTCTACAAACAGGCTTACAGGATTTTGCTATATGTCTCCTCTCCCCACGTCGGCCACACCTTTGCTTGTTACAATCCTGTATTAAATGATTTTTATCCCCACAGAAATCACATGCTTTAGGTTGCCCCCAGGTAACTAATAAATACAATAATTGTGAACGTTGAGAGTATTTGAAATATTTTGAATTTCTCATTCTTTAACATCCATTTCTATCTACTTTTCCCAACCCCAAGTCCATACATGTCTTTCATCACATATTTTTTTTAACTTGATGTACTTTAATATACAGTGAAAGAAAAACAGATCAAATGTCTATTTTCATCCAGTTCAACCTTTGGGTTGTCGAATCTGACTGGATCTGACTTTGCTGCCTTTTTTAAGATTACAGATCCAGGGTTCTGACTTTTTCTTTACCCATAATTCCCTTCACTTTGCCTTAAGTACCTCAGATCTCATTTGCCTTCTGAAGCATCCAGGTGTGTATCCAAGGGCTGTTTAGAACAAAACAGTTTTCTTATTTTTATGACATTTTTCTCCTCTCCTATTGAGAGTTCTTGTCAATAATATATAGTTAGTTGATTTGTTAGTATATAATTAGTTACTTAGTTAATTAAAAAAAAAACATGGTCTGGTAAACTCTTATCTGTGTGCATGCTAAATGTTTAGAGCAGTTCATGGTCAATAGTTAACCTTTCCAGTTCCTATCTGCCTTAATGTGCATTGAGTAGAAAGAACAGTGTATTTTTGATAGTGAGGAGCACGTGTTCTTATAGTACTATTTGTGTGCTTTTTATTAATATTTCCTCTTAATATTTTTAAGTTAATTTAGTACAGGGGTTATTTTTATTTCTCCTATTTTAGCACAGTGTGTTTTTCTAGGATGGCTGAGAAAGTTCAAGGTTTTAAAAAGTGCTCTGCCTCTGGGCACAAAATTTCCCCATGGGACCCGCGCTTCTTGTGTTTGTATTGTTTTGGCACTGCTAGATGTTGACTGTGAGGCCTGTGCCTCATTTGGCACCAGAGCCATTTAGACTAGAAAAAAGAAGCTAATTTTAAAATCTCTCCTTCCCCCTCAGACTGGGTCCTCACAAACTACTACTCCTGCTTTGATAGCGTCTCCAAACAAGAAAATATATAAGCCTATCGAAAGAAAAAGAAAAACTAAAAGAAACAGTAGAGTTAAAGATATGTGAAAAGGCAAAGAAAAAGTCCACAGATCCAACAGATTTGTTGAGTCTGAATTCTAAGACACCTTGGAAGCTGGATTCACCAGTTCCTCGGATCTACTCTTCCTCTCCATGGTTCCATGGCAACCCTGAACCAGTGAGCCCAAGACTTCACTCACCAGTCTTTCAAGAGAAGAGATACTACAGGATATCTTCTGTGGAATCATCATTGAGGTCTGTCTGGACTTCCAGAAGCCCTATAGAGATGGATGTTGATAGAATGATAGCAAAGTCCTTGAGAATGCAGATTCAGCTTGGGGTTCTCTCAGTACCATCCACTTGAAACACCCCAGATACAGGCCTAACAATCCTTCCTCTGTTATCTGTGGTACCAGTCCACCCTTCAGGTCTGGTTGCCACAGATCCGAGCTACCCCTGTGTGCCTTTGTTGGAGCTGACAGTCTGACTTTGACACAGGCACCATCCTGGACCCTCTCAACTCTGATGATTCAAATCAGGTTGAGTCTTGAAGAGGAAGTGCTGACACTGGAGCTTGAGGGGATGAGTTGACTCCAAAGTTTTTGGAGCCATCTTTACTTCTTGGCACCTCATCTTTCAGCAGCTTAGGTCCAAGTTCTATAATGAAGCCAAGGCCCATTGGGATGAGGAGGTCTCTTTCATCCTTGGATTGTGGGAGGTTCCTTCAGCTCTGATTGCAGCTTCAGCCTTTGAGGCCTTTGAAAGGGTTTTGGCCATATCAAAAGGTAAGGTGTTATCTTCCAGCTTGGCTCCATCCCAACTTCAGGTGGGTACTGCTTCTACTTCCTATCATTCCACTCGACAGGGACAGTCAGTACCAATAGGTCCAGAGGTCACTCACTATGTGAGTTCTCAGTCTGATTCAGACCCTTCTGATGGTTCCCCAAGGCAGGGTCACAGAAAACAGACAAGCAAATGGAAGCACTTAGACATATCACTGGAGCTGGTCACAGAAGATACAGACTTGGATGTGGGTGAAGGTTCTCCTAGACACTCTTTTAGATGGCATTACTTTTGGTGATATCCTTGAATTGATGAAAAAACAAGGGTGTTGGTCCACTAATAATTCTTCACAAGATTAATCTATATTCCTCAAAACCCTTTGATGCTGGCTTTTCTGCATCATGGGTGGTACTACCTGCTAACCCCTTTATAGATCTTGTGACTCAATGGGTTTGGAAGGACTCTGATGTTGTGGAACCAATTAAAAAAATCAGGATAGGATTTTGCCAGTTCCCAGGGACAGGAAACACTGGTGTAAATGTCAACCAGTAGATCCCATGATTGTAGAGGTAGACACACAAAAAAAGAAACTGTCTGAAGAAAGTTCTTCTGTCCATCCATCTGATAAGAAATCAACGGCTTTGGGCAGGTTTGTGAAATGGGCAAACATTTCAGCAAAATTTACCTTCAGAGTGCTGAACTATTTAGCTCACATGATATGTTTCCAGAGGGATTTGACCAAAAAACTTACCAAGTCACTCTCTGTTAGCTTACTAGCAGATGTTCAAAATAATGTGGACTCCCAACTGTGGACTATTCCATCAATGTCAAATGTGACCATGTGTCTGTTATTGAATGCAGCAGGTGGCAAAGCTAGGGCAGCAGGCCCTATCATCACAATGCATTGAAATGTTTGGATGCACCTTTGTGAATTCACAAAAAGGCTTCAACATGTCATTTATCAATACCTCCTTTGTTGGTTCCATACCCTTTGGACCAAAAGTAAAAGATATGCTGACCAGGAGTGAACCGGATGGTAAAACCTTCTTTGCCACTAGAATCCATTTCTTCTCCCCCAAAGAGCTTTTTCTAGAAACTAGAGAGGTGTCAGAAAATGTGGTTCCAGAAGTCACAGGGTTATCACCATGAAACTGCTTCAAACAGACCTCCTCAAGGCAGAGGAGAGGTAATTTCAATGGGCAGTCCTCACAGAGGCAGAGCCAGACTGCATAATCAGTGTTTTCGCAGTCTCTTCACCAAAAAATGTACCAGTGTTCCTGAAAGGTTGCTCAACTCCTGCACTGTGGATGCAGTCTGGGGGCACTTATCCCTACACCCACAGGCCTGGTAAAACATCATCATAGATTCCTGGGTTTTAAGGATAATAACCAGAGGCTATCAATTAACTTTTCTTGCCCACCAAAGAAAAAGGAGAAAGATTCAGTATTAGCCATGCAGTCAGTGGTAATCATAATCATCAGAGGTCTCCAAGGTAGTAGAAAAAAAAGAGTAATCTAACAGGTCCTCCCAGACCAGCTCAAGTTTGTAGTCTTTTCCAGGTTCTTTTCAGTACCAAAAAGACAGGGGAATCTCAGACCAGTTTTGTATCTGAGATCTCAGTCAGTTTGTGAAACCTACAAGATTTGAGATAGTCACACAATATAATAATATATCCATAATATATCTTCTGAGGAAGGACAATTGGATGTACTGTATAGATTTACATGTTGCCTACTATCACATAAAAATATAGCCACAATCCAGGAGATTTCTCTGTTTCCAGCTGGGAGCCAATCACTACCAGTTCAGACCACTGCCCTTCTGTCTCAACACAGCCCCCATTGTTTAGAAAGATTATGGCAGTAATAGCAGCTCATGTCTACCTGTTAGAGATCCAACCTTTCCCATACCTGGACAATTGGCTCCTTACTGTTTCTTCCAGGGATCTACTGCTTCAATATCAGGACCTTTTGCTTCATTTGATACACAATCTGTGTATACCAGTCAATTAATCTGATGACCAATTTACTCCTTTACTCCTGCCTAACAGTAGAGCTATTGGTTGACATTTAAACACAAATCTTCAAATGGTCAAATTTTCAGTTCCAGTGTATTTTCCCTAAACCTAGTTGCTACTCAAGTCATTCAACATCCTTCTCCCCAGGCAAGACTAATATTTCAGCTACTAGATTTGGCAGCTTTAACAATCACACTGGTACCCTTAGTCAGATTTCACATGAGAGTACCTCAGTGGACTCTCATTTCTAAGGTCTCAAAGCATTCACCTTCTACGTTCCAGAATTTGACTCCCACAAAGTATGCAAGGTCAAATCAGATGGTGGATAACCTCCACATCAGTAATGGAAAGATGGCCATTCTGCCCAGCACAGCCACTGGCTATAGTAACCATGGATACCTTCCTTCTGGAGAGGGGGGCATTTTAAAAGGAAGACAGTCCAAGGTTCTTTGTCATATCTAGAGGCCAATCTTCACATCTACTTATTGGAAATAAGGGCAGTTCTACTAGCATTGCATACCTTTCAGACATTCCTCCCCAGTTGTGTGACTTCTTACCAGACAGATAACATGGCCATAGTGTGGAATATTACCAAACAAGGGTTAACCCAATCTTATCTTCTTTGTCGGAAAACTATGGCAGTGTGGTAATGGTTGATGTCTTTGATTTCTGATAGCAAAGTTCATGCTTGGGATGTCCAATGTACTAACAGACAAATTGAGCAGGTCAATAATTATGCCTTAAAAGTGGTCCCTCAACCAGACATTGGTAAATCAGATTTTCAGCCAGTAGGGCCAACTTTTCTGTGATCTCTTCTCATTCTAACTGTATAACAAGTGCAGCAGTTATTTTACCCTGATCTCTCCATGGGACAGCCACCAAGGGAAGCTCTAGACTACAACTGGCCCCTGGGTCTTCTTTCCCCCCAATACCCATAATAATCAGATTTATTCAGAAAGCTAGAAAGTGCAAGACCATAGTAATCCTCATTGCTCCCTTTTGGTCCTGGCAACTTTGGTTCCCCTTCCTGTGGCATCAGCTAGTATATCCTCCCTGGATATTGGATTAGTATCCAAATCTGTTGAGTCACCTGTCTGGGCTGCTTCTTCCAGTCCAGACATCCATAAGACTCACCACTCAGTTCCACCAATTTTAACTATAGCCAGAAACATCACACCACTGGTGGTCCACATTACATCAGCTTCTCAAAAACAGTTAGGATCATAGAAGAGTTGGACTCGTTCTCAACTAAGCCCCAGAATTTCCAGCTACTGAGATGCTCAGAAAGATTAGCAAGTCAGTCCAAACAGGTGCTAGATTCAGGGCAGTACCCCCAACATGCCCATTACGGTACCCCTCAGAAGAACTACCACCAGCAGAAAGAGGAAAAAATAAAACTTGCACATGATGGAGTCACTTGTTCATAGAAAGCTTTTAACATTTATAACTACACGTTACCCTATTACTAAAGAACATTTTACACTATTTCTAAAAGGTTTTACATTTATTACCACAAGGGGAGTTGATATTGCAGATTCATTGGTGGAGTTAAAGTTATTCAAAGAAAGTTGAACTTTAATATATTTTTCATGATAAAACCAATAAAGATGGTCAGACTGTGTCAAGTTACAAGAGCTCACTTAAGAAATGCAGCACTTTTAACCCTTCCCTCCATCCTTTCATCTAATTATCTGAAAAAGCAGTTATTGAGGATTTGTACATTATGTATTCTCATAACAAAAGGATATTTTATAATCTTACCCAAAAAAAAAAGAACTTTTAGACTTTTTCAGAAAAGACAGTAACATATGAATAATGAAGCCTGACTAAAGGGTTGGTGTTGTTTTATTTGAGGTGCATGATTATTCAAATGTGATGTCAGACATTTTACACAACGCAGATACATACTCCCCCACATCCAGAAATCAGATTAATATTACTCATCAAAGAATTGACTCATATTTGGAGGAGTACATTCTGGACCAGCATATAGATATAGAGACTTCTAAATTTCTTTCTAAGCCAAAGCCTATCATCCCCACTATTTTGGCATTCCAAAAAATCAACAAAGATGTGCATAACCCCCCCTTTTGACCCATTGTTACGGCACAGGGGTCAAAAACCCACCCTATTGCAGTACTTGTTGACCAATGAGTGAAACCCATGATAGAAGCAACACCTCACCTTATTAAAGACTAATAGGATTTTTGGGGCACTTAAAGAATAGTTATTGGAGAAAAGATTTAATTTGCTTAACAATAGATGTAATCAATTTGTTTTCTGTCATTCCTAAACGTGAAGGACTAGAAATGTTCCACAGTACTGTGTGTTAGGGTGGAAATACCAGGATGTATTTACTAGCAGGCTTTTAAAGAACCTCCATTTGTATGTTAGATTTGTGGATGACATCTTTATCTTATGGGATGGCACAGAGGATGAAACCCCTCACCTACTTGAATAGTACCACTCAATATTTAAAGCCCACCTACAACTGGAATAAGGAAAATATTAATTATCTGGATACCCTGATATCCCACACAGGACAGGAATTTAAACATAATATTTAAAGAGAAGAAGCACCTATGCACACATTTCTAGTTGTCATCCTTTTTTCAAAAGAAATGTTTAGTAAAAGGTCAGGCGATTTGTTTTACAAGAATGACATCCTAGTATGAAGATACGTGGGACAAACTTATGAAACTTAAGCATATGTTTATTGCAAGGGGATAGCCCAAGAATCTAGTTAACAACTTGATCAAAGAAGTGTATGATGGTTGGGAGGATTCAAACCCCTGTTATGTCTGCAGCTCAGTAAGCCACCCCAAGATACCAGTGAGGTGAAATATGAAAAAAATATTTACCATATTTACAAACACTTTCTTGCAAACTTTTTACTTAGTATTTCATAAGGACAGAGTGGCATTAAGAACTAGCTCGTCCTTACTCCCTAAGGTGGCATATGAAGCCAATCTGTGCCAATCTATTGATCTACAAGTGTTCTTCCCAGGATTTTCAAACAAAGGGGAGTATCTCTTACACATCCTAGATGTTCATCATCAACTCAGATCCTATCCCCATAGAACAAAAGATTTCAGAAAATCAAATCAGTTATTTATAACCTTTTCTAGGGCAAAATTTGGTAAAGGCATTTCTAAAGTTGCCCTGTCGAGATGGTTATCGGAGTGTATTTCATTTGTTTATGCTAAAAGAGGATTATAATTACAAGCAAAATCCAGAACTCATTCTACAAGGGTATTAGCCACTTCTGCAGCCTTTATGAATATACTTCCTATAGATGTTATTTATGCATCTGTAACTTGGTCTATGATTCACACCTTTGTGTCTCATTATGAATTGAATGTGCATTCAAGATCATGTTCCTCCTTTGGTTCCACCATCCTCAGGAATGTCCTTCCTTGATACTGCCCAGGTAACTGGCAGCTTGGGAATCTGTCACAAAGGTTGAATCATATGAAAATAGACAACATAGGATAACAAAATCACATACCACATACTTACCATAACAATTAGAAAAGTGTCTTATTTTTGTCCAGTTCAACATCCATCCTTCCTTCACCTTTCCTATATTTTCACTGTCAGCTTCTGATGACTGACTGTACCTCACCTGAGACCCTATCTGTTAACAGTCCTTTGTGCTGATGCTTTGTTTGTACCTTTAGGTATGTTTGTTTTCTATTTTCTGATAATTTTGGACACTTTTATCTCTCTCTCTCTCTCTATATATATATATATATATATATATATATATATATATATAAAAATTAGATATAGATAGATATAGATATATAGATAGATGGATATAGGGCAACAACCTCTATCTGAGGTGCTAAGGCAGAGTGGAGGGAGTTATGGGCAGAGGAGAAGTCAGATGCCTGGATCCGTAAGCTTCAAAAAATACACCGAGGTCACAGCCAGTCAGATCTGACAACCCAAAGATTTAACTGGACAACAATAAGACAACATGGATTTATCTCTCATTCTCATCCATATCTGAAGTCCTAAACTGCGCATTTATTTTCTTTTTAAGTTTCAGTCCCAAGCTCAGAAACAAGTAGTATTTCCATGGTGCTTCTGTATTTCTTTTTTTACTCTCAGTCATAATTTTTTCTTGTACGTTAAAGCTTTCAGGTGTCTCTTCACAAAACTTTTCAGCTCCCTAATGAATTAATGTTCTTATGTCTTTAATGCCAGACAATAGCAGTAAAATAGCACTATTCATAACGTCATAACTGTTCACTCTATCATTTTTACTTTTTATTCTTACCATGTTTAAAAAATGAAAATCTTTGTCCCCTCCTTTCCTTTTTCCCTGCCTTGCTATATCTGCATAACTTATTTCTTATAACCCTTTTGCAGAGATAAATCCTAAAAAGTTGCTACTCTGCCAGCCAAGAATGCTGGCAGCTGTTGCTTCTCTTTTCAACCTGTCAGTTTCTTCCTCTAGTAATACTCTGTCCACCATATTACTCCATTACACTTTCCCTCCTTCTTTTGACTCTACTTGGTTCATCAAATCTACCAGTATGTGTGTCTCTAATCCTCCAATATTCAACTCTGCAGCAATTATTTTGTCTACTTCTCCTTCCTCCAGTAAGTTCTCCCTTGCTCCTCTATTCATCACTGCTGCACTGTCCTCCATCTTGAAATTCCTGGAACTACAATAGCAGCCCTCTGGCACCACTGAGCAGCACCAGAGAGTTCTTCAGTTCCTCTCTTCCAATGAGTAGGGAAAACTCCCTGGTACCCTGGCCAAATTTTCCCTAGTCAGTATCAAATACCACTTCAGGTCTTCCCTGAAAAGAGGCTATCAGCCTTGTGGAACTAACCCAGTCAGCAAGATCTAAGTAAGTAAATAAGTAAATACATATATACAGGCATACATACATAAATAAATTGAATACCACACTATACAGAAGACAAATACCCATCCTTAATGGAAATGTAATGTAATGCAGCATTCCAGACTATGATAGCAAAATGTCTGTGAAACCTTACTTCAGCATCAATGCCCTTTTTTCTCATTTACTATCTGGGGTCAGGGTGTCATGTCATTTGTCACCATCTCTCCCTGTTTTATTTCAGTCTCCTAATTTCTTCGAAACTCATGCCTGACTGTTGTAGGTCTTATCTAACACAATCCATCCATCTCTTTGCTGGATGCCCCTGTTTCCTGTTGCCTTCTTCCTGTCTGCCCCAAATCTTCTTCAACAGATTGTCTTCTGCTTTCTGCACATGTGCCCAGACCTCATTAATCTGTTCTCTTTGACCTTTTCTGCAATTGAAATTATTTGGGCTTCTGTTGTTACATATTCAATTATTTATCTGGCCCGCAGTGTGCATCCTACCACTTGTCTCAGGCACTTCATTGCCATCATCTCTAGCTTCCTCATCTGCTCTGCCTTTGCTGCCCACATTCCTGTACCATACAGTAGTACTGGTTGCACCACTGTTTTGTTCACCTTACTTTCCAGCTTCTTTGGCATTCTTCTGTCATACACTACCCCTGACACTCTGTTCCAGTTGGCTGCAGCCCTTCTGATTCTAACTTTGACTTCCTCCTTCTCTACAGTCACCCCTCCCAGATAGTTGAAGCTGTTAACCTGTTCCTCTATTTTTCCTTCTATTTCAATTTTCAGCTTCTTCTCAGTTCCGCCATTTGCTGCCATTACAACTGTCTTATCTGTTCTCAGTTTCATCCCATGTGCCTTCAGGTTTGCATTCCATTCCCCTAACCTTTGATGAAGTTCTTGCTCAGAGTCTGACTGTAATGCCACATTGTCTGCATACAGCAGCTTTGCTCATCTCTCCCATCCGACCTGTTTGCTAATGTAGTCCATCATTGGTATGTACAGGAGTGGGCTTACAGCTGAACCCTGATGCATGCCCACTTCCAATGGAAACCCCTCTGTGAGGCAAAACACTGTTCAGTTGAGTCACTGGGTCCTTGTATATAGCTTGCACTAATTCTACCAATGATTCTGGTACTTTGAACCACCACAAAACTGCCCAAATCAGCTTTCTTGGGACCTTGTCATATGCTTTCTAAAATAATTATTTCCTGATTTCTAGCTTCTTCTCGAGTATCTGTCTCACTGCAAAAACTGGGTCAGTTATGCTGCATCTTGATCTGAATCTGAACTGCTCATTTCCCATTTTACTATCTTGTACTCTGTGTATTCATTTATTAATCACCCTTTCAAGACCTTTCATGCAGTGTGATAGGAGTTTGACACCTCTGTACTGCCCACAGTTGCAAATGACCCCTTTGTTCTTGAACACTGGCACTATTATGCTTATTCTCTGGTCACCTGGGATACGTCTTTCTCTCCATACTGCTATCAGTACCCTCAGCAGCCATTGCACCCCTACCTGCTACTTTCCCTGACTTCATTTTTCTCAGTGCTGTTCTTAATTCTTCTAGGGTAGGCTCCTCCTCTTTTCTCACCATAGGCTTTGTCTGAGATAGTACAGTTTCTATGGGTTTTTCTTCACTCAGAAGCTGCTGAAGTACTCCTTCCATCTGCATTGATGTTCTGTGGACTGGTTAGCAGTTTGATTCTAGCATCCCTTATGAAGGCTGTCTGACTATCTTCTTTATCTTTCTGTCGTTGCCTTGCAATCTGACAGACTTTCTTTGTGCCATCCACTGAGTCACTTTCCAGAAGTTAGTATAGAGCCTGTGATGCCTTACTTTTTGCTGTTGCAGCTCTGTTTTAGCCTTGTTAGTCAATGAGTATTCATTCCTAGCCTGTTCTGTCTTTTCTATCTCATACTTTTCCCTGCATTCCTTCTTTTTTTTGATGACTTCCTGGACTTCTGCGTTCCACCACCAGCTTTCCTTATGTACCTTATTTCCATACCTTGTATAGGCCATAGATCTCTTCTATAGCCTTTACACATGCTGTTTTTGAGGCAATGCCATTCTTCTTCAACTTCAAATATTTCCTCTTTTTGATGTGCTCAACCTCTGAGTAATTATTTGGACTTTCTTTCCAGTCAACCTCCAGGTCTTCAGCCTGGTGTTTGTTAACCTTAGAGCCTTCTCTGACCACTGCTTGCAGCTGATTGTGGCAGTTAATGTTTTATGCTGTGGGATGACTATTTAATTGGTGGTGACAATACATCACTGATTCTACCCCGGTGCTCTTTCCTTACTAGGAAGAAGTCTACATGAGTTGCATGTTGGCCCCTATTATATGTGATCTTGTGAAAGTCTCTCTTAGGTTCATAGGTTCGTTCTCTTTCTAAACTATGTGTTGGCTACCATAAAGGCATTTTCCAGACAGAAGTCTAGAGTAACCTCTCCTTCTTTAATTCCATTGCTCCACCCATGTGGACATAAGCAGTCCTCATATCCTGTTCTGTCTGTCCCAATATGTGCATTCAAGTTACCCATTATCAACACCAATTCATGTTGTCCTGCTTTATCTGAATGCACTCTTTTCCACACTATCACAATCCTGTCGTGGTGCTTAGGATGAGATTATGAATACTGCCCTATCATTAGACTTGAGTTTGATTGCCATGGTCTGTCATGCCCATTTAGAAACATTAGTCAACACAACCAAGTCACACAAATTCATATTTTTACACTGTCATGTGTACTCTTTTAATTTCTTTAGTACCAACAAAAAAAGATCATCTTAATGTTTCTTTCGAATAACATGCAAAAGCTTTTGAATGCATTTGTTTTTTTTTTCCTTTAACACATTTTCTTTCTTTCAAAATGGTGCTGCCTTGCACAAATTCTACAGAATAGATTAAAAGCAGGACAGTTTCCTGTCATGCTTATAGCCATATGAAATTCATGAGGCTTGAATTTCAATTGTGCAGTATTTTCTCTGCATCCCATAACTTTCTTCTTTATATTGCTATTGTAATTACTATTGCAGTGAATTCTCACATGGCTCCATTTCATATCCATTATTATTATAATGCATTCTTACTTTGTTTCTATTTTTGGTTTATTATTTGACTCACATTTTATTATAAATTCATGCATTTTGCCTGTTATTTTTTTCAGCTGTGTACCAGTAATCTAATTTAATAAGATGAGATATCCAACTCTTTTAAGGACTACTACAAGCAGAAAAAAACTCTTATATTTATCTTATCTCTGCACAACTGACCTTCACCTGCCACCTACTGCCCTCCTCATTCACTGGGGTTTACCAGACCTGCCTTGGCCTCCCCAAGGCTTATCATGACCCTCATCTTGGGCAAGAATGGAGATCAAGGACACTGGTGTGGTATCATTCTGCTGCAGGGGAGTGTTTCCTAACTTCTGCACCTTAGTAGCAGCCTTGCAAGTTCTATGATCTCTGCCCTTGGGAGGTGCATGCAAGATTCCCAGTAGGCAACCACTTGACTTAGCAGCTCACCATTCATACACCTTGAGTTGCCAGGGTCATGCACTGCATATTTCAATGAGCCTAGGCTGCCTCCCCAAAGGGTGAGCCAACATCAGCCACTAGCTTCCATTATCCAGTGTCTCCTCTAGCACCCATGCTGCAAAGTAAGGACTTTGTCCCTATGCCCCTTGTGCCTGCTTATATGTTTGTCTTGTCTTGGTGTTCTGTGCTACACAAATGCTTCTCTTGCACTCTTAGTGATTGTTACTAATTTTTATTTTGTTCTAACACAAAAGGTCTTAATAGACAGACTTCCTAATGTGAGTTTTTTTTATTCAGCGTACTTTTTCTCCACAAAGATCTCTGTCCTTAAAATATGGCATTATTCTTTCCTACTTTCTTAAGTTAAATCTTCTTTGCATTTAATTTGAGTGGCAGTAGTCAGAATTACAGCTAACTTTGAGAATTTCTGTGCAAAGATTATGAATCTTTCTTCCACTGACACTAGCTGGTTTTATTCTTTGTCTTAAATGCATTGCAATAAGCAGTTTATACTTCTGCTACAAAAATAATGTTTATATCTTTGGTATCAAATGTTCCTCAGTCTGAAACTACAAAGCAAAAGAGCTGCAAATTCCCAAGGACTCAATATGTTTATAGCCTTGAAGTGAAAGGAGGCAGATGTGACAGACACTGAATAAGAACTGTGACTTCCCAGAGACTCCATATGTTTATTATTTCAATGGGTAGAAAGGAACAAAAAATACTTTGCTATGTCAGCTTTAACTTTGAGAGAAACCATAAAAAGTGATGGGCATAATAATGTATGAATCTAGAAGACAAATTCCTGAAGAAAATATTACAAGACTTTATTCAAACCAAATGTGGCATCCAGTGGGCAAGATAAATAGGCTAGAAATTGCCATATAATAGAAGAAGCATAAGTAACATACTTGTTTACATTCATCCATCTCTCTCTCTTTCTAGATATATATATATATATATATATATATATATATATATATATATATATATATATACAATTTTGTAGGGAAGAAAATACATTCTGGCAAAATAAATGTGTTTAGGGTGTAGTTCTCCTTTGATAGCCTGCTTTGAGCATTTATGTCATAAAGTATTCTGTCTCTTAATACTTAATTGTACAAGACCAAATTTACAGTATTTTTTTTTTAATTCTTCAGGTTATTAGCATAAATATCTGTAGTCTCTGTTGTGCCCCAGTAAAACAAATGATACAATTAATTTCTAAGCTCACAATAATTATTGCACTTCTGTAATTTCTCCTATTTTGTCTATCTTCTTTTCTTTTCAAGAAAAGTAAAAGAAGCAAACACATCCATGTCTTTTGCCCCAGAGTAAGTTGCAGAATGTGATTTTTACCTTTTGGCCTTCAGAGTTATTTCAGTTGCAGTAAGGTACAAATCCAATTTCAGGATTTAAAGTTCTGCCAGTTGCCTTGCAGTGACATAATTTGTTGTGGGCATGTTTACCACTGTCTTTCACTTTAAATTGTACTTCTGTATATCCAAGCATATAAACATTTGAAAACAGATGTATTACTTCACTTCATTAGGTATTACTTCACTTCATTAGGTATTCTTTCTATTGTTGACTCAATGTAACATCAGGATCTTTATCCTAGTGCTAAGACTACAGTTTTTTTCACTGTGAAGATCTATAAGGATTATGTATTTATTAGTTAGCTAGTTAGTTAGTTAGTTATTGTCTTTTGTTTATTGGGATGATCTGACTGGGCACTCATACCTTTTTCAGTTTGTGACTCTATTCATCTGTGTGTGTGTGTGTGTGTGTGTGTGTGTGTGTGTGTGTGTGTGTGTGTGTGTGTGTGTGTGTGTGTTGGGGAGTGAATTTATTTTTTTCAACAGATTGAATTCTGACCATTTTAATTTGATGAGCTGAATCTTCATAAAGTTAAATGTTGGCAGTTCAAATGGGGAGTGTTAAGTATATTGTAAGCAGTTTGTTTGTTTTTTTTAGAATGTTGGATTATAGCCCAGTGATTACTTGAATAGAGTAATAAAGCAAGTTTATCAGGTATATGTTAGCTCTGGCTTTCCCGGCACTAAATATAAGAAGTACACAGCTTTCTATACCCTGTTGAGTTTCTGAACTGATGTGATTGCAGTATTAGCTATTTGTTTGTTAAATTTTCATGGATTCTTCAGGAAGCAGCAAAGGTATTTGATTAAGCTAATGTCCATCACAGGCGATTGGAATAAGCAGGTAATAGTAAGATCATTATGTTTTTGAAAATAGAAGTTTGTGATGTTCACTGAATAAGGGGGATGATGACATCTTGGCATTGATTCTTAACACCAACTTCACGCAGCATGTATTGTCAAAAATATACCATATGGCTGGTATACAGAAGTTTGGAGATAACAGTCAATAGTCATATTGGCTAAGATAATGATTAGGACACTGGTGTACTGGATCAATTTTGCACTGTCACAATGATTAAATATGTCATTTGCATAGAAAATGAGCAAGAGTAGACTAAGTACGGATCGATAGAACGCTTACTTTTCCTAGCAATGTTAGAAACGTTGCTAAACAGTTATCCAGCTAAGACTTCACTAAGCTTTATACAACATATCTTGTCAAATGCTTTAGAGAGGGCTAGGTGTAGTGCATTAACATTTTTGTGTTGATTAAGGTGATTCTGAATGTATTTTATAACAACAAGAAGGGGCGTGTTGGTTCTGTGATTCAGACTGAACCTGTGTAAATGTTTTTCAAGTGAAAATGTAATTTATAATATACTGCGCCATTCTAATTGAGCACATTTGTTTGAATATTGTGTTTTGCTAAGAGACAAGGTAGTGCAATGGGGTGATAGTCATTTGTTGCAACTGGTGGGCCACCATTGTAGAGTGGAGTAACTGTCAAGGTTTGTTTCTAGTTTTCAGATGCATGGCCCTTCTTTATGAAGCAGTTTATTAGAAGAGAAACTGGATATGTGGTGGACCTTGCAGTTATATTTAGAATTTTAAAAGAAAGCTAGTCAAATGCAGATGCATTATATTAAAGTTTAATAAACAGTTTGTTTACCAAGTCTACTGGTGGAGCAGTACAGATTGTTAAGGTAGGGAATTTAATATGAGATGACCCACAAAAGACCATGCATTGTCTGCGAGTTCACAGCTTCATAGGTTCATAGGTGTGTACTCGGCTAATGGCCCTGGGGCCTTTACAAGCCTAGCCCATAGGATTACCCTGGCATTGTGCCACCCCACCTTAGTTCCCAGTGCCTCTGTTGAGTAAAGCCACTGGAGTGATCTCTAGAGTGAAATTTCTATTTCCCATCTATTCATCAAGATTTATCTTGAAGAGGGCCACTGAGGTGCTCTGCTTGACATGTATGACAAGTCTATTCCATAGCATGGGCAGTCTCTGGGTTAGGAACTTGTCCCTCCAGCATATTCTGTTGATTGTGGTAACGTAGGTTGAGGTCTCTGGAGCATTTGGTGCGGAGGGATTGGGATTTCTTTAGATGTAGCATTTCTAACAGAGCTGGGTCAGACATGGCTTTGTAAGTCAAGCAGAGTTCACCTCTTGGAGATTTTTTAGTCTGTCCATATAGGACAAATGTTTAAGGCCTAGGATCCTCTTTGTGAGGTACTTTTGCGGCCTCTCCAGTTGCTGCAGATGTTTATTGAGGTACATGCCAAATAGGCATTGTACTCAATGCTTGGCCTAATGAGGGAAGAGTAGAGGGAGACAATGACCTCTTTCTTCCTGGATGCAAAACCCTTAGTAATGAGATGTGCCACATAGAAGGACTTTCTGACCACAGTGGCAATGTGATGGTCAAAAGAGAGGTTGCTGTCAACCTATGTTCCCAGGTCTCTTATAACACCTTCTGTGTTCAGTGAACTGCCATCGGGATGGTGGCCTAATGGTTAAGGTGTTTGCCTTACAAACACAAGGTGCAGGGTTTGAGTCTCACAAGGGATAATTGGCTAGGCTTAAAATGGCTCGCAAGGGCAGTTAGCTTAGTACTAATCTATGAACCTATGAACCTATGTAGTAATTCATGGGAACTGGGTTTTTCCCAAAGGGGATGATGACACATTTTTTGGCCTTGAGCTTAAGGTCATGGTTCTGACACCAGTCGTTGGTCTCAGTGAGGCCTTTCTGTAAGATGTCAAAATCACTCGGGGAGTTGATAATAGCTCCCAACTTGCAGTCATCTGGGAACTTTGTCAGCCAGAGTCCCTTCGTGTTGGCCTGGATTTCAGAGAAGTAGATACCAAACAGTAGAGGACCCAGGACCGAACCCTGTGGAACTACACTCGTGACTGTTTAGCAGTCTGACTTGGAGTCAGCTACTTTCACACTGTGGGTTCTGCCTGGGAGCCAGTTTGCAACCCACCTAGTGATATAGGGGTTGATGCCTAGATTAGTGAGTTATTCTATGATTCCTGAGAGGGGAATGGTATCAAAGGCCTTGGCCAGATCAAGGTAGGCTGTATGAATCACCTTGCCTTCATCCACAGCTCTGGTGACTGACTCAAAGAAGTTGACCAAGTTGAGCAGGCATGATCTACTTTTCACAAAACCAAACTGTGTGGCATCCAGAGTTTGGAGATTCCCTGTATCCTTGTTTATTAGATCCATGATGATACATTCCATAGCTTTGCATTATCAGACTCATCAGGCTAATGGGGCAATAGTTCCCAGGGTCTGTAGTAGCTCCTCCTTTGTGGAGAGGGATGACTGTAGCAGTTTGCCACTTGGTAGGGACAAAGCCTGAGGTGAGGCTGTGATTGAACAGAGCACACAGGTGAGATGCCAGTTCACTCTGTAGTTCATGCAGAACACAGCCACAGATATAGTCAGGTCTCATAGAAGCTGTATTCTTGACCTTGGACAGTGCTGTTTTAACTTGTGCAGCAGTAATACTGGGTGCCTGGAAATCTAATGGTATTGTGACTGGTCCCTTGGGGGGGGAGGTGTAAAGTTGGCACTGAATCTGTTGGCCAGTATATTGGCAATATCTGTTGGCTCAGTATAGGAGGTACCATTGTGCAGTACTAGCTCAGAGAAAATCTGAATGTTGTCGTGGAGATTCTTTACATAACTATAGAAGGCATTGTGGCTTTCTTTACTATCTGCTGCAATTCTGTTTTCATAACTAACTTTAGAGGATTTGATGTGGGATCTCAACTTTTCGTATATGCTGATAAGGGAGTTTTTCCAGTCTTGGGTCTTCACCTTATTCCACATCATTTTCCAGATTGTCTTCCTTTTTTTGGAAGACAGCATCTTGGTTCTGTTGGGTATGGCAAGATCCATGTATTTGTGTATGTGTTTGTACAGTGTGTTGGTGTATGATTTGGCAGTCATTTTTGTAATGGAATCATAGAAATCTGTATGAAATAAAGTAGCAGTCTTTTCTTTGGTGATTTGAAGAAGAGGAGAGAGTTTAAATTGATTGGTGCGTTTTCAAAATCTTTAAGTTATTGGCATAAAGGCACTGTTGATCAAGGAATCCAGTCTTTTTGGCAAGTGAAAGTGGCATTCCTTACTTGTTTGTTTAGTGCTATGATTATAATACAATCAAAATCACGTTTAAAATGGTCTTTTTTACCAATTTGTAGTATTTCTCTTTATAGTAGACCCACTCCTTCCTCTTCTTGTGCTGGATGTTCCATAATTACTCATATTTATATCTGCTAAGTATAATAGAAACATAAATGAGTGTTTCTGTAGGGTTCTTCTAAGGCTTTGCAGTACATTAGAGTCAGGAGGTAGGAGGGGTAGTTAGTTAAGCAGGATTAGGCTAGTGGGAGTTAAGGTGCTTGTCAATTAGAGCCAGTGTGTCATGAGCTGTTAGCACCTGAGTTCAAAAATAGCTGCTACTAGTTATGCCCCACACAGAGAGCTGCTGCACTCTATTACTGTTTTAGGTTTAGGGAGCAAACAGTGGCTTTAGGGTTAGGGAGGGGGTTACTATAATTAGGGGGTTAGTAAACCTATGGACCAGCTTGGAGTTTTATTTTTAGCTCACTTTGTCAACATCTGGATTTAGCCAGGTCGGCATCATATATACATAGGGTGTAAATGCTGCGTGTGGACAGACCTGGGAGAGATGGGACAGGTAGACATGCCAGAGCAGCACAGGGGTTTCAAACAAGTGAATATTCTGGAGGCATCCCAGGCACCACCATGCATCTACTATGTCTTTATTACAACAACACAAAACATTGTTCTTACAAGAAGAAGGGCTAGAGGTGCAGTGGCTGTACCATGTAATAATATTATGATGTACATTTTCTGTGTCAGTACAAAATGGGGATGGGGCACTTATGTAGTAACTGGTTATTGTAACAGTACACTATAGTGGAAAGCCAATGAATGCTCCACTTTGGTATATTTACAGTGGAGAAAGACAAAAGTCTAGGTCTCTTGGACCTACATGCACTTTTACCAATGCAAATGTAATATGGCTATTTGATATACTTTGATGACCTGCAAATGCACATTTTAGTGTGTTATTCTATGTGCAAGCCTCTTGTGCTGAGTGAATGTTTATAAATACCAAGAACAAAGCTACTGCTGTGTGTGTGTGTGTGTGTGTGTGTGTGTGTGTGTGTGTGTGTGTGTGTGCGCGCGCGTGTGTGGACATATATTTCTACACACACACACACACGCACACACACACACCCATACACACAAGCACTGCAAAATTATGTTAGCTTTCACAGTCTGAGGTGCTGTATGCAAAACGGATTAAAAAGTCACTCGTGTCTCTAATATGTGGTTGATGTTAAACAACTAAAAAAGAGCAAAAAAATTAATTTCCATTGAAGTAACTTTTTCCATAATTGTTTTTTTTTTTCATATTTAGTAACTTGTTTTTGTTTAGCTATTAATGACATTTGAGATTTGTTTATTAACTAACTAATGTAAAAGAAACATCTTTTTTTCTTTCTGCATTATGTATAAACAGCCTGTATTTAAGGTTGCCACCTTTTAAGCAGGCCAAAGTGGGATATAGGTGTGTGAACAATATGACACTGGCCACATCCTCTAGCCATGACATCACCACAGGAGTGGTAACAGACATTCAGGTATGCTTTTACAGTTTGAAATTATTACAGCATACTCAAATCTCTCACAATCCATTTAAATTGTGCAGCTTTAACAGTAAGAGAAGCATTACTGGTAAAATGCTTACATACATTACTCAGGTGTAACAGTAAGCAAACTTTAAAGAAAAAAAAGTTCATATTAAACAGACAAGTATGTTTATTTAAAAAAAAAAGAAACCTTTAAATTCTACATATTACTCTAGAACAAGAAAACTAAAATAATAAATAAAAGGCCAAACAGCAGCGAAACCATATTCATACTATACCAGAGCAGTATATTTTAAACTGATTGAAGACAGCACTGAAAAATAAATACATTTCCAGCTGTAAAAACAAACTACCCTGCAACAACCCCAGCAATGTGTGCTAGCAGAGTACCAGATGCACAGTTTACCTATGAACATGCCCCCAAAAAATAAAGTTGCATACACACATTTTCACTTTTAGTTATTGCAAGGTATCACTAAACAATCATTATAAAAATAACCAAAGCAGTACATCTTAACTTCTTGAAGACAAGATGAAAAATTAAAATACCCACATCTCCACCCAGAAAGTACAAACTGTCCCAAAACATTCCCATCTGTAAATACAAACTATCCTGAGAGAGCTACCATAACATCTGTTAGGAATATATCAAATGCACTACATTTATCTGTGAACATTACCCCACCATTCACCTTTAAAAACTACTGCTTACAAATCATCCCAAAATAGCCACAACCACTACAGACTCAAATAATTAGATATACTTGTTACACCTTTAAAAACTACTACTGCTTACAAATCTCAAAACAGCCACTACAGACTCAAATACTGTACGGTGCACCCCATTTAACTCTGAAAATTAAAAAATTAAAAATGGAAATAAAACAGCATCCCTACTTTTAAAAAAGTAGAGCCATAAAATGCTACTTATACTTAACACTACAATCACAGTCTTTGATGGGCTGGTTGGCAGAATTCCTTGCCAGAATGGCTAGCTAGCTGGCTGGCTTCCCTGCCAGCATGGCTAACTGACTGGCTGGAGTGGCTTCCCTCCTGGAGTGGCTAGCTGGCTGGCTGGAGTGGCTTCATTGTTGTAATGGCTAGCTGGCTCTAGTGGAAAAAAAAGACAAATCTCAGAGTCCTTTTAATCAGTGGCTGTGGAAGTGCTATGTAAAAGGAAAAAAAAAAAAAGACTGCAGATGTAGGCTTCACAGGGCTCTTTTCTGTCCCAATCCCCACCCCATTCATGAATTGCAGCCAATTGCTGGACAAGTTAAAACACACAAACCTAACAGGGAATAGCTCTGCATGTAGGTCTAGGAAGGTGGTGTAACTGAATCGTCGAGGAAAAGCAGGAAGTAATTGCAGCTTTTCTACAGTGATTCAGCACAATCAGCAAAGTGGGATTTCTAAGTCCAACTGCTTTATAAAGTGGGCAATGCGATCATTAAGTTCAAACCATGAATGTCCTGCTGGTAACAGGAAAGATGGAAATCTTACCAGTATTAGAAATTAACCACTTTAATGTCAGTGAAATAACTAGCCAGATTATTTTAGAAATATCTCATACTTTGAATTACTTCTCTAAAACAATGTTGCCATAAGATATGTGTTTTATTCAAACCTGGATACATTTATCTAGCAAGATCACTCACAGAGGTTTAATAAATGTACAGATAAATAATTAATATTGATTAGTTTCCTTTATATTTTGTCATTCTGCTCTCCTATGTTTCCTTGCCTCAGCACACTTCACTCCAGATTTACCCAAGTAGAAAAGACAATTAGCACCTCATAAATAAAGATTGCTTTCTTTTGTTATTATTATTACATTACATTCAGAGCTGTAGCTAGATATTCTTGCATCCAGTGCCATCCTGATCAAGATCCCCACTCATACTCAACTTTAAGTTGACGCGCCAAATGAAGTGGTCTATTGCCTGAGTCCCCGGGGCTCAAAAAACACTGCCTCACAGTGAGAGACTCAGGCATCTTGTAACCTGCATGGCCTTCTGCTTCTGCTTGAATTTGAATGCATGTTTGGAGAAGATCCTGTAGCTCCATTCCCTCTGCACAGCTGAGTTCAAGCAAGGTACATCCAGCAGCCATGGGGAGGGAGTGGGGGGTGCAATCAGGAGGAGGAGTTAGGTTGGGGGGGCTTTAGTTTTAGGGATAAGGTGTAGAGTTTAGAATAATTGAGTACTTTAGGTTCAGGTAGAACAGTGGGAAGGGGGTTTAGGGTTAGGCAGCAGGAGGAGAGTTTTAGGGTTAGGGAGCAATTTGAGACTTAAGTTTTAGTGTGTGAGAAGGGAGTTTTAGAGTGAGAGAGCAGGAGGAGAATTTAGAGTTAGGGACGTTGAAGAGAGTTGTAGGTTTAGGGAGCAATTAGGGGCTTTAGGGTTAAGGAGGGGATTGCTATCGTTAGGGTCAGTTGAGCTAGAGACCAGCATGAAGTTTTAGGTTTAGGGTTCTTCTAAGGCTTTGCAGTGTAGTGAACTTGGGTTAGGTGATATAAAGGCTCTTTAGTTAACTAGGATCAGGCTAGTGGGAGTTAGAGTGATTACCAGTTAGAGCAAGTGCGTCACAGGCTTCTAGCACATGAGAACTAGAATACCTGCTACCATTTATGCCCTAAACAGAGAGCTGCAACACTTCATTTCAGAATGCAAATGAAATACCAGCATTTCAGATAAAGCACTGAATGACAGTGCGTGCTACAGTACCTCACTTATGGCTGTAAATGGAATATCATCTGTTAATTTACTGAAGACCAAGTGGCATCTGCCCATTCCACCCCATAACACCTAGATGCTCAGGGTGGCTGCCCCCTTTGCTCCACACCCACCTATGCCTTTTATTAAATTTGATTGATGTCAATAATCCAGTTTTGTTCTTTTAAAGTTCATAAACATTCTCTCTGTCTTATGTCTACCCCTTCCCTCCCCCTTTTTCTGACTATTCTATGTTATTTTAAATGTCTCACTGGATTCCTTTTAAACCAACAATTCTGATATTAAGTTCCATGAGTCAAGAATCTTATCTGTAAAAAGTAATTTCATAGATCCAGAAAACAGTTGGTCTCTATAATATGCTTCCCCTTTCCCTTCCTTCCTTTCTCCTTCCTTTTCTGAATGCCCTTTCACATCTTCCATCTCTTCTGTTCTCAGTTTAGAAGCTGTCTAGCTTATTTAGCTTCTGGTCATATTCATTCTCTTCATTCCATGAATGCTTCTGGTAACTTTTCTTTGGACCCCCCCCCCATAGCCTGATTTGCTTGCCTTTTATGTTGTCTAAAAATCCATCCTTATAGTACTCAATGTGTGGTCTGACCAAGTCCCTTTACAGTGTATGCATTAATCTCTTTGCTTCTTCAAACAGCCACCCTCAGGTTACACCCCACCTTTTTGATATCCTTTTCTTGCTATGGTACTATCAGTCCAAATCCCTACGACTGATACTTAATTTCAGAATTGCTGTGGCATAAGGGCTGCACCCTGCACTTGTTTGTATTGAACCTCAACTACCACTATTCTGTCCACTAATTCAGCCTTTGTAAATCCTTTGTTAGAACTTCCCTCAAACTTCACTGCTACACCTATCTGTGCCCATCAGCAAAGTGGTTTATTTGTGTTCCATTTCTTCCCATAGGTATATCTGAAAAAAACACACTGAAAAGGAATGGATCCAAGTAAGACACAGTACTCCTTTAGTTACATTTTAATTCCTGATATTACCCTTACCATACTGACTCTCTGTATCCTATATGTCAACCATACAGCTATATCTATCCAGTTCCTCAGTCTTTATCCTACCCCTGGCCCCTCCAGTTTTCTACCAGCCACCAGTGTGGGACCAAGTCAAAGGCCTTGCTAAAATTCAGGTAGCCTGTGTCTATGGTTCTCCCATATCAAGTTCATATGTAACCAGGTTATAAAACTGGATTAGATCCAGCTGACAGCATCTTATGTCCATGAACTTGTGTTTGTTGCTGTGCTGGAAATTGTTGCTCTTTAGAAATTCTACCAACTTTCTGCTCAGAAGTCTATCCCTGGCTTTTCCTAACCCTATTGACAAGCTAAGGAGCATGTAGTCCCCTGGATTTAGTCTGCATATCCCTTTGTACAAGTGTCTTCCAGTGCTCTTTAACACTTCTGATGCAACAGAATTATTCTTATTATTTATATTCCAGCATTGTTACATCAAGAGGCATTGGGTGGTGCAGTGGTGCAGTGGTTAGCATTGTTACCTCATAGTAAGAGGTTCTCCGGTTCAATTCTCAGCTGGGGTGCCTTCTGTGCAGAGTCTGCATGTATTCCCTGCATTGTCTTGGGTTTCCTTTGGGTACTCTGGCTTCCTCCCACATTCCAAAGACATACGTCTGGAGTGTTTCTCCCTGGCTTTCTGGGCCTCTGCTGAAAACTGGCTCTGTCCTAGTCAGAATTTCCTGGTCAACAAATGTTAAATAAACATATCTGTCTATCTATAAATGTATATCTCAAGAAAACCAGTAAAGGGCTAGGTTCATAGATGTAGTCTGCATTATGCAAAATCATTGCATAGATAAATACATAGAGAAGGCCTGCATACAATTCAGAGATAACTGCACATTAATCTTTTGAAGCAGTCTTTTACTGACCAGGATGGGATGTGGTGCAAAATATATGTGACAAAATAAAATACCAGCAACTCAGAAGCACCTGTGCAGAGTACCAAATCTGCCCAGGTGTACTGCTTAATACTTTGGCTTTTTAATTACCCCAGATTTTGCAGTATTTCTATATTTCTACACACATCTTAAAGTAGTTTTTATGTTGTTATTGCTTATTTATTGCTGTCAGTTTGCCTTCCTTTAGATTCTTATGTTGCAGCTAAGTTTACTAAGGTATGTTGCATTTCAGATTTCTTAAGAGA
The DNA here is from genome assembly GCF_019279795.1 of Protopterus annectens. Lineage (NCBI taxonomy): Eukaryota > Metazoa > Chordata > Ceratodontiformes > Protopteridae > Protopterus > Protopterus annectens. The sequence goes on from NC_056733.1 coordinate 1,093,841,117, forward strand.
AGTAATCCTCTTGCTTGGAAATTATAGTTTTTACAACTAAAAACTTGAACTTACCCCATCATGAATTTGCATCCTCCATCGAGTTATACTTTGTTTTCTGAAAAAAAAACTTAGTCTTTGACTGCTATGCTTTGGCTTAAATGACTTTTTGTATTGTTTGTTTGTATTTTTAATGCTGTTGTATAAGGAACTGTATCTATTTTCATGCTTTTATGTCAGGATTTCTGAGAGAACAACGCCTCCTTTATATGCCATAACTTGTTTCTTCTGTTTCACACATCCACACATTCCAGTTTCCTATGTTCTTTCCAAAAACAAGAAATAAGAGCAAAGGAAATCTCCAAGCCCTGAATATTCATAGATTGTTTAGTTGTTATCCATAAATGAACAAGGGCAGACTCTTATCTGAACAATTGTTTCCTATATTTATGAAAAACAAAAATTAGTAATGAAGCATGTACTTTCCAAATTATATAATGCAAATGCATATAATTTTGTTATAGCAAATAAATTAAAAGTTTTACTTCAGTGGTTACTTCTTGCTTTGGGGCAGTAAGCACTACATATATTTTCTTTAGGAATGTTTCAACCTAAGCTATTCTCTTGACATGGTTTATAATTATGTTCACTCCTATAGGAAGCATTGCAAATCACATTGTCTTTTGAGAGGTATGACAGTTTTCACCCTAGATGCACATCTTAGTTTGTTGCATTAGTGGCACCATTGTTTTTTGTCAGGTTGATGCACAACTTTTTGTTCTACTCACCTGTAGAGTAAGGAATACAGAGGCAGGTATCTATGGTGAAGGTGGTAGTAATGTCATATGACGTACTCATTGCAACCATTGATCCCTGAATCATACAGCTGCTGCAACTATATGATCACCTTTCTTCCTTCTATCTGTGGTGTCTGCATACTTATGTTTTAGGCATTTTACCAATGACATATGTTTTCATCCTGTAGTTTGTACTCATAGTTGGGAATATATACAAGACTTTTTTAAAATATATTTCGGTCTTTGATTGCACCGTTTAATCTTGGAAGGAGTTATAGTGTTTTACAACATGTTTCTGTTACTAGTATTATATAGGTATATGCCTAAGTAATTACAGACAATAAGCTGATAGACACTAATATTTATTTTTTTACCAGATTGTATTTCTTGCCAATGAACTGTTCATCTATGCTGTTTTTAAAAACTTCCAGGGAATTCATGGTTTTCACATCATCAGGCAAACCATTCCACTGTAGGTATTATTCATTTATTAAATAAATTTATACACTAGGTGATAAATGAACATGTCCTGTCTAAGTTCTGTATGGAGATATTGAAGTTTCTACCTGTATTTCCCACAGAAAAATCAAAGTATCAAATTGAGGTTTATTTCTGAATTCCATATAAAATGGAGTGGCCCCCTTGTGCCTTCCTGTGAGAGAGGAAAAACAGTGTCAATGTTTTTAAACTATCCTCATATCACTCTTTTTAAAACCACAGCTCTATTCTTCTATTTCCTCTGGATTCTATGTAATTTATTAACCAGATGTCATAAAAGAGAGGAAGAGTATGCTATTGCTGATCTGATCACATTGAGCAATAATAGAATTGTATTACATGAAACACAGTGATTATGCTCCGATATCCAGAAAAAGGCAAATCAGTTAAGCACTTCTATAGCATTAAACCCAGTCTTAACAAATGTTAATCACCCCTTGCTTCAGTTGTTAACACTGGATATCATGCTAGAAACTTAAATCTGCCAGTACTGACCAGCAAACTACAGAGGCAGCATGGAAAAAAATGTTTCTACCTGCTGTCGTTGTGTAACATAAGACAGTATGTTACTGCCTTTCTGACAGTGCTCAATAAGTGTTTTATAACCTTGAAAGCATGAAAAACACTTAGCACTTTTTTTCTGTAGTTAGTAGTACATGGAGCAGATACAGCTCCATCATTACAAAGAATTATGAATGGGTCTCAGATCATAATCCTTTAGTATGTGTTCTCGGCATGGAGCCAAATAAAACTCTCCGGGGTCTGGTGCAGATAAAATCAAAGGTTTATTACAACTATTTCAAATAAAACATAGTTAAAAATGATAAGCATTTTCATCTAACTTACTATAGACTTCATCCAGCTGATGAACTCTATAGTAAGTTAGACAAAAGCGCTTATCACATTCAACTAAGTTTTATTTTAAACAGTTATAATAAACTGTTGGTGTTATCTGCACTGGAGCTTGGAGTGTTTTATTTGGATTGGTTCTTGACAAGGATGCCAAGATTCACCTCTCAAGCTTTGCTCTCAAGGTCAATTTATTGGCATTCATGTCACAAATACATAATGGGTTATGATTAGCGACCTGCTTATAATCCTCTCTATTATGACTGGAGGTGCTATCAGGAGCTGTAAGTATGGAAGCTATAATCTTCCCAGTTTTAATGCATAGGTCATGTATATGCAAGTGAAAAGAAAATAATTGTTGCTCAACAGAAACTTCAAAATTTGAGGAGAAAAAATTTAGTTTGAAGCATCATGAAGTCATAGGTTTGTCAAACTTACGAAAATTAAGTCCTTCCACAAGCTTGATTTCTTTCGTTCCTTCTTGATGTGCTCTGCTTCCCATGTACATGTCAAGAATGACTGACCGCTTCTCACTGTAAAGGGAAACTTATTCCACAGTCTTGGTAGGCATTATTCAATATATCTGTTTTTTTTTTTTTTTTTTTTTTTTTTTTTTGTAGTATTTGTATTACCATTAATAAACACATATGTTGGAGTCCCTATCTCAAGCAGTCTTCATGAATACTGATTTTTTCCCACTTTATGGACTAGAAATCTTTGTTTTTTTTCAAGTTTTCTGGGACAATAGCTGTTTGTTGTACAGTTGCTTAGTTTGTAATTTAGGCAGTAATTTTGACTATTTCAACTCATCTACATATTTACAGATTAAAACCAAATCAGGTAATTATGGGTCACTAATGTAAATATCAAATAATAATGATGCTAGACTTGCACCTTGAGGAACACCCATTCCTGCATGGTTGATTGAACAATACTGATTGCCAAACCAAACAATTTGAATCATGTTGTTCAACCAGCCAGTCTTTTATCCACTCATCAATTTCCTCATCTAGGCTTACTGGCTCAGATTTTTATAATTACATCATGTGATCAACTGTTTTAAATGCCATGCATATACCAATAAATATTACTTCCACCTGAAAGCCTGAATCATTGGTTCCAATCATGTAGTTCCAGAATATAAAAATATTTGATGTGGCTTACAGATACTTTCTGAATGCAAAATGAATTATGTCAACACTTTCATTATTTCCCAGCGTATCCGTTACTTAATAACAACCTGTTTTTCTTTCAAGAATTTGATACCCTATTCAAAAGGCTTATTAGTCTTAGGAGCTAGACTTAGTTTTAGCTTTCTTAGCCTTAGAGATGGGGGTTGACAGTTGCCTCCTTCCCTTCAGATATTGCAGGTCAATATTATAAAGTGGATGTTTTGCCTATTCCTAACTCTGTCCAGTCCTGATTTGTTATGATGTCCAAAACACTAGATTTCTTTTGCCTAAATTCTGATTAAGAATTGAGATATCCGTGCTCTGTTACTATTTTTACCTTTATTTCTGATTTTTGAATTTATTAGACTGACTGTTTTATGTTCCTTCAAGCAAAATACAGCTGACATAGAATATGCATCCATATGAATACAAGCATTATGATCCAGAATGCTGGTAAGTGAGATACAGTCTTTGGCAGTTGCTGGCTGATTGTATTCTAGCTGGGCAGGACATGAGTGGCAAAGTTGCTGTATGTATGGAGATATTGATAGGCACTGATGTCATTATTCAAATCTCTAATCTTATGGTGAGTACCTCAAGCAGCTGTATTTTTAGAACCATCTGTCATAATGTTATATAAATAGGGACAACTGATAGTGATTAATAGAATATTATTAAAAGTGTTACATTACCTTATCAACATATTGCTTCTGCATGCATCACAAGTGCAGAAAAACTTGAAAATGCAGATTCAGGGCTTCATCAAAGTTTTACAGACAGTCTTACATGGCTGAAAGAATACATACAGACCACTCATCTGTTTAGCTGGCAGTCTTCTATACCTGACTGAGTAGATCAGAATTTGCACTGAAGAGGTTTACTATACAAGGTGCAAAGTTTGGTCTCATAAGCCATTACACACATTACATTCATATCACTTTCCTATAATACTCTAATTTATTCTGGTTTGTTTTATAGTCAGTTGAATCAAAAAATGGTTCTGGGAAGATATACTATGTGTAGAGTTGTACTCATTTTCATTTAAATGAAATGCAAGTACTCAGGGACGAGATTTCAGAGTTAGAATTTCACTTTCAGTAAAACAGAACTATGATGTTTATAAGGGTATATCATACATTATATAATCTGTGATCTGGCTTTTATTTAACCTATTCAGTTATGAACTTCTCATGTACCTTGCACAAGGTATACTGTTCTAAGTCTTCATAGGATCATAGATTAGTACTAGGCTAACTGCCCTTGCGAGCCGTTTTAAGCCTAGCCAATTATCCCTTGTGAGATTCAAACCCCGCACCTTGTGTTTGTCAATTCTGTACAATAATGTCTGTCTACTGATAAATGTATTTACTTTTTCCAAACAGATTTACTATGATAGTTAACCTCCCTCAGGGTTGACTAAGGAAGAATCACTCTCGCAACCTGTAAGACTGAAAGTTTAATAAGCAACATCCAAAGGGTCACAAAATATACAAAACTCTTCCTTCTTATAAGAACAAGTTATTCTGTGACACCCTGATGTGAGGGCAAACTCACACACTCCTGATGCTCATAGATACTGATTCCAAGTCCTCACTGACTTGGAAAAAAAGGAAAAGGTTGAAAAGAAATAAACTTGACATTCCTTCCTTATTTGAGTACAACATAGCACTTACTGAATGACCAAGTCATCAACAAAATTCCCTTAACTTGACAATTATCTTCATGCTACATTATTCAGAGAATTGCATAGCAAAACTCTAAGAACAGTTGATTTCTCCTTTTGAATGGTTAGAGCTCAGTTAGTCTTTAGCCCCTTTTCACGGAAGTGGAAGGACATGTTTATGTGTACTTGGTGAAATTTAGCCAGGACACCAAAAGAACTTCTCTGCTCTTCATATTAACCTCTTCCTTAATTTCTTTCTTTTCTCTCTCTCTCTCTCTGTCTTTTTCTTTCTTTCTTTCTTTCTTTCTTTCTTTCTTTCTTTCTTTCTTTCTTTCTTTCTTTCTTTCTCTCCTTTTCTTTGTGATGGGAAATGGAGAGATGAAAAGCTTTATTCAGAAGAGAAAGGCACTAATACTTAAGTGGACAATGATAAAAAATGCTGGAGTTATGCAGGAGATGTTTTATTGACAGAAGTCAGTTTGCAAGTAGAGCATTAGAACAGTGTCTTAACAACGTAACTAGAAATGGTTCAAATTCTTGAGGTGGGTTGCTAAGAAAATTGAGGCATTGGGTAGCTATAGCTGGCAGTGTATTGTCAGCTGCAAGAGTAAAGTAAATGATTAGAGAAGTAGATGGCAGTAGGGGACTAGCACTGAAATACTTTGCAAGTTACAGGGATCTGTTTCATCCTATTGCATGTCAGCTGTTGGCCACACTGTAGCAGCAGGGTCTGCATTTTCATAAAAAAACTGGGAAAAACTGCACTAGTACTAAAAGCATAATATATCATCAAGCAGGTATTCCATTCTGAAGATCTACTAAACACTGAGATGTAAAACTGAGATGTGAAATCATTTTGAAAGGGGAAAGGCCCCTGTATTCACAGGTGGATGACTTGATTCTTCTTCCCTTGGACTAACGCATAACTCTGAGACAGACAGACAAAAGGAAAGACTGAAAAATACATGTTATTTTTGTTAAAGCTCTATGGGTCCTTGTTAGTGAAGTCTATGTTTTGGTTTACTTTTCCAAAAATCCAGGCTGCTGCAGTGCTAACACAGTTCTGACGTGAATGGTCTGTAACCTGAGTCCTGAGGTGGCAGTTCCTCTGTTTAATGAAACCAAAACTGGACCTCGCTGCGTACCTCTACCTGATCCACTTAAGAGTAATCCGTCAGGAGTCCTGGCAGATGTAAAATACTGCAGGAAACTTTGAAGACTGCTACAGAGTTTGAAATAGACGATGTAACTGTACTTGGATAAATGCAAATCCATGCTGATGATTTATGTTTTGAGACAATGCTGGAACAAGTGCTATATATTGGTACATATAGCACAGTAAAATATTTCTACCTAAGAATAATTATTTTCAATGTCATGAAGGGATGATGTAGCAAGCACGTGATTATAGGTAGTTTGCAGTAACTATAATAAAATTCCTTGTTAGGGGATCACAATCTGAATGAAATGCTGTTCATATAAAATAATCACAAATTACAACAGTAGTTGTGCTGTTTAGAAGTACTGCAGCGGTACCAATGGTCACTTAGCTTCCCCCTACACACACAAGTACTGCAGCGGTACCAATGGTCGCTTACTCTTAGCCTACCCCCTACACACACACACACACACACACACACACACACACAATCTCTTTTCGGTGTCTTCTGCTGGGGTGCTTTTATACGTGTTTCCCTTTCATGGCTCTCAACTGCCCAGATTTTCCCTGAATGTTCATATTTTTGTTTCATATTTTTGGTCCCTTTGCCAAAGAATTAGTGACTTTCTGATAAATCAGAAAGGACTGAAGTCACTAAATAATGACAGATATTTAAGTTTCAGAATTCTTATCTATCAGAAAATGCATGCTAATATAAAATATTTTATTGTAGCGACTTTGAGTATGTAAGAACAATATTTAAAATGTGTCCCTATTTTTGGGCGTTTATTCCTCCATTGTTTTTGGTTTTATCCAGATTTCTTGGGCTAAGAGGTTGAGAGGCACGTTCCCTGTACTTAGCTGAGCAAGTCGTTTATTGCACAATTTATTTTAGAAAATTGCTACAATATGTCTACTGTTAGTTAAATCGAATGGATTTTCTCTCTCACACACTTTTACATCTTTAGGTGTTTTACAACACCTAGTCTGGTATCTGCAACAAACAAAAATAAAAGTAATCAAAATTGTTATTTGAAATATCTAACACAATTAAAACAAATACACTATATATATTGAAATTATGTTTTAAAATCATGTTTAAGTTCGTAAACCGTATTAAAGGAAGCTGTTTGTATATGTAAGTTGCAGAGTTTGTCCGTTTTTTTAATTTTTAGTGGTCTACAAGAGCCCTTTGGAACTGCACATGCCATCAGAAGCAGATTTGTTCAGAGTACTTGCCTAACTTTGTTGACTATATAAACTACAACATCATCTTTTTATACTAATGAAATCTCTAACTGAGCCAGGAGTTGTACTGTTAGGGTTCTTCTGGGCAGCAGCTGTATACTGAATAATATTACTATATTATTATTGTATTGCTGTGTTTTCTAAATCGAAACTGGCATGGCATTCTTATTACAAGACTACAAAAGGAAATGTATTTTTTTCTGTGTTACTTTATTTGATGACTGAGAATTTAGTTTTTTCCATGAAACATCGATTCATTTATTTTTCAAAACACTGTGTGTCGCTGTTGGATTACAGTTTTGCTGTTGAGTATTTTTTGAAGAAACATCCTGGCCATTAACTAACCCGCCTTCAGTAGGAATCGCTGCAGTAGCGTAAGAGACTTTCGGGAGGTCAGACTTCAGTTATAACACTCTTCTTGCTGGTGAATCAACGGGGCTGTTAATCAGAGCTGGGACTATTAATGTTTATTTCTGTAATGGATGTCCTGGACTTACGCATTTTTACTCCAGACAAGCAATTGAAGTGTTATCTTCTACTCCTTATACTATGCAGCACAGTTGATTCTACATTGCGATATTCCATTCGAGAAGAGCTGCCCAAAGGGTCTGTGGTCTCCAATATCGCCAGTGACCTGGGAGTGGACCCTGGACTGTTATCTAATGGAGGGGCGCGTATTGTTTGTGAGGGCACCCAGCAGTACTTTCAGATAAATAAAAATACCGGAGTATTATTTGTAAATGAAAGGATAGACAGAGAGGGGATATGCGAACAGACGGCTAAGTGTTTGTTGAACTTCCAGCTAGTGATTGAAAATCCATTGCAGCTACATCAAGCAGAAATAGAAATTTTAGATGTGAATGATAATTCTCCGACTTTCCCAAAAAATGAGATCGTTATCTCTGTACCAGAGCATGCAGTTCCAGGAACCAGGTTCCTTTTAGAAAGTGCCCAGGATTTGGACGTGGGTACGAATTCTGTCCAGAACTATCGAATTAGTTCAAACGAACATTTTCGTTTGGATGTTCACGATGGAACCGATCAGAACAAAGGTCCAGAAATTGTACTAGTGAAGCAGTTAGATTATGAAAAAACACATACGTTGTTATTACAACTGACTGCAGTAGATGGTGGTGAACCTCAGAGAACCGCCACAGCCGTAGTCCAAATAATTGTTCTAGACACCAATGACAACCCCCCTGTTTTTAATCAGTCTGTTTACAAAGTAAAGCTTTTTGAACAAAATACCAAAAATTTTGTGGCTGTTAAGGTGACCGCTACAGACCTAGATGACGGGCCTAATGGTGACATCAGTTATGCATTTTCTCGCATTTCAGAGGCAACCAGACGGATTTTCAAGATAAATAGCAAAACCGGGGAAATAACAGTGGCTGATCCATTAGATTATGAGGGCACACACGTTTATCACCTGGAAGTGCAAGCCACAGATGGTGGAGGTTTGATGTCATATTGTAAGGTTGTAGTTGAAATTACAGATGTGAATGATAACGCTCCAGAGATAATCTTAGCATCCGTCAGAAGTCCCCTACCCGAGAACTCTTCTCCTCAAACAGTTGTAGCTCTATTAAAAGTAAAAGATTTAGACAGCGGGGGGAATGGAAACATTCGTTGTTTTATAAGCAACCAACAGCCTTTCAAATTAATACCTTCTTCAAACAATTTTTACCGTTTAGTAACCGACGGACAACTTGACCGTGAGAAGGTATCAGAATACAACATCACTGTCACAGCAGTTGATGATGGGTCCCCTCCACTTTCTTCAACAGCAGTTATACAGGTACAGATTTCTGATATTAATGACAACCCACCGGTCTTCAGTAAGACATTGTACACCATGCAGGTATCAGAGAACAACAAACCTGGAGCTCTTATTGGATCTGTTATGGCAACTGATAAGGATTCTGCTGAGAACGCACAGGTATCCTATTCACTTATTGAAGAAATTATTACAGGTTTCCCAATATCTCATTTTATTTCAATTAATTCAGATAAGGGCAATATACATGCAGTCAGACCGTTTGATTATGAGCATAACCAAAACTTTACATTTCGTGTTCAAGCTCGGGATTCTGGTACTCCCACATTAAGTAGTAATACCACCCTGAAATTATACATTTTAGATCAAAACGATAATGCCCCTAATCTGTTATACCCCTCACCAAAAGAAAGCTCCTTTTCTGCAGAGATCTTACCAAATAATGCAGACGTGGGATATCTTGTCAGCAAAGTCGTTGCTGTTGATGCAGATTCTGGACAAAACGCCTGGCTTTCTTTTCACCTTCAGAAGGTTTCAGATCAGAGTCTTTTTTCAGTAGGATTGCACACCGGGGAAATAAGGACAATTCGGAAGATGACAGAGAGAGACAATACCAGACATACACTGATAGTAGTTGTTAAAGATAATGGGCAGCCCTCGCTTTCTGCAACAACAACTGTGAAAATTGTAGCAGCAGAAAACTTTTCAGGTCATTATTTGGAAAATACAGACAAGGACCAAGTGGATGAGTTTGACTCCAGTTTAACAATTTATTTAATTATTTCCTTAGCTGTTGTGACTGTCCTATTTCTGGCTTCAATAATATTGTTACTGACATTCAAAGCCTACAGAATAAAGAAATCAAAACATTCCAATGCCATATCTCAAAACCTACGGGATTCAAATATTATGAGTTTCAAAACAAGCCATTTTGATTCACTTGCAAGAGGAACTATTCACCAGGATTACCTGCGAGAAGTTCAAGCCAATATGGATCCATTAGGTAGCGACATGAGGCACCAGGTGCTTAACAAGGCAAAACCGTGTACCGGAAATGAACACCATCCCATGCTGATTGATATCAGCAATGCAAATGAGGTAAGGGAAAGTCTTGAGGGGTAAGTAGTATTAAACATATATACCTACATACCTGATTGTCTGCGTTTCCATCTGTCTCTCTTACAAATGAATACTACCGCTGTTCGAGTTATGAGCAACAGTGCTTATAACTTATGTTAAAATAATGCAGCTGTTATAAGTGGCAGTTTCCACATTGGTGTAATAGTAAGAACGCTGCCTGATGACACACTGTAATTATTCAAGTGTGTAAAGTGAAAACCTCTCAGCTTTCTCATTTCTGGAGCAACGTTCCTGTTTTCTGTCCTAATTTTCCCCTATACATAATGCTCTTATTTTTGCAGGTATGTCTTTATTCTCATGCATGATTTAGCCTTCTCTCAATTTTCTGAATACCTTCATCACTTATGAATTTTGAAGTTGTCTAGTACACAGAAAACCACAATACATGACCAACATACTAGTGGCACCAATCATTTAAAGAAAAGGGACACACATCTTACATCTCCTGTTTTTAGAATAAAAAATAAATGATATCGTGCGGTAAAATTTTGCAAAAAATTCATTAAGATGTAAAAGATTTTGCACTGTCTTTGGTAATGTGCTTATGTTTTTCCACCATTTTTGCATTCTCTGTTTTTTAAACATGTGTATGTGTTTCTGAGTAGCATCCCAGATGGATGAGTTATGTTTCATTTGATATTCAAATTTTATGCTAATGAGATGTCTAGGCTTTGGGCTGGATGTACCTACAGGGCCTTTGTTCCTGTTGTCAATGTCTGCTGGTTTAGTGGTATGGTAAACTGACAGGATTACAGTAATCACTTAATATATTGGGTATTGAAGAATTGTTAAGTGTAGAGTCAATTTGAAGATAGCATTTGTCAAAATATCATACTGTGTTTTTTGCTTTTGGAAAGCCTTATGTCTGTCTCACTGACACTTTGGGTATAAGTGTTTAAGGAGCCAGTTTATTTTTATATGTGTAGCATCAATGTTGATCATAAAAATGATGTATTTCAGTTTTAATATTTTACATCTTATTACAAAACCATTAATGGTTTCACTCATAATGAAGTCTTGTTGCCCTAAAAATTACCGTCAAGTGAAAAGGGTTTAAAGGAACATATACTGGGGCGATGAAAGCTGCAATGTTTGGAATTCAGTCATAAGCTTCCAGTAACTCAGCTTTCTCATTAAAATTTTGTTATTTTCCATAATAAATAATGGTCCATATTTAATTAATTGTCAAATATTAAATAAACTTATTTAATTGGAAACGGCCAACTATAATGCCCCAGGCCAATTCCTTAGTAAATCACATTGCTTTATATTAATTTCAGAACTATACAACTGAAGAAGAAAAAAAAGAAGCAGATGTTTAAGAAGGAATACGGATGTTGTTAATTTGTACTTGCAAGTAACTGAGTACAGTTAATATGTGGGATAATGCACATAATGTATATAAACATGCAAGGGTTTTGGGAATAATACCAGTTGATGGAAAGTCTTCTGATATGAGGGATATTAGAGGGTGAATGTTCTTAGGATGAATAGTAGTGGAATAGGAGTGACATGAGTGAAACTATTCCACAATTGTAGGGGCAGTTGCACTAAAACCAAGCCTTTGAAGAGGTATTAAATGAATGAGAATTGGTATTACAGCTAATACTAAATGCAAGCCTTCTTTATAGTTTGACAATACTAAGTACAAATTTTGAGTCACCGTTTTTATTTTTTGGCTTTGGTATAGCAACAAGATGACATACTGAAGCTCTAGGGTTCTAAGGAGAGTTTCTATAGATAATAGTTTGTGATGAGGAACTGCGATCGTGAGTACAAATAATTTTGTGAGCAACTCAAGGTTGACTTACTACAACCTCTTAGCACAAGAAATCTGGGAAAAGTAAAAAATAATGGGGGGAAAGGCTCCTCATAGGGATTCCATGAGTAAATGTTGTGCTCCTGAGTATGTCATCCTTTGGAGTTGCTTAAGTTGGTGGTAGTTCAGGTGAATGAAAAATATCACATGGCAAGTATTGAAAAGAGTAGGGGCACTTTATTTATCTTTATACAAGAAATAGAACTGTTACAGGAACATCACAAAAATACAATTATATCTAAAAAACGTCAGATAACAGATAAACAATTCTAAGCTGTCTTCCTCCCCTCTTTTTTCCATAACTATTTGTTCAATTTACTCAATATTAAATAGCAGTCCCAAAGTTTGTTATATAATAGTTTATCACATCTGGTAAGCCAAAGCATCCAAACACAGTGCCCCTTTTTATGGGGGTTCAGACTACATCTCCATGAAAAACTAAAAATATGTCTAATATATAATTTTCTCTTTCTTTTGAAAAGGGGTTTACATTACCCACACAGCCAAGTTTACCAAGCATGACACAAAGTAACAAGTATACCAAGCATGACACAACGTAACAAGTATACCAAGCATGACACAAAGTAACAAGTATACCAAGCATGACACAAAGTAACAAGTATACCAAGCATGACACAAAGTAACAAGTATACTTTTATTTTGGTAGGACAAAGAAATGCTTTCCATCTATTAGCTATATTGTTGGCCATATTTAATAATTCATCCCTCTGTTGTAATTTCATTTCCATATGATATACCGAATATCTGTATGCTATCTGGGTGAAAGGTAATGTTAGAGAAAAACTGTAATATGTTCCAAACCCTTTCTGTTTCTCAGTGTTAAAGAACAACCCTACAGTATTCAACATATGTTGCAAAGCTTGAAATAATGACAGTAGAGCTCCTTTATTATTATCTTCTTCTTCTTTCGGCTGCTCCCATTAGGGGTTGCCACAGCAGATCAACTGTTTCCATTTCTTCCTGTCCTCTGCATCTTGCTCTGTCACACCAATCACCTGCATGTCCTCTCTCACCATATCCATAAACCTTATCTTAGGCCTTCCTCTTTTCCTGTTACCTGGTAGCTTCATCCTTAGCATCTTTTCCCCAAAATACTCTGCATCCCTCCTCAGCACATGTCCAAACCAACATAATCTTGCCTCTCTGGCTTTGTCTCCAAACCTTCTAACCTGGGCTGACCCTCTAATATACTTATTCCTAATCCTGTCCATCCTCGTCACACCCAGTGCAAATCTTAACATCTTTAACTCTGCCACATCAAGCTCAAACTCCTGCCTTTTTGTCAATGTCACTGTCTCCAACCCATATAACATAGCTGGTCTCACTACCCTCTTGTAGACCTTCCCTTTCACTCTTACTGGTACTCGTCTGTCACAAATCACTCCTGACACTCTTCTCCACCCACTCCATCCTGCCTGTACTCTCTTCTTCACCTCTCTTCCACACTCACCATTACTCTGAACTGTTGATCCCAAGTATTTAAACTCATCCACCTTCCCCACCTCTACTCCCTGCATCCACACCATTCCTCTATCCTCCCTCTCATTCACACACATATATTCTGTCTTAGCCTGCTGACCTTCATTCCTCTTCCCTCTAGAGCATATCTCCACCTCTCCAGGGTCTCCTCCACCTGTTCCCTACTCTCACTACAGATCACAATGTCATCAGCAAACATCATAGCCCACGGGGATTCCTGTCTGATCTCGTCTGTCAACCTATCCATCACCATTGCAAATAAGAAAGGGCTCAAAGCTGATCCTTGATGTAATCCCACCTCCACCTTAAACACATCCGTCACTCCCACCGCAGACCTCACCGCTGTCACACTACCCTCGTACATATTCTGTACCACTCTTACATACTTCTCTGACACTCCTGACTTCCTCATACAATACCACAACTCCTCTCTAGGCACCCTGTCATATGCTTTCTCTAAATCCACAAAGACACAATGCAACTCCTTCTGACCTTCTCTGTACTTCTCCATCAACACTCTCAGAGCAAACATCGCATCTAGTACTCTTTCCTGGCATGAAACCATACTGCTGTTCACTAATCATCACGTCCCTTCTTAACCTTGCTTCCACTACTTTCCCATAACTTCATGCTGTGACTGATCAATTTAATCCCTCTGTAGTTATTACAGCTCTGCACATCACCCTTATTCTTAAAAATCGGTACCAAAACACTTTTTCTCCATTCCTCAGGCATCCTCTCACTTTCCAAGATTTCATTAAACAATCTAGTTAAAAACTCCACTGCCATTTCACCTAAACACCTCCATGCTTCCATAGGTATGTCATCTGGACCAACAGCCTTTCCGTTCTTCAGCCTCTTTATAGCTATCCTTACTTCCTCCTTGCTAATCCACTGCATGTCATGATTCACTATCCACACATCATCCAACTTTCTCTCCCTCTCATTCTCTTCATTCATTAACCCCTCAAAGTACTCTTTCCATCTGCTCAACACACTCTCCTCACTTGTGAGTACGTTTTCCTCATTATCCTTTATCACCCAAACCTGCTGCACATCTTTACTAGCTCGGTCCCTCTGTCTAGCCAATCGGTACAGGTCCTTTTCTCCCTCCTTAGTGTCCATCCTTTTATACAACTCTTCATACTCCTTATCCTTAGCCTTCGCCACCTCTCTCTTTGCCATGCACCTCATGTCCTTATACTCTTGTCTACTTTCTTCATCTCTTTGACAATCCCAATTCTTCTTCGCCAGCCTCTTTCTCTGTATACTCTCCTGTATGTCTTCATTCCACCACCAGGTCTCCTTGTCCTCCTTTCTCTTTCCAGATGTCACACCAAGCACCTTTCTAGCCATCTCTCTTACTAGCTCTGCTGTAGTTACCCAGCTATTCAGTAGCTCTTCACTGGCACCCAGTGCCTGTCTTAACTCTTCCCTGAACATCACCTCACAATTACCCTTTTTCAATTGCCACCATTTGATCCTTGGTGCTGCCCTCACACTCATCCTCCTCTTTTTAATCACCAATGTTATTCTACAAACCACCATCCTATGCTGCCTAACTACACTTTCCCCTGCCACCACTTTACAGTCTCCAATCTCCTTCAGACTGGCCCTTCTACGTAAGATATAATCCACATTTGTGCATCTTCCTCCCACTCTTGTATTTCACCCTATGCTCCTCCCTCTTGTTAAAATACATATTCATCACAGCCATGTCCATCCTTTTCACAAAATCCACTACCATCTGACCTTCTGAATTCCTTTGCTTAACACCATACCTACCCATCACTTCCTCATCCCCTCTGTTCCCTTCACCAACATGCCCATTGAAATCTGCTCCAATCACCAGTCTCTCACCCTTGGGTACAGTCATCACCACTTCATCCAACTCACTCCAAAATTTTTCTTTCTCATCCATCGCACACCCAACTTGTGAAGCATATGTACTAACAACATTCATCATTACACCATCAATTTCCAGCTTCATAAACATCACTCTATCCGACACTCTTTTCACCTCCAAAACACTCTTAGCATACTGTTCCTTCAGGTTAATGCCTATGCCATTTCTCCTTCCATCCACACCAAAACAATTTGAAACTGCCTCCAATACACCTAGCCTTGCTCCCCTTCCATCTGGTCTCTTGCACACACAATATACCAACCTTCCTTCGGTCCATCATATCAGCTAGCTCTCTCCCTATACCAGTCATACTGCCAACATTCAAAGTTCCGACCCTCACTATCACAGTCCTAGCCTTTACCTGCCTTCGGGCATGCCTTCTCCCTCTTCCCCTCCTTCGGCCAACAATAGCCCAATTTCCACCAGCACTCTGTTGGCCAACAGTACTGGTGGCAGTCATTGTTAACCCGGGCCTCGACTGATCCGGTATGTATTTCTGTACTGTTGTCTGCATGTATGATTTGGCAGAATTTTATGCCAGATGCCCTTCCTGACGCAATTCTTCCCAATTATCCGGGCTTGGGATCGGCACAAAGAAATGCACTGGCTTGTGCATCCCCAGTGGCTGGGTTTCCTTTATTATTATCAATAATGTTAAAATCATCAGCATAAGAAATAAATGATGGCAAAGGTACCTCAGGTATTATATTCACTGTAGAGCTTAAACACTGATTCAAGCACTCTTTAAGAACTGCATTCATAATTAAAAAGAATAACAGGCTACTGAGTGGGCACCCTCGCTTAACACACCTATAGACTGGAATTTTTCAGCCCAAATGTCCGTTAACTAATGGTCTGAGTCAAGAATTTCCATAAATGCTTTGCAAGACAGATATAATGCAGTCATGGATGTTATAATGTTTACAATGTCCCATAAACTCAAAAGAGCTACTGTGTCAAAACCTTTTGACACATCACAAGATAGTAAAAGTCCATTATTGTGCTGAATACTAGAAAGTATTTCTTGTAACAGCATCAAGACATTTTAATAGTCTTTCCATGCATTCCAAAACCCCCTGGATGAAATAATTTCACAGTAATTTTGGTTCTGTTACTGATGCATTTTACAGAAAATTTTATATTCAGTATTAATAAATGTCAATAGCGTCCATTTAGTTAATAACATTTATTCTCCTTTTTTTATAAATAAATTTCAAGATACCTTCACAAACAGTAGTTTCATTAATAATAAACTTTAGCCATTCATTAATCACTTGTAAAAAATGCTTTTCTGAAATGATGGCATTGAAGTATAGTAAGAAAAGGCTGTACCACCCAGTCCAGGAGAGGTGTTAACAGTAACTTTACTTAACACACTGTTCAATTCTTCTAGAACTATAGGTTTGATTATGATTGTATTTTCATAGTCAGAAAAGGTTAGAAGGGATTATACCCCCTTCAAGGTTGTGTATTCTTCATACATTTTGGCTACATCCTGCTCTACAAAGAAAGAATATCTTCCTGCATCTGAATATATGTATCATCAGGACAATGTAGGCAATCCATCAGACAAGTCTCTTTGATCTTCAGACTTCTTTCTAAAGAATTAATGAATGAAGAGTTATTATGGTGCAAGGAATATACATAATCTTTAGATACCTTAGCATGTTCATTTTTTCCTTTCAGTTCACATATCTTTTCCATAAGGCAATAAAGCTTATATTCTCACCCTCCATAACCTGTTTTCTTTCCTATCCTAGTGCAGCACACTTGCTTGCCTCTATCCAGTGTTTAACCACTGTATATCTGCTTACGTACATAACAGTCTTATCTACACATTCTTACTTTCTACTCAATCTAACCATACTCTTACTCTCTTATCACTTATATTACCATTTCTTACTGTCTCCTTTAATTAAAATATCTCAAAATGCTGCATCACAATGACAATCTAATCTCTGTAGCATTGTTGTTACTTGTTTCTTATTGAAAATTTTAATTTTAATAGCCTGTATGTAATATAAATGCTATTTCTACATTATAAATATTTTTGTGTAACTAACTAACTTCTGGAGCTTTTCTCCAAATGTTGTTTTTTTTGTACTTTAATTACTCTCTTTACATTGTATAAATAACTGTGGAGCTTTTCTCCCCGGGCCTCTGCTGAAAAAGGGCTATCAGCTCAGACGGACAAACCCGGTCAACAAATGTAAAATAAATAAAATAAATGAATGAATGAATGAATGAATAAATAAATAAATATTTAGTTTTGCAAATAAGCCATCATTCAGTCCAAGTAGTGCAATAGTTAATTAATGTACAGTGCCAATGCCAAAGTCGTTTTCTTTGCAACTTCCATAAAGCTGTGTCTAACAGACATGCAGTAAGCTTTTTAACTCCTTTACCTACATTAATACATACTTTGTCCTTAAAGAAAATATCAAGGCTACATGATCTGACATCGAAATGTAGTTTTTTGGAAATCTTGGAAAGGAGTGCAGAGGAGTATGCAAAATACCATATTTCTATAGCCAGTGCCCTTCTAGTGTAAGTAGGCATAAAAGGACATCTCAGAAAATTGTAATGCCCTTGTTAATCTTTCCTCATGGATTTCTAATGTGGCAATTTAAATCACTCACTAAAGTAATATTCATAGAGACAGACGCATATGGCTTTAACATAAGAAACAATTGTTCACGATTTTTCAAGTTTGTATCTGCAAATACAGTGATAAAATGATGAGGCCAAAAGGGCATATAAAATTGCAGATAAGAAGTCTACCAGGAATAGGAATAACTGAATCTAACAATGTTAAACTATTTTATATAGTATGGCAATGCCGTTGCATAAATCTTGGCCAAAGGACCAAACAATTTTATGACCCCACAATACCTGTGCTTGGTGTTGTTGGCTAAGAGTCAACAAATAAACATAAAATCAGCAGATGTCTGCAGGATTAGTCTTACAACTTTTCAGTATGACTAAAATGCCTTTTCTACATTATACGTCTATTAACATTCAGGAAACAGTTAGGTTGTCATGTCTTTTTTTTGAAGACTGTTACCCTTCTTCAATTTTCTCTTTTTAACCCCTTTACCAATAATATTAGGAGCCTCTACAGTGTTGTCAACAAGCTCATTTGCTCTAGAAGCAGTGTTGTGCTAGTTACTTATAAAAGTAATAAGTTATTATTACTAGTTACTTTTAAGTTAAAGTAATATGTTACTATTACTTATTACTTTTCTAAAAAAGTAATATATTACTATTACTAGTTACTAACTAAAGTAACTAGTTACTGTTGAGTTACTTTTACATAAGTACAGTTTATCAATTCTCATATTCAGATTTACTCACATAGTACTTGTGTGTGAGGAATACATGCTTACTGCACATGAATATGAGTGTATTAAAGTTTTATACACAGTGTTACAATAATGATGAATAGCATTTTACAGTTTACAAAGTCTCACAGACTAGTCTTTATAGTCAGTGAGTCACAATTTAATACTTGAACCAAAGTACGCACAACCAGCAACACAAGACTCATAACAAGTTACAACCCATCAAATTTTCAACAATGTGCATTAGGCTAGTCTTCTAAAACTAATGCTGGGGATGCAAAAATGCTTATAGAAAATATCATATAGGTCTAACAAGACTGTTAACACAACATCAACCAAAATATCACTTTATATAACTGTTCACAATGACTACACATTCTGCTGGCTTGATGAAGGAGCAACTTTTCAAAGTGTTCGTCGGTGAGTCTATTTCTTCTTGCAGTCAGCACTTGTCCACCAATACTGAACAGGTGATCAACAGGTGCACTAGATGGCAGAGCTGTATTAGTGTTCAGAAATATCTTCTTGACTATAGGGTAACTGTTGAGAGAAGATATTTGTCTGGAAGGGTCAGCCATATACATTTCCATCTGAGAAGATATGCTGACACTGGCTGCTGTCGATTCTTTGAAGCTGAAGAAGCTGTCTTTGGCAGTTAATGCAGAAGCTTCAGATGACCCATGTGCATGCTCTTCCAGTTTTTGCATGGCATCAAGGAGCAGAGTCTTGCCTCTGAGTTTCTGCTCTTCACTGTCCATACATTGCAAAAGGAACTGTGGATGCACTATTCTAACCAGAATGAGCTCTTTACACTCCAGAAGGTGATTGAACCAAGCCTCAAGGCCTTTAAGAAGAGCATCAACTAGTGGCACAATAAGCTTCACAGACTGCCTGACTTCAGACAACTTGTTTTTCAGGCATGTAATGGTGGGGATCAGAATTCCCATGAAGCTTTTCAGCTCTGACTGCAGCCTGTTCAGAGCCATTGCCAGGGACTGCATTGCTTGCACAAACTCAGCACCAAAGTAATTTCTGCAAGCCTGAAGGTAGCAATTCCAATCTGTTCACATATCTCATTCAGCAAGCCTTCATCCTGTGTTGCAATGAGGTGAATTCTTTCCATCGCGTACAAAGTGGAATTCCATCATGTCACATTGGGAATAATCAATGCCAGATCACACTTATTTTGAGCCACCTCAGCAGCTTGGGTGCTGTGACTAGCCTTGTTCCAAGCAGCACAGCATTTGGCCGTGGTGCTTCTCATGATCTTTTTATTCTGTGCATCATTACAAGCAGATTCAGCATCTTGCATGGCAACTAGATTCAATGTATGTGCTGCACATCTCAGATGGGGAGGCAGTGAATAGGTGTTCTCACTTTGCCCTGACTGACTTAGCACAGCTGTCATGCTGTTGTAAATCACTTCACCATTATCATCCTCATCTTGGGACAGAATGCTTGTCATCTCTGAGAAGACAGCGAAAGCCTTTACAAAATTGCTGCCATTGTCAATAATTGTTGCACACACCTTTTGATCTATCTTGTACTTGATGGGAATGCTCTCAAGAGTTGATGCTATGAGATTATATGCATGCCTACCCTGTAATATGCAGCATGACAAAGCAGCTGACTTTCTTAAAAAGTGTCTTACAGTCGATCCAGTGGGTGGAGACACCAAAGAAACTACGATTCTGATGGGTCCAAATGTCAGTTGTAGTGTGCTGCATACTGTCAACATTCATGGTGGAAGAAGATGCAAGCATGTTCTTATCATTCGTAAGCATATTCGTGTACTTTTCTATAAGATCATATATCTGCCAAACCTCTGTGGTTTTGCTTAAAGTTAAATCACTGTCTTAAAGCAAATTCTTTCTCACTGCATCATTACTAATATCACAAACAAGCTTGTCTTTTATCAACTCATCTCTCAGATAATCAAATCTGCATGTTTTTGACTTGTTTATCAAGTCAGTTATATATGCTGCAAAAGTTTCATCAGGCTTTTGATCTCTTATGTAAAATAGTGCCTTTCCACTGTAATATTCATTTGAGGATTGCACATTTCTCTAAATTTACATTTTAAGCACTCAGTCTTCCCACGTTTCAGCCTGCACCACAATATGGCAGTCTTCCGCCTTCTCTGGATAAACAGCAGGTGCATACACAAATGAATCTTCTTTCTCAATGGCTTCTGACCCAGCTAAATTGATCAGAATAAATGTTTTTGTATGTGCGTCTTTATCAGAAAAGCAGCTGTATGAAAATATATTCTTGCTCAAACAATATCCAGTTTATTATTATTATCAAACAAAAACAGATCAGGTCTGTGAAATCCCTCTGCCATGCCAAATAAGTGTCAAACACACACCAGGTACTTGTAATTATATTCAGCTGTACAACAGACTCTTTGAAATAACTGTACTTTTTGAAAAGACTGCACTGTAATACTGCACACACTGCCAACACTTTGCATCCTTTAGATACTTTGAATAGGTTTAGTTAATGCGAAAAAGTAGTAAATTGTGAAAAAATACAGTTGTTTTCTCTTTTTTGAACATTTTATATGATTCTGATATTGTTTCAAATGTTTTTGTAATTATTTCAAGTACTTTTTTCAATACTTCGCAATTTTGAATATTTTGTTTATTCAGTAATTGGTTTGGAATGCTTTGCTTTATAGTCATTGAGGGAAAAATCATTTAAATAAGTTTAAGAATGTGGAAATATTTTCTGACCGGTTTACGAGTCGTTTGTGAGTCATTTGAGCCACTCTTGTATATGCCTCCATTTCTGACTGTACTCCTCATGGTTTTAAGAAGTTTTGACTTCAGATCCCATCTTGACAACGTCACTCATCTGGTGTATTCAAATAAGATGATGAGACGTGGGTGTTCATTTAAGACATTTATTACACACAAACACATCAGGATGGATGACTGGAACATATAACTTAAACTAACTAGCTAACTGAGTGACTGCTACACACATACATGATTTCAGTCCAGCTTCTTACACAAAATGTTACTCTGCTTGCACATGCTCAGTACTTTTTATGAATGTGCCCATGAACTACAGTGACTTTAAAAGTACAACACGCAAACTATGATCTACATTCCCTGTGTTCGAGTGGGTTTTCTCAGGGAGTTCCAGTTTCCTTCCATATTCCCAAGACATGTTGCAGGTGGATTAGACATTCTAAATATCATTGTTTTATTTATTTATTTATTTTATTTTACATTTGTTAACCGGGAGAGTCCGACTGGATATTAGTCCATTTTCAGCAGACACCCGGGGAGAAAGGCTTCAGAAATACATACAAACAGAATAACTTTGACAATTATATACTTTTCTACAAGAACGCATGCATACATATTCCAGATATACTGGAATATATCATAAAAACTTGCAATTATAGTCTTTTATGCGATAATCCATTCATTTTAATAGTACATAGTTGCGTAAGTTGTCATATAGTTCAGTAGTACATTCCAATATAATCAATCTTCAGAAACAGCTGAAGTATCAGAGTTATGGTAATGACACCTCCATAGGTATCACAAGGGATAAGAAACTAAGAGTAATGCTACTCAACGCCAGAAGTATAAACCTCAAGATGCACGCACTCGAAACTCTCCTTAGCATGGAGAACATCGATATCTGTGCAGTAACAGAAACCTGGTTCAGGGCTCCCGAGAGCACCCCAGCACTACCAGGTTATACCTCATACCATGCTTTTTGGCTCCAAAACTTGGACCGAACCACTAAAGGAGGGGGAATATCGATATTCATCAAAGATACCCACACCTCCAGGTTGGTGGCAAAGCACGAAGCATCAGAGACTATCCATGTGCAACTAACAGTGGGTAAAACTGCCTTCCAGTTTATAGCCTGCTACAGACCACCCTCCCAAACCCAGGAACCCCACTCGGCCTTCCTGAGAACACTGGAAAATATAAAGGTCTCTCCAAACACCATTATATTGGGCGACTTCAACTACCCAAACATAGACTGGGAGCATTACTCTAGCTCCAACACCCTAGCCCAGAGGTTCCTAGAATTTATAAACTCAAATGCTATGGAACAACTTGTTACCACTCCCACAAGAGGGGAAAACATACTGGACCTGATCATCACCAACATGGGGACTCTATGCTCCAGACCAGAAGTGTATCCCTCACTGGTAAGATCAGACCATAAACTAATCTCACGGGATATACACATCCCGACCCCACTCCCTGCCCAGAAAACCACAGTGAAAAACTTCTCTAAAGCAAATTTCACACTCCTCAAAACTGAGGTGGAATCCTTCAAAGCCCCCGGGCCTGTGGAAAATACGGCCCAGACCGCAGAATCCTTTATAAACACATTCTATGAACACCTTCAGGAACGCATGGATCATGCGATCCCAAATAAAACCAAGACCCAATCCTCCAAAGGCAGACGTCCTGTCTGGTGGACCCCAGCCATAAACAAACTATACAATAGAAGGAGGAAGCTACTAAATGATAAAGCAAAATCCCCAAAAGGGAAGGCATCACTGATCAGTATTAGCAAAAAACTACGGGCACTCATAAAATTGTCTAAGGCCAGCTTCGAGAGAAAAATTGCACAGGACACTAAGGATAATCACAAGGCTTTCTTTAGTTATGTTAGGAACCTGGGTGGTAATTCCCAGATATGCTCAGAATTAGTCCAAAATGACAAAAAATACACTGAACCCACAAACATTGCCAACATCCTAGCTGACAGGTTCAGCGCAAACATCTCCCCCCCCTCCCCACCAAAAGGGCAAATATCTATCCCAGCAGAGTGCTGCCCCCCTGACACCTCAGATGCTCAGGTAAGAGCCGCCTCTACAAACCAAAAACACAGCATCAATGGGACCAGATGGTGTCCCGGCTCGTCCTACATGAACTCCAAGAAGAGCTAAACCCAAACATAAAACTACTGTTCAATCTCAGCCTTACTACAGGATATGTGCCCAAAGAGTGGCGTACAGCAACAGTGGTCCCTCTCCATAAAGGTGGTGCCTCAACGGATCCTGGAAACTATCGCCCCATAAGCCTGACTAGCTTGGTCTGCAAAGCTATGGAAAGGATCATCATGGACCTCATAAATAAAGATATTGGGGACCTACAGACACTGGATCCTACCCAGTTCGGCTTTGTTAAGGGCAGATCCTGCCTCTTAAACCTGGTTGATTTCTTTGAAACAGTCACCAAGGCCATTGACGAGGGGAAGGTGGTCCACACAGCCTACCTGGACCTTGCAAAAGCCTTCGATACATTACCCCACTCGGGCATTATAGATAAGCTCACCAGCTTAAATATAAACCCCTATGTCACTAGATGGATTGCAAACTGGCTCAAGGACAGAACCCACATGGTTAGAATTGCTTGAGCCATGTCAGACTCCAAACCAGTTACAAGTGGTGTCCCACAAGGCTCAGTCTTGGGACCTCTCTTGTTCGGTATATATTTCTCAGAGGTACAGGCCAACACGGAAGGACTGTGGCTGACCAAGTTCGCAGATGACTGCAAACTGGGCACCATAATCGACTCTCCAGCTGACACAAGCATCCTCCAAAAGGGCCTCATAGAAACAGACAACTGGTGCCAGAGCCATGGCCTCAAGCTAAATGCCAAAAAGTGTATAGTCATCCCCTTTGGCAAAAACAAAGTGCCCAAAAATTACCACACAGGTGGAAATCCATTAAGTACAGAAGAAGTAATTAGGGACCTGGAGACCCAAGTTGATAGCAATCTCTCATTTGACAACCACGTGGCCAAAGTGGTTAGAAAAACATTTTATATAGCCCACCTAATCATGAAGGGATTCACATCTAGATCAGGGGAGGTCATCGTGCCTCTTTACTCATCCCTCATCAGGCCCATAATTGAGTACAATGCCCCTTTTGGGATGTACCTTACCAGACACCTGCAGCAACTGGAAAGACCCCAAAAGTACCTCACCAAGAGGATCAAAGGGCTCAAACAGATGCCATATGCTGCCCGGTTAAAGAAACTCCTGCTCTACTCAGTGGCATACCACCTGTTCAGAGGCGATCTGTGCCTGACGTATAAAGCCATGTCCAACCTGGAATTAATGGACATGCTGCACCTCAGAAAATCCATATCCCATCGAGAGACTTGAACCTCAGCACTGAAATAAATAGGACATGCTGGTGGGACAGATTCATAACCCAGAGGCTCCCTTCACTCTGGAATAAAATCCCAGTCCAGGTTAGGCAGAGTCCCTCATTGACTCTCTTCAAGAGGAATCTTGATGAGTGGATGGGAGATCGTAGGTTTACCCCGGGTATCACTTCTGTGTCAGTGTTAGACAGAGGCACAGTATACTAACCTCGAAAAAGGTCATAGCAAAATAAATTTAAAATGGGTGGCGAAAGCCAAACACATTCTGGCTAGGCTTATAAATGCCCTAGGGTAGATAGCCTAGTATGAACCTATGAACCTATGACAGTTTTGACATAAAGCCAAGGTTTTCAGTGATACATAGGAAATTGAGAAGGGGTTAGTCAGGGTTTGTACAGGGGCATAGCCAATGTATTTTTAGGTGTTTTTTAAGAAGATGTTTTAAATTGAGCTAAATAGTGGGCTGTAGTGAGTTCATCAGGAAGTAAGTTCCAGGTTTTGCCAACAGAGTTGGTAAATAGTGTGTCACCAGCTTAGTTGTTGTTAGCATTCTATTGGAGGAGCAGAGTGTTTTTAGGTTACTGTATGGGCTGATAATATTTTTAAGTATGGTTGTGATTTCTGGTTGGTAGAAAAGTTTGTGTGCAACTATTAATTGATTATACTGAATTTGGGAGGGTAGTTCTAGCCAGCCTAGTGTTTCCAGGCTAAGACAATGGTGTTGTCTATACATTGAACCTGTGGCAAACCTTGCAATATTATTATAGCAGCTAGTGAGTTTATTTAGGTCAGATTTACTTAGATTTGTGAGAATAGGAGAGGCATATAGTAGGGTTGATAGTAAATGTGTTCGGGCAATCACAGTCCTAGTAGATGGGGTAAGGAATTGTTTAATTTTATATAAAGAGCCAAGTTTCTTATTTACTGTCTTAATAGTTTAGTTGATGTGAGCATCAAACTTAAGATTATTGTCAATTATTACACCTAATAGCTTAGTAGTAGGTCCTGGGGAAATTATGGTGCCATTTTTGGATTTTATGGTAAGTAATGGGAAAGGAACCTTACTAGTGGGGGTGATGAGTAACAGCTTTGTTTTATTGTATTTAATAGGAGACACTGGTCAGTGAGCCAGTTTTCTACCTTGTTAAAGGTGCTTTAGGATAAATTCTGTAAATGTGTCGGAGAGGTAGCAGAACAGATTAGGGTAGAGTCATCTGCATACTGAATACAAGTTGCTTCTGGGATGACTGTATTCAAATCATTAATGAAGATGGAGAATAGGAGCGGGCCTATTATGGACCCCTGAGAAACTCCAAGGGTGATTGGTAATAGGGAGGATAGGTTTTCCTTCCATAATACAGCTTGTTGTCTGCCACTTAGATAGGACTGAAACCAGAGAATTGCTTGATTATCTATGGAGAGTGTTTTAGTGTACTTAAGAGCAGCTGATTGTTTACCATGTCAAACATTTTGGATAGGTCTAGAAAGAGGGCAGAGGAGAGCTTATTATTATGGTTTTGATTTATTGTATGAGAGAATGAAAGGAGGGCTGAGGTTGTATGATGTTATGGTCTGAAACTGTGCTGGGAGGAGGCTAGAACATTGTTCAGATTGAGATAGTGTAGGAGTTGTTTATGGATACATTTTTCCATAATTTTAGCCAAGGGTGACAGGATGGCTATAGGTCTATAATTTGAAAGTTCAGTGAAACTACCCCTTTATGAAGAGGAATAATGTGGGAGATCTTCCATATGGAGGGGATATAAGCCTCAACAATAGTTCTATTGATTAGTATTGAAATAGGATATGCTATTTCATCTGTGGCTTTTTGAAGATACTCTGCTGGGAGGAGGTCTGCCGATACATTGGGGAGTTTTAGTTTCTTGATCAATGACCTGATAAGTGATGTTGGTACTGGTTAAAAGTTAAAGGAGAGATGTGTTTTGGGTGTGGGGTCGATAATACTTGGGCTGTTGGGAGGTAGATTGTTGGCAAGAGATTGAATAGTTTCCATAAAGAAAGCATTGAAAGTGTTAGAAACATTTTCTGCAGGTTTTTGGAGGGTAGTCAAGGGGGTAGGGGTAGACTAATGTCCTGGGTGGAAAAGCTTATTTAAACTAGACCAAAATTTTTGCGGATGATTTTGGTGTTTCTGTTGCAGGTGACAGTAATAGCTTTTTTATCCAGCATAATAGAATTCTATGTATCATTCCTTAGTTGTTTATATATAAGTTGGGCCTTTGGAGATTTAGTGGTTCTCCATGAGGCCCTTGCTTTATTCCTTCATATGATTTTTTTGTCTGGTATCTTTTGACAGCCACTGTGCTACTTCTTTTACTGGTTCTGATAGTACGAGTAGGAGCATGGTTGTCAAGGATAGCAAGATACATAGGGTTGAAGTAAGAAACTGCTTCATCTAGTGGGAGCAGTTTTAGATCAGACCAGTCACATGACTTGAGCTCATTTTGAAATTTAGTTTGATTAAAGTTCTTATTATTCCTTATAGTTTTGAATGTGGATAGCTGAGGGATATCATTTTTTTGCCTGAGTATAAAGGTGAGGTAGTGATCACTTATATCCTCTGGTTGGGTGCCTGCTTTATACATGTGGGGGGGTAGTTGTTTATGAGAATCCAGTCTAGAATACTTTCTTTGTTGTAGGGTTTACTGATTCTAGTGGGGGAGGATATGACCTAGGTAAAGTCATACAAATTTAAGTTGGTGGTTAGGAGAGTCTGACGAACTGGTGTTCCAGTTGATATTAAAGTCCCCGAGAAGCTTGGTTTCTTGTGGGCAGCTTATGGGCAGTCATTGAGGATGTCCTCTAGGGTATTTTTGTTGTTACCTGGAGGAATATAAATGCAGGCAATATTTATACATTTATGTTTGTTAATTTGTAGTTTAGTAATATGTATTTCTGCATTATCAGTTTGGGGAGCATGTGGAGGATTGGATATGATTACATCTAGTGTGGATTTAAACAATACAGGTAACCATCTTCCTTTCCTAGAGTTGCGGTCTAGTCTTAATATATTGTAACCTGGAGGTATGACTACATTGTCAGTAGTAGTGGGTTTGAGCCAGGTTTTGGTAAGGCATAGTACATCAGGGGAGTGTACAGCCAAAAGGGCATGCAAGTAATGGATTTTATTATTTAAGCTTCTAATATTTAGGTGACAGACCAGGAGTGAGTTGGAGGGTTTGTTTAAGTTTTTCAGGCTAGTAGTGGTATTATTTATGGGGCTGATTGCATCTGGTGAGCTTGGGCCAGGGTTAGGGTGTATGTCCCCATCAATAATGAGGTTAAATTGTAATCTGGTTATGAGTTTCTGGAATTTAAGTAATAGCTTTTGATAATGTTTGGTTTTGGAGTTAATATATCTGACTCTAATGGGATGCTGAGTTTTTGTATTGATGGAGTTAGATGAGAGGGAGAGTAGTAGGTCATTACAGTTATTTGATGGATTTGGAGTGCTGGTTTGGGACTTGGGGTAGTGAGAGCCTGGGAGGTCCTGGAGTTCATAAGCTGTGAGAATATAAGTAGTTATCAGTAGGGGTATTAGGCAATAGGAAGGCTTTGATTTGGGAGGTAAGGTTGAGTTTTGTGGAGGCAGTTTAGAGGTATTTAACTAATGCCTGCTTAAAACTAGAGAAAGGATGTTTAGGGTAAGAACTATAGAGAGGTTTATAGAATTTTGATTTGGGTCCTATGAGAAACTAAGATAAAGCTGACTGGTCTTAATAAGAAGGGTGTGGCAAAGTGGTTATAAATTTAGCACCTCTAGGGGTGGGTGGAATTTGGGGGTAGGGTGGTGGTGTGGAGTGAGCCTGAGCATAGCGAGGGCGAGCACAGTGGGGCTAAACAAGACCACAGGATTCTTAAGGTCTGTGAGTATGTAGGATGTCTTTGAACTATAACTCTACAATTATCCAGTGCGTTTTTCACAGTATTTCTCTTGTTTTTGGTATTTAAAATCTCAGTCAACCAGTAACTTAAATGATTTAATTGGTAAAAGGTTCCACTTCTTCTATGGGCCAGAAATTGTAGTTTGGACAGATGCTGTTCAAATATAGCAGCCTAGTTGTGGTAACAAATGTTATTTGGGCAAAGCACTGAGCCGTTTTTATTTTGATCTTCTAGGCTAGTAGTACATGCTGTAGACCCAGTTCAGCTATAAACTATTGACATTTTGACATAGATTAAATAAATATAGATCTTTGGCAGTCCATTTCAATAGCAAGGGACAAGGCAGGAGTGATGATTTCTTGTTGAAGTCAGCAAGGATACTTTCCTTCCAGCGTACTGAGCCATTCGAGGTAAAGGACAGATAGGGTGGAAAGACCTATTAATGTATAGTAAGTTAGTACCTGTACTTCAAATAAGGAACTTCAGCTGTTATAACTGTACAAGCTGGTTTGCACTTTAAGGCAGAACATCATTTATCCATGAGCCAATACATAGTACAGACAGTTCAGAGAGCTTTCACAGTGAAATATAGTACTTTCAAGAGAAAATATAGTAACATTTGCAGGGATATTCAATTAGACATCTCATGCTTGTTTCTCATAAAGACATTTCTGGCAGACCCGCTCACAATTAGTGATTCACTAGTGCCTAAATTATAGTAACTACGCAGTAGACATGCAACTACGAGGTTTGTGAGAACCTCTGTATATTTCAAGCAATCTATAATTAGCAAATTACGCCAGTACTTGTCGCTATGTTCTGGAGGTAAAGTCTTTTCTTACAGTGTCTTAAAGTTAAATACAAACGTTGATTTCAGATGTTACATACCATGTTTGTAGAGAGAGTCTGCTAACTGGGTCCATAAGCACTAAGGGGTTTGAAAATGGTGGTTACATTAGGGATAGAAGTAACCTCACTTATGTAACTAGTCAGGGGGTGGAAGTTAGGCTCCTGATATGCTAAACCAGACCACAGGATTCTTAAGGTCTGTGAATATGTAGGTTGCCTTTGAACTATAACTCTTCAAATTATCCAGTGCATTTTTCACAGTATTTCTCTTGTTTTTAGTGTTTAAAATCTCAGTCTACCAGTAACTGAAATGATTTAATTGGTAAAAGGTTCTGCATCTTCTATGGGCTGTAAATTGTATAGTTTGGACAGATACTGTTCAAATATAGCAGCCTGGTTGTGGTAGCAACTGTTATTTGGGCAAAGTAGTGAGCCATTTTTATTTTGATCTTGCAGGCTAGTAGTACATGCTGCAGACCCAGTTCAGCTATAAACTATTGACATTTTGACATAGCTTAAATAAATATAGACCTTTGTCAGTCCATTTCACTAGTGAGGGACAAGGCAGGAGTGATTTCTTGTTGGAGTCAGCAAGGATAATTTCCTTCCGGCGTACTGAGCCATTTGAGGTAAAGGATGGGTAGGGTAAAAAGACCTTTGTCAGTCCATTTCACTATTGAGGGACAAGGCAGGAGTGATTTCTTGTTGGAATCAGCAAGGATAATTTCCTTCCAGCGTACTGAGCCATTCGAGGTAAAGGATGGGTAGGGTGGAAAGACCCCTATACCTACTGCTTAAGCCTTCTGAATGAAAAAGGTGATTTTGAGAGAACAGAAAATGGAGAGAGAGTAGTCTGAATTGGGTTATGAGACTGTTTACTCATTTTGTCTCATCTCTGCCATTGAACTCGCTATAGCCAACCGTGAGCACTTCTCAATGCAAACATGCCCAGCATCAGCATAGAGTTTCTAGGAAACCCAGCTTTTTTTGCTGCTGCAGGGAGGTTATGTCAGCATTTCTGGTCACTCACTCACTTTAGGTGTGAGTGTGTGCATGCATGTGCCTTCTGAAGAAGGTTGAGCGCTGGGCTGACAACTCAACAATGTAAAACTCCACTGCCACTTGTTCTGCAGATTGATGATCCACCGTGGTGATCCCTAATGGGCACAGCCAAATGGAGAAGAAGATGACTAGTCTTTATAGCTAGAGAGTCACAGATAATAATTAAACCAAAGCAGCCAGCAGCACAAGACCTATAAAAACCTATCACATTTTGTCTATTTTCAGCAACTAAAAATCAAATCCTGAAAATAATTTTTTAAATAGAACATAAAATATTATCAGGACAAAAGTTAGTTTATCATAGATCCACTTGAAGTGTCCTGCTTGGTGCAGTGGGTTGGGGCATCGGGTGCTCAACTGATGAGTTTGATTCTGACTGATGGTGGTGTGAAGAACCAATGCCATTTACTATACTGCAAGGTAAGGATATGATCTCTAGCAGGCTAGAATTGTCCAGTGTTAGGGGATGTTTTAGTGGGTGAGAGTCCCACAGTATCAGGGCAGGACTGGAGTCTGGTCATCATTAGCTTTCACTTCCTTGCAGTGCTAAAAAAAATGAAGTCAATTTTGCTCCAGACTAATTCTAATGATCTGTTATGAATGCTACGTGCTATGAGTTGTGCCAACATTATATTGTCATTTTTTATCCAAATTTCCACTTCAAAGTGTCTATTACCTCCTAACATCTGATTACTATCCATACTATATACGGACCCTGGAAGTTACATCACTCTTTAGGAGGCTATATCACCCACATTGAGAACCACTGGTTTAAGCAAAAATAACTCACATTTAAGTTATTAGTTACTAAAAAAAGTAATATATTACTATTACTAGTTACTATTTTGAAAAACAAGTTATATTACTAGTTACTAGAAATTGTAATATATTACAGTAATATGTTACTCGAATCACTGTCTAGAAGTCATGTCTGCCTGACCACTTTTATCATCTTCATCATCTGTAACATCAGCACTATGTCACTCTCTTCACTCACAGCGCTATGCATATCAGCCTTAACTTCTGATATTTGTGCAGCACTTTATGGAACTGTAGTACTGACATATACAAGCTGTTGCTCTTCTAACAATTTAATTTGAGACCAGTCAAACCAAAAATGCTCAGTACTCTTGCATTTTCTACAGAATGATTCACAGTTATGAATATTATCTCTAAACTCCCCATACTGAGAACATTTTTTCTTAGAATATGTTTGTATTAAGTGTTCATAAGAACCACAATGAAACAAATCTTTGGTTGTCCCTTATAATACACAAAGGCCCTATAACCAGAGATAGTAAGCATACTAGGAATGTGTAAATACTGTGATAATGACATCATTTCATTTATTCTTTATTCCAGGCTTAAACTATATTCGTAATACTTTTCACATTTACAGAAAACACCCTAAAATTATTTTCCATTTTTCCTTACATTCATGGTTTCATAAGTTCATAGCTATTTACTAGGCTAGCTTTCTTCATAGGTCATTCTAAGCCTAGCCAACTTCCCTCTCAAAAGTGAGAATCAAACACTGTACCTTGTGTCTATGAGCCAAATATCTTAACCATCATATCATCCCCCCAATCATTAGCCATGTATATTGTTTTTCATCCATTTCATTTATTTTCTTTTGTCCTTATCTCTTTAAATGTTCTCTTTCTATGTTTAACCATTTAAACAATATAATTCTTTTTTCTTTTACTACCTCCCAATTTGTCTTATTCATCACTTATTTCAGAACCTTCTTATATGTCATCATTAATAGTTTTTCTTGTTTAATTTTATTCTATTTCTACTACTTCTAAAATTCCTCTTCTTATTAATTCTCTTTTTTCTTTTTCCTTACTGTTATTTTCATTTTTTTGCAATCCATTCATAAATGTCCAATTTTGTCACATTTATAACATTTCAATTCACATTTTTGCATCATGTCCTATTTACCCACAAAGATAACATTTTCTTCATCACAGTTACTTGTCAAATGTATTTCTTTTCCAAAAAAAAAATGTTCAGGTTTTCCCCAATATTTTATGACACCCCTGTTCCCCTCCACATTTATCAATTTATCATGTTTGGTATATATTTATCTATCTATCTATATATATATATATATATATATATATATATATATTTTTTTTTTTTTTTTTTCTCTTTCTATTTTTAACACACTATTACTCTCCCAGTCATCAGTCCATTAACCCTTTTATCATAAACATTTGCAATGTCCACTACTTATTTACAAAAAGTTTTCAAATATACTTTCAAAATTTCTCTTTCCACTTCTGTTTAATATTGTACATAAATTGTATTGTTTGTTTTCCGGGTAAATGCTTCTATAAAGTAAAGATTCTGGGGGCTCTTGTCTTTCTTTATTTTCATATTCTCAAAGAAAAATTTCCATTGAAAAAAACAGTCTCAAATATAACGTCACAAAATGTCTCTTTTTTAATAAAAATAAATGCTTTTACCTCAGTGCTTTTATACTGAAAGGAGTTGTTAAATTGGCCCACACTTAATATCTGTCCATTTCTTTGTCTTATTTACGTTGAATCTTTACCCCCTCTGCTTTTTCATTTTCCCTGCCATCTTTTCTGCTACTCCCCTTTTGTCTTCTTTTACTTTCTCTGCATATGTTTTTTTCCATCTCACCACTGTTCTTCAGGATTGTCTCTGCATTCTCCTTTTGATTTTTTTCCATAATGTCCCACCAGGAAACATTTCCTTCATTTTCTGGCTCACCCTGCATCATCATTTCTTTAAGTAAATCATCCTGCAATCCTCCTACTTGGTGAGTTGCAATTATACATCCATCATTTGCTGACTCATCTCCATCAAATAGATTTCTTTGAAACATCTCCTCAGAATCCTGCACACATTCTCTAGTCTCAATATTTGCTTTCTCCCCCATTTCTGCCACCACACCATTATTCCTTCTCTCTCCATCTGCTTCCATGTTTCACTGGGATGTCTGTGCACCTGAAATGGAAGCACAAATTGCTCCTGCAAAATGGGTCCCACTCACAACAATGACGAGTAGAGCTCTTTATCGATCCTCATATCATATTTACATTATTTATATTATTTGCATATTATACATTATTTACAATTATATATGTTTTTATAAATTTTCGCTTACTGTCCATTTACAATTCAATACATTCTTATCTTACACACTCCAACCCCCACCCACCCTTTTTCCACAACCAAAAATGTATCTTCTTCAAAATGTCTGGCAATATTAATTTTTCATTGAATTTCATTTCATTTAGTCTTTCATTATATATAATCTATAAAATACAAAGCATTTCTATCACTTTCCTTCACATCCTTCTGTCTTTTATTACCATAATGCCCATATTCTAACATATTTATGTGTAAATCTTCCATGCTTTTAATACCTTCTAATAACTTATTTTCACATATTTTCTTCCATGATTCTTTTATTCTTTTACAATTAAAAAAGCATGTTCTGTTGTTTCAATGTCTCGACAATAATTGTATACTCTTTCTTATATTATTTTACATGGCATATTAGCCTTAACAAGTAGCTTACTTATTGTCAGTCTCCACAAAAAAACTTTATATTCATGAACTTTCTTACTCCACCTAAATCTTTCTTTTATAACTCTTCTTTTTTCATATTCTAAATGTCTCCATGGATAAATACAATAATGCTTATTCATTATATTAAAATATCATTCTTTCTTATTTTTTACATTTCTTCATGTTTAATTTCCATAAAAAATATTTTGAATTTTTTTCATTTCCTAATTTAACAGCCTTTCAATTGTTTTCCTGTGCCTGTCTTTCCCCATATGTCCTTATATTTTTCTTTCATTATTACATTTATTAAATCTCTATTCTCTTCTTTTAGTTCTGTCATTACTTATAAAGAATCAAAGATGCATGAATAACAAGATGTAATTAATCCTAAATCACCTTCTTTTTCTTTGACATACAAAACACTTCTTCTAACTGAATGTAACCTTGATCCCCATGTAACTGAAAATACAACAGACATTATTTTTTTTCTTGTACTTTAACAGTATCATATATACACTTGTTAAATATGCAAATTTTCCCAACAAAATGAAGTTTATTAAATATACTTTCTTTTTGTACACCAATTTGTATGTCTTCTAGAACATATATGTATTCCTTACTTTTTGTATAAATGTCTCCCTTTGTTGTAGTCTATGCACATAACTCCCAAATTTTATCCCCAAAATATCTATTAACTCTTCATTAAACTGAATGCCATCTATATTATCTGCTATTCCAGTCCCTTTACTTTTATCTTTATTTGTACATACTCTAACTGCTTTTAACTGTTGGTTTAATCTTTTAATTGCTTCTTCCATGCACTCTTTATTCTTACTAATTAAAACTATACCATCTGTATAAGTAAGAATACCTGGTAATTGAATTCATTCTCTCATCTTATATCTTGCTACTCTTAATTCTCTATTCATGTTATCAACTTCTACATTCACAATCAGTGAAAATAAAATAATACTCGCTGCACACCCTTGCCTTATCCCACATCTTATATTTATTTCTTTACTTAACCATCCATTTAATATTAGTCTCACATTATTATTTTCATACGCTGAAGCAATTTTTTTATTATTTTATCACTTATATTGCATTCTTTCAATATATACCATAAACACTCATGTTGTATCTTACCAAATGCTTTACTCAAATTACATACTATAGCTTTAACTTCAGCCTTTCTGTTATAATATCATCTATTACTTCTCTCACTATCATTAACAAATCTTGCCTTACTTTTCCTTTTTTACCAAAAATTATATGTTCAGATAGTTTGTTTTACATCCTAACCTTTTCCCTATTATTTTCATACCTACCTTAAAATCCGTATTGTTCAATACTGTTCGTCTAATTTCTTATATTTTCTTTTTCTTCTTTCTTCCATATACATTTCATTTCTCCAATACATATCTCTTTTCTTACCATTCATTTAGTACCAACACAAAATACACCTTTTTGCCATTTTCCATATTATTATGCATATAGTATTCAGTCCCATGGAATCCAGTAACTTTTTCCACATTTACTTCTTTTAGACATAATTTCATTCTTTCACACGTACCTTTTCTTCTAAGCCTTTGTTATCTTTATTTAGTTTTTTAACTTTCTATCTTTGTTTCCCCTTTTGTCTCATTCCTTCTAAATGTATTTTCTATATGCTTCTATATTACCTCCATTATCTTGTCCTGTGTTGCCACTCTTTCCCCTTTCTCATCCTTTAATTCTCTTCTTGTTCTCTTGCTCTCTTTTACTATTTTATTTAAATATGATGCAACCTCTTCTTTTTTTCTTGTAAAAATACCTTTGTTTAAATAACACTTTTTTATTTTTCTCCTGATTCATTTCATACATCTGCTTCTCTTTTTCATCATATTCTCTCTTATTTCTTAACACTTCTTTAAATACTTCCTGAATCAGTTTTATATTTCTGTTTCTCTTTCATTCTTTTTATATTTTGACATTCCAGAAACACGTTTTATATTTTTCTTTAACACTTATCCACCAACTCGTTCAAGCTTCATAAAAAATTCCAATAAATGCATGATCTTTCCATAATTGATTAATCTTTCTTCTGTCTTCTTCATTTATTTTTTTCATTTAATCTTTTAATACCTTTGCCTACACACACACACACACACACACACACATATATATATATATATATATATATATATATATATATATATATATATATATATATATAGCTTTCCTTTTCTTGAATCTCTACCCAGATTAAGTGATCTGAAATACCTATTACTTTTATGCCTTCTTGTACAACTTTCAAACTATCAGATATTATAACATAATCTATCTCTGTTCTTATATTATTTCTTTTATAAGTCCAGTGTTCATTACTTCATATATATATAACCTGCCACTTTTTATAATTTTGATATTATCCTAACATCATTTCCCTCTTTTCTTCTTTCTTTAGATAACAATTAAAAGTCTCCACTAATATTATTTCCATGTTCACTCCGACATAGTTTAATTTAAAAAAAATAATTTCTCTTTCTTTTCTTGTGACATGTGCATATACTGCAGGATTCTATACAGATATTTTTCCACTTTATGTCTACCACAATCTGTTCAGTGCTACTATATATAATCTAGAACTCTTATTGGTTCATGATATAATATGGCTAATCTTGAACATGTATCTTTTCCCATATTCCACATAATGTCGCCTTTCCACAACTCTAAAGTTTGCAACCTTTCTTCTTCTATTAATATTCTTGTGTCTGCCTCCTAATATAGTAATATGCATATCAAGTGTCAAACACCATTTCAATACAACTAATCTTCCTTTAATATTCTTTATACTATTTACATTTTTAGCTAAGATTTTCACCTTTTTTCCTATATAAATTGTTATTCCATTCTACTTCTACCATTTGCCTTTTTTATTATCTTTCATGACTACACCTCTAAACTTCTTTTTCTATCTTCCACCTTTTCAGTTTAGAATTTTTTTTCCTATAAACATTCTCCAGTTCATATATTCGTATTTATTTGACTCTTGTATTATTCCCTCCAATTAATTTTTGTTTTTCTTGTACATCAATTTCCCTTAATTTTTATTTTCTTCTAATGTTATTTTTTTTCTTGTTCATCTTCTAAATTCCCTTCAATGTTATTTTCACATTTATGTTTTTGTTCTTTTCTTTGACTTCTATGTCATCTTCACAGTCCACCCATACATGCCATTTTTGTCCTCACTTTCTACAATTCATATCACATTTCTTAGCTTCTTGCACATTTTACCACAAATAAAACACTTTTATTGTCAAAATTACTAATTAAATGATCATCTTTACTGAAAAAAGCATGTTTTCAGTTGCCCCCTATATTTTACAATACCTCTATTTCCCTCACCATACATGGAAGATGTATGATCTTTTTCATTTTCCATTTTCAGAATCACACCACATTCTCATTCCACCAGTCCACAAACCTCTATCATCATTAATTTTTGTAACATCAATAACATCTTTACCTAGTCTTTAAAAAGTCTTTTAAAACTTCTTTTTCAATTTCCGTCCAAAACTGCACAAAAATTCTCTTTTTTTTGTCCATCTGTTAAATGGTTGTACAACATATACGTTCCATGGATTTTAATTTTTCTTAACTTCAAACTATTCTAAACATTTCACCATATATTGTTCTGATTAAAACAAAATGTCACAATAAGTATCTTTATTAATATGTATCAATGCTCATACCTCATTAGGAGAGATGCCCAGAGGAGAAATTGGTTTGTCCCAAAAAATATTCCTTTCAAGTTCTTTTTCTTCTTTACTACTCAGTCTTACTAAAAATTTCTTCCTTACCATCTCTCTTTTCTTCTACGATCTCCTTTCCACTTCTTTCACCATCTGTGCATATGACTTTTTCTTCTTTCTTTAAAATATATTCCACTTCCTCTTTTTGTATTTTGTCCATAATCTCTCCCAATGAAGCTGCTGTCTCACTCTCTGGTTCACTTTGATTTATCATATCCCTTAGTTAAACATCCCCCCCCCCGATTAAAGGGTTGTAATCATACATCCAGTCTGCAATTCTTCCTGGAACAGCCTTTTCAGAAACAAAGTCTCGGAATCCTGTAAATGTTCATTCACCTTTAGCTCAATAATCTGGTCCAGTTCTCTGTTATATAACCACTTCTCACTTCTGTAAGTCTCACTAACATCTCATTTTGCAAAGGATCAAACTCCTTCACATCCAAAACAACCAATTTATGTCCTAAATCAGCTGCTTCACTGATCATCTCTTTCTCACGGTCATGACTTGGCATGTTTCTTCCTGCTTCTCTGAGCCGCTTCTGCGCTGACTGGAAGCAGGAACTGCCACCACAACCAGCATCCCTGTATATGAAAAGAATAGGGTTTTCTATTGAAATACAATCTTATATGCAGTATCTATTATTTACATATTTACAATATTTAGAAATATTTAGACACATTCACTTCTTATAAATATTATGTTCACTTCCCTGCACCCTTTCCTCCACAACCAAAAACATATATTTTTAGAAAATCTTAGCCAAATTCCATTTTCCATTAAACTTAGTTTCATTTATTCTTTCAGTCTGTATTTTTCATGAAATATAAAATATTAATCTGTCCATTTTCATTATCCCTTCTCGTTCTTTTCCATCATCATAAAAGCCAAATTCAATTATATCCATATTTAACTGTCCCACCTTTACAATACCTTTAAATATGCTGCAATTAAATATTTCTTTCCATAGTTGTTTTAACACCTTTCAAAAAAACATGTTTTCTTGTTTCATACTCTCCAGATACATGACAAATTCTATTTTGTTTACTTTTATAAGGTATATTCACTTTAACTGGTAAATTTCTTATGGATAACCTCCATAAAAAAACAATGAATTCATGAATTTTTTCGAACCATTTAAATCTTGCTCTTATTGCATTCTTTTTTCTATTTACTAATTCTTTCCATGGACCAACAAAATAAAAAGATTTCATAATATTCGGATACCATTCCTTTTTATCTGTCTCTATCATATTCAGTTTTAATCTCCATATTATAATTTTGTTTTGTTATTCTTTTATCTCTTCATTTATGCTTTCTTTAAACCTTTTACATGCTTCCATTTTCTTCCATATTAACATTTATCTAACTTTCTTCTTCCTTCATATAACATTTCAATACCTTATACAAATTCATTGATGCTGCATGCACAATTGGGTTAATTAATCCTAATTCCCATTGTTCTTTACCCATGTGAAGTATCCTTCTTTTGACAAGATTTAATTTGGACCCCCACATAAATGAAAATATATTCATTAGCTCATTTACATACATAGTTGGAATCATATATACATTTGCTATATATGCAATATTTCCTAGTATCATAGTATTTATCAGATAAGCTTTTTTCTGTATGAAAAATGAAATGACTTCCACAACACAAAGAAATCATATCCCTTATCTCTTTAAATAACTTTTTCCATCATTGTTCTTTTTATATATCTTGTCCAAATGTATTACCTAAAACATTTATAGCCTTCACATTAAATTCTATATCACTTATGCTTCCAATTAGACCAAATAATTTATTCTTTTCTTTATTCATATATAAACCGATTTAATTTAATGACCAATTTAGTTCTTTGATAAATTCACTCATATTCCTTGTTATTTGTAACTATTATAATATCATCTGCATAAGTATACATTATAGGCAACTGCAATTCATGTAACATTTTATAGCCTACCATTTCTGTCAATTTATTAATTTTACCCACTGTTATATTCATAACTAATGAAAAAAATAATACTTCTAGTCAGACAACCTTGTCTAATATCTGAATTTATTTTCAGTTCCTCACTCATCCATCTGTTTACATCAAGTTTGGCATAATTTCTGTCATATACTGATTTAAGAATGTATATTATTTTCTCATTTATATGACTTCACTATTTTCCATAATGATTCATGTTGGATTCTATCATATGCGTTACTTATATCCCCATCATAATTTCAGCATCAACACTTTTATTTACAGTACAACCCATTTACCTCTCTAATAATCCATAACAAATCTTAAATTCATTTTCCCTTCCTACCAAAAATAGTTTTCTAATATGTATTTTTCATTATATTTGTTAATCTTTTAGGTAAAAGACTCATAAAAATCTTGTAATCTGTGTTATTTAAAGTTATTGGTCTCCACTTTTTTATATCATCCTTATCCCCCTTTTTTCATATAAACTTTAAAACTCCTGTACAAATTTCTTTATATTCAATACCTCTTTCCAACCATTCGATCATAACTTCTATAAGTTGTGATTTCTGCCAACACTCTAATCCTTTATACATATGATATTCTATACCATCCAGACCTGTTGTTGTATTGTTATTAATATCTTTCAAAACTTCATTTAATTCATTAATACTTATACTTTCCTCCAAATATTTATTTTCTTCCATAGTTAACTTGATTATTTTATATTTCTTCTTATTTCTTTCTTTCTTTCTTTCTTTCTTTCTTTCTTTCTTTCTTTCTTTCTTATCAAACAATTCTACAACATACTCCTTAATAATTTTAGTTATACCCTTTTGTGTTTTCACATGCCTTCCTTATTTATCTTTTAGTTCCCTTATTACTCTTTTTTCTTCTTTAACTAACTTATTTAAATACGGTGCAACATCTTCCTTTTTCCTTGCACACAATAATTTTGTTTATATAACCTCATTAATTTTCTCATGATTCTTTCCATATATTTCTCTTTCTTTTTCATAAAACTATCTCTTTTTTGAATACATTACTAAAAATATCTTGTCTTAATTTCTTATACATATTATGTTCCTTTTTCCTCTTAAGTTCAGTACATTCCAAAAATCAGTTCTTATATTTTTCTTTAAAGCTAATTTACCATGTTGTCCATTTTTCATAAAAAATTCTCATCCCTATGTGATTCTCTCATAATGAATATATTACTCTTCTGTCATCCTTTTGTAATTCTTTCTCTTTTAACCTTTTAATTCCTTTTCCTATTTTTTATATATCTTTCCTTTTCTTGTACTGTTATCCATATTGCCAAATGATCTGAAAATCCTGTATTTTTGATGCCTTGCTACACAATTTTAAACTTTTGAAATCAAGAAATAATCAATTTCAGTTGTAATCTAATTTCTTTTATATGTCCAGTGACTATTCTCCCATGTTTAATTTTCTGCATTTCATGATTTCATTAACTATTTTAACATCACATCCTTTCTTCTTAGTTATTCTTAAACTACAATTAAAATCCCTGCTAGTATTATATCCATATTAACACATACATAATCTAATATATTTTTAAACATGTCTTCTCTTTCATTTTTATTACATAAGCATATACAAGTATTATTCTAAAAACACTTTTTTTCATGTTACATCTATCAAAGTAATGTGTCTTAATTCTACTATTGTCACATCTAATAGTTTTATTTTTGTTTGACATAAAATACATATACCAGAACACATTTCTTTACCTAAGTTTCATATAACTGATCCATTCCACATTTTCTCTGTTTGTAATCTTTCTTCATCTGTTATTAACCTAATATCTTCTAATATAATAACATGAACATCCAGTGCTGCACACTATTCTAATATACTTATTCTCCTTTTGATATTTTTCATACTATTAACATTTACAGCTAACAATTTCAGTTTCGACTAGAAGAAATGTAAAAGAGAAATATTGATGAAAGAAATGGGATCTTATGCTTTACCTTTCTAGTCCTCTTTAATTAATTAACTAATTTATTTATTTATTGACATTTGTTAACTGGGTTAGTCCAGCTGGGCCAGAGACCCATTTTCATTGGAGACCCGAGGAGAAAAGCTCCAGTTACAAATAGTTTAGAATACAAAGAAATTCAGTTTGCATTACATAACAAGTCAGTTAACAATACATAAAAGTGAAGTCTGGAATACAATTACATAGAAATTTACTATGTACACAGTATAAGCACATATAAATATACAAGGATAAGAACAACAAAATAAGTAAGGTAAATCATATCCGAAGATGTATAGACAATAATGATTTTTTTTTAATTGTGTGAGTGCTGCATCCTCAGAGAAATAATACTGTCAGAGCAGTTAATCAAAGTTTGATGTGAAGTATAATTGTGAGACGAGAGAGATGAGAATGCATTGTATAAGGTGGAAGGGGTGGCAGGAGGTAGATTAAGATGATAAGGCATGAGGGAAGAAATTGGAAAGAAATAATGTATGAGATTGTAGTGGAGTTAGGTGGGGTTATGGCATACACAAGTTTTGGTGTGAAGTAAGTGAAGTTTGAGTTCTTTTTTAAAGTGTATGGGGTGGGTAATGTAGCTTATGTGTGTTGGAAGTTTATTCCAAGCTTGGGATATAGAGGATTTGTACAGTAGTTTACCGATAGTTTTCTTTGGTTGGTAAGTGTGTAGGAGCTTTTAGTTTGAGGTGCAGTGAGTACGGTTGGGGGTATAGGTTGAGACTAAGGAGGAGAGAGCAGGACAAGAAGATGGGTTGTGTAGTATGTGGTGAGTGATTTGACATTGCATTAGAAGGAGTTGTTGTGGAAGTTCTAGCCTTTGTAGAGAGTTGAGTGCAAGGCAATGGTTTGAGTTATATGGGGAGTTTGTGACAAATCTTGCTATCTTGTGGTAAGTTTGTTGGAGTTTGACCAGAGTAGAGGACTGAATGTTAGTTAGGACTGCAGTGGCATAGAGAATGGAGGGGAGAAGAAGAGCCTGTGCCAGGGAGAGCCTAGCACTAGAAGTCAAAACATTTTGATTGTGGTAAAGCAAGCCCAATTTTTGGTGATTTTTTTATGCCTTGGAGGATATGTAAGTTAAATTTAAGTTCATCGTCGATGATGGCACCTAGAAGCTTAGTGTGGGAGTCAGGTTGTATGGTAGTATTGTCAGAGGATGTAATGAAAAAGGTAGATTTAAGGTTAGAGAGAAAATGAGGAAGGAATAGCAGGAGTTTGTTTTTTTGGGGGGTTTAGAATGAGAAGATTATCAGACAGCCACTTTTCAATAGATAGAAAAGTGTCTTGGGTAAGAGTGTGAAGGTCAGAGATATTGCTGGAACTGTAGATAATAGTTGAGTCATTAGCATATTGAATTAGAGTAGATTGTTTGCAGGAAGTATGAAGTTCATTAGTAAAGATGTTAAACAGGAGGGGACCCAGGATGGAGCCTTGGGGTACCCCTGTAGTCACTGGAAGGTAGGGTGAACAGAAGGAGAGCCATCAAACAGATTGTTGTATATGAGACAGGTAGCTAGAGAAAAAGGCTAAACTAGAAGCAAATAAGTTGAGATTAGCAAGTTTAGAAAGCAGTAAAGAATGAGAGAGTGTCGAGGCTTTGGAGAGGTCAAGGAAGAGACAGGATGCAAGGTGGTTGTTATCACAGGCCTCAGCTACAGTATGTGTAAATGATAGGAGGGCTGTAGCAGTGCTGTGGTTGGGACGGAAGCCATGTTGAGTGAGTGTAAGAAGGTTCTGCTGGAGAAGATAGTTTAGGAGCTGTGTATGTATACGTATTTCGAGTATTTTGGAGAGAGGGGAGAGGATG
The DNA here is from genome assembly GCF_019279795.1 of Protopterus annectens. Lineage (NCBI taxonomy): Eukaryota > Metazoa > Chordata > Ceratodontiformes > Protopteridae > Protopterus > Protopterus annectens. The sequence continues at coordinate 1,093,885,087 of NC_056733.1, forward strand.
GCAATAGGTCAGAAATTAGATGGGTTAGTGGAGTTCCCCCTTTATGAAGGGGGATGTTGAAGAAGGATTTCCAAATCTCTGGCACCGTTTCTTCCTGAATAGATCTATTGATTAATAGAGATACTGGGTAGGCTATGGATTCAGTGGCTAGTTTGAGGAAAATGGGTGAGAGATTGTCAGAGGAGGGAGAGCAGGGTTTAAGCTTCAGTAGGAGTGATTTAATTTAAGAGGTAGGAACAGGTTGAAAGGTGAAAAAGTTGTGAGGGTTAGGAGGAATAATTGGGGTATTTGTGTTGGAGTTAGAGGGTATAAGTTTCTGGACAGTGTCTATGAAGTGTCTATTTAGAAGGGTAGCAGTTTTTAGAGGATTGTTATTTGGGAAAGGGGAGGGACTGGAAGGGCATCCAGGACTGAGAAGTTTATTTATGATAATCCAGACTTTCTGTGGGATGTTTTGCAGTTAATCTGTGGAGAGTTAAATAGGATTTTTTGTCATGCAATTGAATTTGCTTTTCCTTTCTTTAACTCTATTTACTGTTGTATTCTTCCTTTCTTTTACTGTTGTACAAATAACATAATCCTCTTCACTTGTCTAATTATTTTCTTCACTTATTTTATTTCTTTAACCTTACTATCTAAAACTTCATCTGTCTCATTCTGATCTATTTCAACCTGCCTTACATTTGCTTGATCTACATTTTGTGTTTCTTACATTCCAAGTTGTACTTCATCTTTGTCACATTCTAACCAAGCATGTCCAGTATTACCACATGGTACATTTTAAATCACCTATTTTGGATCATGTCCTACTTTTCCACATTTATAACATCTTTTATTACATTGTCCTATTAAATGATCATTCTTTCCACAAAAGAAACAAGTTTCATGTTGCCCCTATATCTTACAAAACCTCTTTTACTATTCACATTTATAGCACTGGTATATGCTTTATATTACTATTTTCTGTATTCAAAATAATACCATATTCCTATCCCCCAGTCCAGTGTCCTTTACACATAGACATTAAATACTTTGTTTTAAGTCTATAGCTTCCACCTTTGTTCTAAATTGAACCAATAATCTTTTTTTAGTTTATCTAAAAAAGGACTGTATTACATTCTGACCAAGGATAAAGATGCTTTTTTTCTTCAAACTTCCCCCCAAAATGTTCCATATAATGAACATTTTTGAATAATAAGTCACAAAATGTTTCTTTAATAATAAGAATAAAGCCTCTTACCTCCTTCGCAGTAACACCTAAAGGTGTAGTTACAGAGTCCCAGACCTCATACCTGTCTAAGCCTTGTTCCTTTTTGCTGGTTATGTGAACTGTATAACTCTGTTTTACTTCCTTTATTTCTTCTTTCCTTCCTTCCCCTTGTCTCCCAGTTTGTGCGTATGTTCTAACTTCTGGATCATCTTCCTTCTCCGCTTGTTCGATTTTCTCTGTAACGTCACTCCAAGATACTGCCACATCAGCTCCTAGTTTGTATTGGTTAACCATCTGCTCCAAATAATCATCCTACAACCCTCCCAACCGGAGGGTTGAAATAATACATCCCTTTTGTCTTTCTAAATCTTTCTTGAACAATCTCTGCCGAAAGATTTCCTCTGAGTCGATCTGCATCACCTCCACTACATCACTTTGCTCTGACACCTCCTTCTCCTTCAGTAGAAATTCTCCATTCATTGATCTTTAACATCCAATTTTGATAGTGATTCTATCATTTTAACAGATTTTGCCATTTCTTGCTGCAAATTCTCCATATCTCCTCCAGTATCTCAGGAATACCTCCATGGCTGGAATGGTGTCCTGGCCAAATTTCCCCTAGGAGTATAAATACCACCTTGTGTCTCCCTTGAAAAGAGGCCTCTAACCTAGTGTGATTAGCCTGTTCAGCAATGGATAACTAAAATAAAATAAGTGAATGTTGCAGTCAGTGATGAAGTCACTCAATAATAAATTCAGAGTTATGCGAATAATGATAGTATGTGTTCTCACCAGCTACAGATTCATCTTTACTTGTAGGAATATAAATGTAAGTAATGGATACTAGTATGGCATCACTAATTTTGACATTAACTAGGACTAATTTGTGTTGCATGGAACTAGATTTCTGGGATTCAAACAGAGAGAGAGAGATAGAGAGAATGAGAGCATTATATAGTAATGCAAATCCACCAGTTCTTTGGGTTGTCTGTCTTTCCTAAGAATGATGTATGGAGGGGGTAGTTAATGATATAATTCATACTGATCATCTGTAGCCATGCCACCATTACTTTTGTTATATCCTTCTGTAAGGAACAAGCTATTTATGTAGAAGATGCACTTTATTTTATATACCTCTTGTAGTGAAGTATAAACGTTTTTAGAACCGTTTTATTAGCTCTTGAATATTGTGTAATGTCAACAGTGGAATTTTTGCAACCATGTTGGTATGTGTATCTCTAAAAGTCAGAAAACCGATTGGGAATGTAGAAACTAAGGGATGAACATCTGACTTTTATAATATTTTACAATCCTTTCAATGTATTGCAACAGAACTGGGGTAGCCAAATTCTACTATGTGCTTATTTGAACTTATATGCATGAAGCATAGTGTGCAACCTTGTAACCATAATTAGTACTAGTTGACTTAACTTGAAGTGACACTGTGGTAGCTGATTGTCCAATATGGTGATGAACTGATTGGCTACTGCTAAAGTAGGAGTGGTAATTGAGGATATATAAAGGTGGCTGAGTCAGATGGCATATCTCAGACCAAAACATATAGGTAAAGATGACCCCCACCCATTGAGTATGTATGGTGTCTTAGTCATCTGGCTAGTAATAGGCATAGTTCAATATTTTGCTTAATGTGTAAGATGAGAGAAAGTAATTGATGACAGCATTCTGTGTCCAGGAGGGATCCAGGTCTATTAGTGAACAATGGGTATTATGAATGACTAAAGGTAGGAATATACAGTATTTTTATAAGTTTGTTTCAGTGACCCACTTGGGTATAATATAATCCCATAGCACACAAGACTGCTAGTGAGGCAGGTATGATTCCATGAGTTTCTTGGGTATAGTACAGCCCAGGGCATACAGATCATCAGGAATAAATTGTCCCAGTTTATGGAAATAAATATAGATTGTATCAGTAGCAGTCATCAGGTATAGATGTGTAATGACACAGCAAGACAAAACATTATCACATGACTGGGTATGTTGCCTATATTTGAAATGCACAGTCCATTATTAAATACAGTAAGTGTTAGTTGCCAGGTTTATATGTAAGATCTTTTTTTCTGACTTGCAGAACTGTGCTTAGTCTAGGCACACTTATATTAAAGAGTTCTTGGTAGTCTATGCTCTGGCCAAATATCTAATTTTATCATAATGGTTGCTGGATGTTCTAAGAAATAGGCTGTACGATCCAAGTGAATTAACTTTTCTGTACTGTGCAATAATCCTGTGGAATCAGTTAACGCCTTTGGTGCAACTCTGAAGTTTCCTTTAAGAAGTATCTGATGTATTATCTTTTTAAATAGGTTTATTCAAACTGAAATTGTGCAGCAGTATGTATTTATTTATTTATTTTTTTGTTCACCAAGTTGGTCTCATTAGGCCAATGGCCTCTTTTCATGCGAGATCTGAGGTGATATTCATACTGGCTATGGTAATCATGGAACTTCCCCTACTGTTTTAGATAGGTACCTTATGATCTTTTGCATCCACCTGAGCTACCACCAAATGAGCAGGACAGTACACTTAGTGCAGCACCCCCATATGCTACACTGCTGTGTCAGTATATTAATGCAACTGCCTAGTGTGGGACTATAACCCAGAGTCTTCTGCACCAAAGATGAGTGTGCTACCCATTGAGCTACTGAGACTATTATAATAATATAATAATTTCATTAGTAAAAATGTAATTTTTACCATGCTAACCTTTAACTGATCTCCCATACAGTGTTTATAACATTTTAATTGTATTTTTTGTTTTTTATTTCTATAAAATACTTGGATATAAAATACAAATGCTCTAAAGAATAAATAGTAAGTAAAGAAAATACATACATAGACAATTATGCACAAGTAAATCCTTTCATGTGTATTTAGGTCTTTTAGGAAATAAATACATATAATAAGACTCTTCATATTTGATTTAGTCTGTCTTCTCATATATTCTAGTCTGTTACCCACTATTCATTGGAGCATAAAGTAAACTCAGGGACTTTGGTTCCCCATTGGTGAACTCTCCAATTACTTTTCTTACTTGAAATCCTAAAACTTTTGTTTCTATTTGCATGATCTCCTATAGTTAATAAAATATTATCTGCAAAACACTGTATCTTAGAGTGACAATCTCTGTTAATTGAGAATTCATCAACTGTTTTATTGCTTCTTATACCATTAGCTAAGGGTTTGATAACTAAAGCAAACAGTAGAGGGGACAAGAAACACCCTTGCTTTGTGCCTTTGTTTAAAGTGAATTTTTGAGAAACGTAAGATCCAGTTTTAACATATGCTTCGGAGCCTCTATACAGTTTTTTTTAATATTCAAATAAACTGTTCGGGAAATTCAAACACTTCTAATGTTTTAAAGAAGTAGTCCAATTGTATTGAATCAAAAGCTCTCTTGATAGCTAAGCTAATTAGGGCCAATTTCCTGTTCATTCCTTTTGCTAAATCTGAGATAGCTGTTCTTCTTTTTTCTGTTATTGTATGTTAATCTATTGACTATAAATCCTGTTTGATCTTTATTAGTTAATTTATCTGTTATATTTCTTAATCTTGTAGCAAAAATGGAAGTAAATATTTTATAGTCTACATTTAATAATAAAATAGGTCTGTGTGAGGAAACAGACTTATTATCCTTTCCTTATTTAAGTATAAGTGAGATTACAGAAAATTTCCACGAGGGAGGAATTATTTTGTCACTCTGAATTAACTTGAAAAAGTAATTCAGTAATTCTAAAATATTTAACAAAACCAGACTATATCATTCCACATTTAGACCATCTAACCCTGGAGCTGTACAATTTTCCCCTTTTTTAAAGCTTCTTTAACTTATATCAGGGTAATAGGCGTATTCAACAGAGATATTTGTTGATCATTAAATTTATTAGTAACATTAATTGTCAATTTTATAATTATCAGGATTATTATTTTTATCATTATTAAGATCATCATGGATTTTTTTTTAAATATTAAGCATTTCTTTTATATCTGAAGTAACATTATTAGTGTGAGGATTTGGAATATAATTGTCTTGTGCCTTTTTGCTTAACATCTTACTTGTATTGGCTACTCTATGTAGATTTTTGAAGTCATGGCGTAACTGTGCAATTCTATTTTTCCTAAGCTATCTTCACTTTATGCATTAAAACTGCTTGATATTTTGCCATTAATTTTTAACAACTTCAATATTACCTGATTTCTTTGTTTGCTTTTCAAATCTCACTTTGTGTATTTCATTTTGTATTTCTAACAACTCTTTAACCCACTCTTTCATATCATTACTTGCCCATCTTCCCATTTTATCTTTAATATACATTTTTAAGGAGTCCCAAAGTATGACTTTAGTAACCTGACCGTTACCATTCAAATATAAAAAATTCTCAATTTCTTCCTTAAGCTAACTCTTAAACTCTTTTAATTTCATCATATACACTGTGTCTCTATAAATAATATGGAATTTCCTTACATCCATTATTATATTTATACTTAGTGCATTGTGATCAGATAAAAGAAAAGGAATAGTTTTAAAATAATTCACTATATTAAGTAAATCTATAGAGGCATACATTCTATCAATTCTAGATTGTGTCCCATGTGCATAAGAATAATGAGTGAAGAACAATGTCTTATCTTCTGCTTTTACTAGTAAATCAACTAAATTATTATTACTAATCCATCTATTTAGTGCTTTACCGTATTCCAGTATTTTAGCTTTCTTTTCTTCACTTGTATCTTCTTTACCAGATATGCAGTTAAAATACCCTGCTAAAATGAAGCTACCATTCCAGTGACTCTGTAATAAATGTAAATTATCTTTAGCCACTCTTTTACCTATTCCTGGGATCCATTTAAAATTAGCTAGTGTATAGAGTTTGCCATTATATTTGATTATTACAAATGTATATTTTCCTATAGGATCATTAATGGATTCCATGACCTTAGGCATTACAATAGATTTTCTCCAGCAATGCAGCTCCTCTCCTCTTTTTGTTAAAAAAGCAGATAATAACATTTCATAGCCTAAGTTATTTAAATATTGTTTATATTTATTTATCAAGTGAGTCTCTTGCAAGAATATAATGTCTCTTCTATTTAATTTTAGCTAGCTTGTTAATGATTCTCTTTTATTGCCATTATTTAATCCATTTACATTAATAGATAATAGAGTGAAACTATCCATACTGTGTATTAGATTTCTTGTAAAAGATAATATGACACATTCGTCCACCATATTAATTTAATTATATATAAGACTCCAAGGCATTCCTCCAACACTATCTAAACATACAGCATTTTTAATTCTTCCTTTCTGCAAACTAAACTACTAAAACACATAAATAACAAAGACAAGTCTACAACTATACCTGTATATATTGCTAGTAAAACACAACCTGGCATGAAAAGACTGCTGTGATGGCTTTGTGATTAACTACTGTGACTATAGTGTACAGGGTCCTGGGTTCAATACCTGCAAAGGCTGTTTATTTTGAGGAAGATCAGTTAGCACTGTGGTGAATGTATTCACCTCCCATGCACAAGGTACAAGGTTTGAGGCTGACCTCTGGCGAATGCCTGTTTGACGTTTGCATGTTCTCCCTGTGGTTCTGTGGGGATATTCCCCCAAAACACACTGAGTGTTTCTATATCAGACTCACCCATGAGCGAATATATGGAAATTGACTGGAGAGAAAGTACAATGTATTAGTCAGGGCTCTAGTACCCCAAGACAAGAAGAGGAGGAAATAAGCCCATTACACAGAGAAACCATGGCTTATTTGTACTGCTGTGATGGTTTAGTGGTTAACTACTGTGACTATAATGTGCAGGGTCCTGGGTTCAAGACCTGCAAAGGCTATTTATTAAGGGTTGGGAGGATGGCCTAATGGTTAAGGTGTTTGTCTTACAAACACAAGGTGCAGGGCTTGAGTCTCACCAGGGATAATTGGCTAGGCTTAAAATGGCTCACAAGGGCAGTTAGCTTAGTACTAATCTATGCACCTAGTAACCTATGAATACCAAAGTTCCTAGTTTTCCTGTTAAATAGACAAACTACTTTACTATCACTTTACTTACCAACACCTAAAAATTCATCAAAAAGCTAGTCAAAAACTACCATGACTTACAAATAATTAATATAACATTATATATAGGTCAAAATAATAAGAAACTGTTAATTTAGTTATATATTTCGTCATTTAAAACTATTCCCCCTATTAGTACATAAAAGTTTAATAATCCTTTTCTATTCACCACACCCCTTCATGGTTTACAAGTGCAAAGTGTGGTTCACTGGCTTGCCTTTTTAGTTGCTCATCAGTGCAATAAATGTTCAGTAATCCTCTGAATGGAGCCGTATTTCTTTGGCACTGTGGCAGAGTAAGGACTGCTGCCAGGCAGAGTAAAGTATATTGTAAATACTCTGAAACAATACTTTTGTGAGGAAGGTAAACTGTCAAAATCTGATATGACTGTTTCTGCATTGCTATGGCAGATGTGATATTCGACTCAGAGAAATTAGATGTGCCATGTAATTAGCAGAAGAGATTCTAACGGTGTTCTGATGAAGTCCTGTTCTTTGTTTAGGATGAAGGCACATTAATTTTAAATCATGCTTAACGGAATCATGCATGTTTTGGTGTGGAAAATAAACTTTGGAGTTTGCAGTAAATATTAATCATTAAGTTTTTACTTTAGTGGGCTGTAGACTTCTTGTGGTTCTTGGTGGTTATTAGTGTTTTTGGAATCTCTCAGGCCATTTTTGTTCTTCAAAAACAGTAAAACTAACCATTTTTATTTCTCATCATGAAAAATGTTTTACTTTAAAATATAAATACATACTTACATATGTTATGAAGTGTATAGTCCAGCACAAACCTTTTACTTAAAAGGCAAATCAATTGATTCAGAAAATTGAAGTCTTGCAATCAGAGAATGAAAGTTACTTGTTTTCAGGCTTTTAGTTTTAGAAACAGTTTTCCAGGAATTCCGCTCACTCTGTCTCATCAAAGATATACTGTTCCTGTCCATTTCTTCAGTATTATTAAGGATGTTATGGTTGTTAACAGAAGTGGTGCCTCACCCAGCATGTTAAATATTTTGGGTTCTTCTGAAAGAAAAAAAATATCTTTGCAGGAAACATTAAAGTGGCTTTAATATTATTCTTTTTAAGTTCTTGATCAGTGGTAAACATGATTTTCTTTTAGTTATTACTTTACTGGAATAATCATTGTCAAATCTGACTAAAATGTTCACCTATTTTAATAGGTTGGCTAGAGCATGTTGTTTTTAATATCTGATCTTTTTCTAAGCTGGGCATGAACTTAACTACAACTGAACATTGTGGCAAATATCCTTCTTAGAAGGTGTTCTCAGGGATATACATGCCCTTTCAATTCCAAAGGATAAAGTTTCAGGTAGATGTAATGTTTTATGTAGCCAGGTAGGTAAAATAAATATTATATTTTCTCTGTTATACTTTTCAGGTATACCATAAATTCTAATCTTATTTTGACTCAGTCTGTTTTCTAAATCAAAATTTTCTATGAGCCAGTTATTTTGTTTTAAAAGAAATTCAGTCTAAGACTCATCATCCGTTTTTCTTCCTTCATGATCATTTAAAGTTTCTTCCATACTGCTGATTTGTGTACTTTGTTGTTTCACAAGAATAGGTTCATAGGCTAGCACTAGTCTAATTGCTCTTGTGGACAATTTTATGCCTAGCTAATTACCCCATGTGAGAATCAAACCTTGCACCTTGTGTCTGTAAGGTAAATACCTTACCCATTTTGTCAACCTCCCACCTTTCTAAATGTTCCATCCTCTTTCTGGTCTCTTCCTTGAAACTTTCTAGTTTGGTATCCAGTTTGTCTGTTTTAAGTAATACATCCTGCATACTAGATAGTATTGCCTGGATGTCTTTTATAACACAAGAATCCTGAGTACCATTTCTTGACTGACTCACATTGAAGTCTCTTCTTTCTTAACCAAGTAGTTGAAATTTTGACAAAAAATACAGCTTTTGTAGATCTCGAAGCTATAACTATTTTCTCTTACTATTTATGAATAAAATTAGCTAACAAGTATCTCCAAACTGTAATTTATTGATCATAGAAAAGTTTTCAGTCACAGAGCTTTCACCACCCGATGCTCTCAGTTAACTATCTTGACCACTCCCTGTGTGTGATGTTCTTCAGTTCTGCAACCATCAAATTAGTCTATATATGTATATAACACACAGTGCGGCTATGGTGGTGCAGTGGTTAGCATTGCCGCCTCACAGCAAGAGGTTCTCTGGTTCGATTCTTGGCTGTGGTGCCTTCTGAGTGGAGTCTGTATGTCCTCCCTGTGGTCGTGTGGGTTTCCTCCGGGTGCTCCGGTTTCCTCTCACATCCCAAAGACATGCAGTAGGTGGATTGGACACTCTAAATTGGCCCTAGGTGTGAGTGTGTGCATGTGTGTGCCTTCTGTGGAAGGTTGGGCGCCGGGCTGGCAACTTGACACCGTAAAACTCCTCTGCTAATCATGAGCAGACAGATGATCCACTGTAGCGACCCCTAACTGGGAAAAGCCAAAAGAAGAAGAGTATATATCACACACACACACACATACACACACACACACACACACACACACACACACACACACACACACACACACACACACACCTCTCTCTGTCTATATATCTATATCTATCTTGCTCCACTGAAATTTGTTGACTCTATCATTAGTTGACATCTGTTTAGCTAACAAAATTCTGTTGACTACACAGATGGGTGACAGGTGTGCAAGACTTCATAATTCTTATGATAAGGAAATCTGCCCTTTCCCTGTTATTGTGCAGCCTTTGGGTTAGTATACATAATTAGCAAGGGGGTTATGTGTGGGGGGGGCTTACCCATACAAAAAATGTTTTGTTATGTTTTTAGAACTGACGTTTTGCATGCATTAAGATTGTTGAAGTTTTGCATGCACTGAGATTGTTGCTATGTCCATGAGTAGTAGCATGTTGCATATTTCATTGTGGTCAGCTTTTTAAATGTCAATGTTTGGATGTTTATTTTAATTATAGAGAGAGAGATAGAGGTCTAGAGAGAGGACCATGCTTTCACTGGTTTGTTTCATCAACTTAAGCTTATAGGATTTTAGACTGAATGAAACATTGAGAATGCATTCTGATCTTTCCATGTGAGAATGAGTAAAATAAAGAGATCAACTTAGGAAGTAAATATCGCACTCTCTCAAGGCATCACATACACACACACACATCTCATACTTTTGTGGTTAGCAAGCTAGTATGTATGGATAACAGTTATAATTTGGATATTGGACAAATTCAAGAATTAGAGGGAGAAGTTTTTCTGGATGTTCATGTACTGATACCTCCACTATAAGTGCTATCACAGCAAAGCCAGATCATAGGTAATATACCTTTTTATCATTTTCTGCACTGGAAAGATGAGTTGCATGCAAAAGAGGCATAATGCTAATCAGATTTCTAGAAACCTTAAAAATTACACTGTTATTATGTAAATTCTGAAAATCATGTACACTGTAACTAAGAAATCATAATCCATGGTATACTTTATTTTAGATATACTAGAAACTATTTGTGATGCCAGTGCCCTAGCCCAGCAATCAAGGAGCCTCAATCTTCACCACTAACACCAGTGAGGGGGGGGGTGTCTCGTATAGGAGGAAAGGATAACAACTACACACAGTAAAGTGCAATTTCCCTTAAGAACACAAAGAGATCACAGTCAGTCCAGGGCTGGTCGCTCCCTTGCTCTCCAGGTCCCCAATAAGTCTGTCCACTGGCACAGCTATAGGGTTCAGATCTCAGCCTAGTGGGCAAGCTAAAACCTTTAGCACCCTTTCTGTCCAACCAGTACTTCGTGTCCCTGCCCAAGTAGCTGACACACACACACACACACACACACACACACACACACACACACACACACACACACACACACTTTGAGAAGAATTTATACAACCACACAGACACTCATCGGAAAGGCTGGCACAGGTTCTCCGGCTGTTCCCCTTTTTCCCAGACTATATGGTAGTACCAGCTGCCATCACCCACTAATATTTATCAGCTACTCAAAGGTCCTTAAAAGGGTGTCCAATTATTACTGTGCAATATTATTATCCAATTGGTAGCATAGCCCAGGGCTGAAGCTATTGGAGTGGCTTTGTACAATTTTACCAAAGGCATGCAAGTACTCTAAAGAGCTTACATTGTCTCTACAAAAACAGCCACAGTTGAAAGGGTTTAAAAATATTTAATAACAAATAGTCAAAAACACAAGACAATTACTACACAGTGCTAGTCAAGAGTTCAGAGATCACAGAGAAATAATTCAGTAGTACAGTTCTGACATCACAGAAAAACACTTAGTCTAAACTTTCTAGTTTGTAGCTATTTCTAAGAGAAAACACAAGTCTAAGATAAACTTACATATAGAGAAAGACAGTGCTGATGAGTTAGATGGTCAAGACAAAATGCTTAATGCTCTCTGATTCTCTCTGTTTTTAAAATCACATTCCTGGTTCACATTACATCATTCTTCACACTTCTCTGGGTTTCCAGGGTATCAGAAACTACATTTACATTCTTCACCTCTGGGCAGAAACCAGAGCAATAAAGGACATTTATGCATGCAAATTCTGGCCATTAACTCTGGCCTTAAAACAATAGGCAGGATGCCTCACTCTAGACTTACTGACTCCAAGTTTTAACAGCAAAGGGTCACAACATGCTTTACATGGTCAGTAGAGTGCACTGCTGTCACTTTTATTTCAGTTCCACATGTAACACTATTTTTACCATTTAAGACACAAGCCTGTGGTTTACATTAATATTTACAGATGATGGAATTCTCTCCAAAATTCTAGCTGGTTAGGCTGGCAGCCTTCATCTATATTCACCCAATCTTCACACTATTTGATAATAGCAACAAATGTGTCCCTACCTGAAAATATCTCTGATCCTGCATAGAGAAAATCATTCATTTTTTTTCTTCAACTCCACTCTTTTTCAGCTCATCCAACTTCAGGATGTAGCATTTTATAGTCCTATTCCAATATATATGATTTGTGTGATATGTAGACTATATATTAAAATGCTAAACCATACTTGTATTGTTTCCTGTAATACAATATGTGCAAACAATGATTAACCATTATGCTCATGATTAAGGTCTGAAGATAAGACTAGTTAAGCAAAACAAGCAAGTTTTCTTATAGATTGAACATTTTGGTATTTCTCATATAATCACATATCCAGAGCAACCCAATAATGAACAGATACACATGAACCATCCTAACCTACATTTGTGCAACTTCCAACAGGCGAGACAGGGCTGAAATGCTACATTAGAACTGATGATCAAAAATGACCAGTCCTTGCTGCAGGACCATTAAGATCCTACTACTTGAGTTACATGAAGATAGTTGTATGAAAATAAGAATATGCTGATGGAAGACCAGTAATATAGCAGGTACATCCAGGTGTTGTGGAGAGCACATGTACAGCTGGCTCTCCCTTTACCTCATCCTTTCTGTGCTCTCTTAAAGCATCTTACAATTCCTCTGATGACTATTTCTATGTCTCTGATTCAGACAACACATGCCTGAGCCCTACTACATCTGCTACAAAGTAATATTTCTATCTTGAGTCATTCCTGTCTGTCTCTTTATTTTGTTTATTTTATTTTGAGTGGCCAGTTGGACTGCACTCTAGAGGCCCTGTTGTAATTAACCAGTACCAGAAATGCATTACACAGTTTTAAATAACATTGCATTGCCAGTACAACAACGAGTACAAGAGGAAAATCAGTGAACAAAGATTATGCTGCAATTAATGAGACAAGTTAAAGAATAAGAATAAAACATCAGTGGTCCGATAATACATAGGTTTAATGTGTTACACAGACGTAAGGGGAAAATACAATGAAAACATGAATATTACAAGAAAAAGAAAAAAAAATGTTTTGTTTTGTTTCTCAGTGGGACATAAACCAGTTTGCACATTGTTTTGTTTGTTGCTTTCCTGATGGTAAGCATGAAAACAAATGTTCCTGAATTCAAACTTGTAAAAAGCATTCCTTTGACTTATAAACTACAAATCATATATTTCAGAAAGTTTCAGCACCCCAAAAACTGCTTTTTCTTATAATGTCAGAGTGTTTTATAATATTATTGTTTCCAATACAAGTCCCAAATGAGAGCTAATATTATTCTTTTAGTTCTATAACCAAAAGTGAATTATACATTACAAGGCAACGTTTCCCTTCTGCACTGGACTCTGCCCTCATGCCACACAGGAATTTATAAATATCTTTTCTTCACTGGCTATGATGTCACACTTATGGTCATTATCATATTATGATAATGAGAGAATCTGCTGCTGTGATAGGTCCCACTACCTGGAGTCTGGGGGCATCACTGTGTGAGGTAAAACATATGTGGTTGTGGTAACAGATTTATTTGCATCACAGGGGAAGAGGACTCAATGAATGGTAAAAGTTGACCTACAAAAACAAAAATGATTTACCTTTTTCCTCAATAATGTAGCTGATTTTCCTGGATAGCTATGCAATGCAAGAGCATGGAAGGGGAAACCAATGCAGTCACAAACAATGCAGCATCAACAGGTCTGCAGTTGGAGTTCCATAAGTTGCTACACTGAGACCAGCCCATATGTTGTTCGTGTAGTGTTTTTCAGTGGTGTACTATCCTGGTGGGAAAGTTCTATGTGTACTTGTACATGAAGTGAAATGACTACCTTTATAAATCACACAAAGATTTGGTATACAATTCCACTGCATACCAGCCTTGCTGTATGGTGTGCAATATTCATGAATGGTGTCCAGTGTTCATGAGTCCTGTAAACAGATTCTGGACTTAATGGTTGGCTTGATGACTAGTTGTTGCTTTCTTGAAACAGTTGTGCAATTGAAACAACCTGATGTTCCATGCTTTCAGCAATTGTTTTCATGAGTTCTTCAGATTGTTGGAAAGTCAACATTTTATTATATCATACAATGTATTTAAAGGGATTGTATGTAGCAAAGTTGACAAAAAATTAATTCCCCACCTGATGTTTTATATGTGCTTGTTTTCATTTTTGGTTCGCAAGGTGGCATTCAGAGGTGCATGATTATTTAAGACTACAATCTGTCTCCATCCTTAAACAGTTAGACATGAAATTACATCTGCTTAACCATGCTAATGTTTTGTTTAGTTGATTTCAACCAAGACAAGGCACAGTTTTATTATTACTTAAGGTAGTTTCTATTGCTGTTTTAATGGATATTTGTTACATCTGGTTTCTTCTGCCTACAGTGGATTACATGAACAGTCATAAAAAGACACAATTAGGTGTCTGTCTGTCTGTCTCTATAGCTAAGATACTAATTTGCTTTTAGAAGTCATTTGAAATTTATATTAACTTAGAAAATGGGGCTCTTAATTAATAAATCCCCATCTATCACTCAGATCTTCAAAGACATGAATTATTGTATACGGAAAGCCTGCTGAAAAACAAGTGCACCTCCTCATGGCACAACATCTATGAGTCATTTATTTATTTATTTATGTATTTATTTATTTATGTATTTATTTATTTTGTTTACTGGGGTAACTGTAGTGATCTGTACTGACCAATTTCAGGCTTAGCCTGGGTGAAATACAAAAAAATACAGAAATGTAAGAAGAAAAGACAGAAAGAGTATAGATCCTTACATAACATGACAGTTTGCTATTACTTGCATTGGCAGACGAAGTGCCCAACAGCTGTGTCCTGCCATTCGCTATTAGGAGTTGTTATCTGATTCTGGGTTTTTGTCAAGTTCTCTTGTGAATATATCATCAAAAAAGTTACCATGACCAAACATTTTTATGTGTGTGTCTGTGTGTGTATCTGTGTTAGATATAAATAGATAAATAGAGTAGATAGGTTGATAGATAATGAGACAGATAGACAGATAGATAGATAGATAGACAGATAGACAGATAGACAGATATGTAGGTGTTGGGGTATCGTGGCCTCTAGTCACTACTGTGTAGTCTGTGGGGCTTCTGTCCTGGGACACTGTGATCCTACACATTTATTCAAAGTAGAGAAGGCTGCTCCCCTCCTCATTAAAGGAAGAGCTAGAGAGAACTGAAACACTGCTGAAAAGAGAGCAGCCACTGTTGGAGAGAGAGAGACAGAGAGAAAGCGATGTCAGTGTGGCAGCTAGCAGATTAAACAGAAATATTAGAAGGTGTATGCCTGCATCTAGAAATTTCCATAAATGTACATGGGAGTATATGGTGGACAAGGTAGACTACTTTGCTACAGACTGGATACTTTTAAGTAATATAGGTTCATAGGTTCATAGGTAGGTACTAGGCGTTCGGCCCTAGGGCCTATGCAAGCCTAGCCAAAAAGGTACCCTGGCTTTTGCCACCCATGGAAATTATTTTCCTGTGCCCCTGTTGAGTAGAGCCACAGAGGTGATCCCCAGGGTGAATTTCCTATCTCCCATCCAATCATCAAGATTTTTCTTGAAGAGTGCTAATGAGGAGCTTTGTTTGAAATAGATAGGTAGTTTGTTCCAGAGTATGGGAAGTCTCTGGGACAGGAATCTATCCCTCCAGCATGTTCTGTTTATTGTGGTGACAAGGTTTAGGTCCCTAGAGAGTGTAGCTCAGAGGGACTGGGGTTTCTTTAAGTGGAGCATGTCCAACAGCCCTGGGTTTAACATAGCTTTGTATGTTAGGCAGAGATCGCCTCTGAGTAGGTGATATGTGACGGAGTAACGCAGGAGTTTTTTGAGACGGTCTGCATAGGGCATCTGTTTGAGGCTGGTAATCCTCTTTGTGAGGTATTACTGCGGCCTTTCCAGTTGTTGTAGATGTCTTATGAGGTACATCCCAAATGGGACGTTGTACTCTATGATGGCCTTGATGAGTGATGAGTAGAGGGGAACAATGAAATCTTTTTTCTTGGATGAGAAACCTTTTGTGAGGTGTGCCACATAGAAGGATTTCCTGACTACTGTGGTGATGTGATTATGAAAGGAGAGACTACTGCCCACCTGCATCCCAAGGTCTCTTATCACACTTTTGGTGTTAAGTAGACTACCACCTATGTGTTAGCTCATGGGTACAGAGTTTTTACCAAAGGGGATGACAATGCCCTTTTTGGCATTGAGCTTGAGGCCATGGCTTTGACACCAAGCATATGTCTCAGTGAGGCCCTTTTGTAGGATGTCCACATCATTAGGAGTTTCAATTATGGCTCCTAGTTTGCAGTCATCTGCGAACTTCGTTAGCCAAAGACCTTCTGTTTTAGCCTGTACTTCAGAAAAGTAGATAACAAACAATAGAGGACCCAGGACTGAACCCTGTGGTACTCCACTTGTCACTGGTCTGAAGTTGGATTTGGAGTCTGCTACTTTCACAGTATGGTTCTGTCAGTGAATCAGTTGGCAACCCATCTTGTGACATAAGGATTTATACCTAGTTTAGTGAGTTTATCTATAATTCCAGAGTGGGGGATTGTGTCAAAAGCCTTGGCAAGATCTAGATAGGCTGTGTAAACCACCTTACCCTCATCTACAGCTTTGGTGACTGCTTCAAAGAAGTCAGTCAGGTTTAGGAGACATGATCTGCCTTTTACAAACCTGAACTGTGGCATGGCAAATAAAATATAAAATAAATATATGGCAAATAAAATTCTGTATCATAATTTGGGGAAGCTTCTTAAAGCTTTTTAGAAGTAGTTGGAGAGGTTATTGAAGTAGGGTTAATTATATTATAAGTGGTAATGAAAGCAAGAGTTAGGATTGGTTGGCATTTTTGTATGCAAATGTGAAAATGTTAAATAACAAGTATAATAAATTTCAACTGTTATTAAAACAAAAGGATGTACATATTGTAATGTTAGCAGTGACATGGTTTATCAATTCTTCTCCTGCTTTGGATCTCTCAATATATAAGGGGTTTCATAAAGTATGACTGTCGTCTAAGGGAGGTAGGGTGTCTGTATATGTAAAGAAATCCTTAAATCCTTAGTTACTATCAATAAATGAACATGTGAAACTTTATCGGGAGTATTCAGGAAAAGAGCAGAAAATGTAATATAGTAGGTTTCTATAGACACCTGTCTCTAAGTAAGGAAGAACACAGGAACTGGGTAAAATAATTAAAGACTGTGCTATATTGAGACATGCTATCCTTAGAGGAGATTTGAATCTACCAGGAACAAACTGGATATTTGTCAGCAGAAAGTAGAAATTAAAAATCATGCATTTGCATGTTTCACAAACTTGGGGCTACCCAACATGTTCTTCAGCCAATGAGAGGGAATAATATATTAGATGTTGTTTTGTCGCCCCTCCTCCAAAGTTGAAGTTTCAATTGCTGAGTTAAAGGAACATATTAGATCCTTTGGTCCTGCAGTAATTAAAATTAAGATAGGTTGATAAAAACAGTAAGGTCTGTATATATTCAGGAAGAAACTTTAATAAAGCAGTTTATCCATCTGCTAAACAATTTTTAAGAGGTTTCATTTGGAAGGAAGAATATTATGGTCTTCTGGTTGAATAGATGTGGGTCTGTTTTTATTAAAAAATGATTAATGCCAAAGAGCTATTTGTGGTTAAAATCAGGACATCACTAAAATCTAAAATTTTTAGTCTACCATGGTTGGATGTTAAAGATCATGTATAAAGGTGTTTTTGTATCATTTTATTTTGCTATAATTAAGTGTTTTCATGTAATGATGACTTTCTAATTATAAAATATGTAGTTTTTAACTTTTATTTGTGGAAACTATATTACATGTAATAAACTTGTGTTTGCATTTCTGTATGCTACCCATGCATACACTTCCTGATTCCAGGTTATATGGTTATGCATTATGATGATGTAATACAGGGGTAAACAGCTTGTAATGAGTAAGTGTGCATTCTTTAGACTGCAGCTGACTTTAACAAAGTGACAAAAGACTGCAGCACAATCAGTCTCTCAATCAGGCAAGCAGAAAATAAATCACAAATAACTAAATGCACTTATATTCAAATTAAATTTGCAAAACCAAAATGGAACATGATAGATTCCTAATAAAATGTGTAGTGCTTGAAATACAGTTGGTAACTCTGTACTAAACTGTCCTCTACCATAGATGAACACTTTTAAGAAGAAAACTAGAGGTATATGAAACACCTCTGTTATAGCCTATAGAGAAATATGTTTGTATGTGTTGTACATTGACTGGATTAGTGCAGGAATCCAAACTATGCATTGAACTTAATGGGCCTCTTGGCAAGGTGGAAGATTCACCTGTATGTGGGACTAGATACTGCAGGTTGTAGCTGATGGGAGGCCAAACTGCCTATAGTATTGAGTTTCACATACAAGTATAGCTGTGCTGCAGGTTTCAAGAGTCAAAGGCATAGATCCTGGAACTATTCACATATGTAGTTTAGTGTAAACAGTGTTTGGTTTAAAAGTAGATTTAATTCCCTGTGGATTAGTAGCCCAATCATCATCTTGAATGGGAAGAATTCAGATATGAAGGCTTTGCTGCCCTACAGGTACAGCTCCTGCACTCAACAGGTCTTGCCATACAACTACAGCTGCACCAGTATGCCAGACCCTGTTCCCCGATGCAGTACAAGATGTGATAAACAGGTGGAGCTGCTGTACCAGATAATGTTCTCCAGAATGAGCATCAGGCCACACTCAGAATAGCAATGAGTTTCAATATCATAGAATGTTATAGAATCTCATTACTTGTTCCTGGCATAGTGGGACACCCTTTAATTCAGTACCTCAAGGTATTGAATTACAATATGGGCCCCTTTGTGACATCACCAGAAGGTGTCACTGATAACACCAAATCAACAAGTAATTGTGCAGCTGCTCAACATACAGTAGATATAAACATAAGCTTATTAAACTTAATAACTATAGCTCAGCTGTACAAACTACATACTATAACATCGGAAAGCCAGCTTTACATGACAAAAGTATAATTACAGCAGAAAAAGTTCTAAGAAAACCTTTAAATATTATCTTGAAGATTAATAAAAAAAGTATTACAAAAAATAAAAAGCAAGGTGCTGGGAGAGATTAAGGCAATTTCCTTCTGGGCAAAAAACAGCAACATATAAATAAGCAGTTCCTGGAGATAGAAAGCTGATTAGTAAGGTGAAGATTAGAGGCTGTGCTATTTATTTAATTCAGAATCAGAAATTAGTAACTGGCCCTTGTGTATTGCTTGATTGTTTTCTATTTTAAGAAACAGAAATGGAAAGAATAGAATGCAGAGTGATCAAATATAAGAAAAATAGAGATTGGAGGAGGAATTTTCTACTATCACAGAAGACATGGTGAAGAAAGATTTTGCTAAGATAAAATTAGATGCAGTTGCAGGATATAATGAGATAAATTGGCTCTTTTTTGTTTCCATTAAGGATAGTATTAAGGAGGTATTATTATTTTTATATCAAATATCAATATTGCGCCAGTTGATAAGGGTAGTGTAACTTCTAACACAGACAATTTTAGACTAATTAGTCTTATCAGTACTGGTAAATGCTGTGAGAGAATTGTGATCCAAGTAATTTTGTGTATACTGTGGGAAGTACGTCCATATACATCAGCATGTTTTTTTTTTCATCATGAATATGAACTATACATTTAATAAGCTTTTATACTAGGGTTCATGTTACATTATCGAAATTCCAAACATTCGAACACCAGATGTTCAAACTTGGAAAATCAAAATGTAATAACATTGAAACATCAGAACAGAGAATTTTTTCCCAGGGAAAAAAATTGCTGTTCCAAAAAACACACACACAACACAAGTGCACCAAAAACCTTATAAATCTACACTAAACCTTACATACACAGCTACCTATGCACTAACCTTAACCCAAACCCTAACCCTAACGTCCGTCACTATCGCACACTTACCTTACCCGTGCCCTAACCCTAAAGTCCGTCACTATCGCACACTTACCTTACTTGTGCCCTAACCCTAATGTTCATAACTATCACAAACTTACCCGCGCCCTAACCCTAAAATCTGTCACTATCGCACACTTACCTTACTCGCGCCCTAACCCTAAAGTCCATCACGATCACACACTTACCTTATCTGCACCCTAACCCCAACATCCGTCACAATCACACACTTACCTTAACCCGTTCCGTAACCTTAGGACCACAGTGCAGAAAATGTCAAAGCCGCAGAAACGTCCAACCGAATTCTTTCCCTGGGAAAGAATTCAGACTTCCGCTGCTTTGACATTTTCACCTTTCGAACTTCCATCTTCTAACTTCTGTTGTTCAACCTTCTGGAAGTTCGACTAGGTAATAGGAACCCATTATACTGATGTAGTAGAGATTTCAGATAATGATGTAGCTGTGGATATGACTTCTTGCAAAAGTAGTTGATTTGGTACCACATAATCAGATAATTAAGGCATTAGAAAAAGGAAATGTAATGAATATATTATAAGATTGATAAAAATAGTTAAATTGCAGCATAGCGGAAGTTAATCTCTAACGGTATGTTAAATCAAGTTTAGCATAATTGTTTGAAAAAAGGAGTAGAATGACTAGTACTGTTTAGTGATTTAACAAAGTAATGCAAAACTGTTGAAAGATTGCTTACCAAGGAAGTGCACAGTAAATTGTTGAAACGTTGCCTACAAAAGATAGATGTGGTGAATGTAGCAAACTGATGTAAGAGATATATTGGTAACAATGTTTTTTGCAGTATAAGGTATGTGTTCAAGAATATTGGTGAAAGAAATGAAGTAATGAAGTGAGAATGTCAAACTTTTGATGATTTTTCACATTGTAAAATGCAAATCATTACATTTTAAATGTTGAAATTAAAGCAATAAACAGTGTAACGTTGCTATTCCAAATTATATACAATACAGACTGTGGAAATTTCTAAAATGCAAGAAGTCTTGATAGCAAATGCATAATGTGCAAAACTGCTGTGCTTATAAAAATAAATCAGTAACTGACCACAATGTTGAAAACTCCAGAGCAGTGGAAAATAAATGTTCAAAAGCAGTGGTATACTGAGGAAATTTCTATATATCCTCGTGTTAATAAGTCATGCAACACTGCATCAACATAACTAAATTTCTGTACTGGCTGTTTGAAAAAGTAAGTCAGACAGTTTTGAAATGTACACACTGGGGTCCTCTGAAAGAAATTGCTATACTTACTTTTTGAGAAGATAAGTAACACAATTCTGATGTGTGTGCATGGGAAAATGATGTCAAAACTGCATGTGTTCAGTTACAGTCTAAGCAGTGTGTGATGTGCCAATGAAGCTAAAAGTTCAGTGGTATGGTGTTTCTGAAAGAGTTTAAAAGTACCAATGTACAGAAATAAATTCAGTAACATTTCCTTGTTGTGCAGTATGCCATGCCACTTGCAATGAAATTCTGCCTGGTACGTTTTGTGACATAAAACTGAGCTGTACACTGGAAAATAATGTACTAAAGTGAGTGGGAACTTTTACAGTAAAAGAACAGTTGATTGTTGATTGTAAAGTTGATAGCATTGTAGTATGTACTGTCAATTCTTAAGAGTTACTAAAAAAATTCAGAGTATGGTGTGTTACAAGAATGAAACAAAAACTATAGCACTTACAATAAACAGAAATTTCTTTTATGCTTTGAATTGTCATGTGCTTATAGCACATGAAAATCAATGTCATCTATTGCTTCCAGAATAAAATTGCATCACTGAAATACACTGCTGGGAACAGTATTCAAATGAAGGCTTGGGAAGTACAGGACAAATAAAAAGAGCTATACAGTGTGTTTAAAGGAGTGGCAAGCAGTAGACCTTTACAGTGCACTGACTCTTGCTAGGTGCCTTTTATGATACAATGTATACATTTTTTAGTATTGAACCTTACTAGGTTCTGTCTGTGTCAGATTGTGTAACTTTACACAGCACCTTATCATGCCTGGTGCTGTCTCAGCACCAGTAAGAAACCTGTGACAAAGTGTATGAGACACCTAGTTTTCTTGATAAGTAAATTGTTCTCAATGAGCAACTGATTTGCGTTATGCTTGTACTATATAGAGATATACTCCAGTAGTAAAAGAGAGACTTTATGGCAATTAAAGACTAGCTTGGAGAAAGAAGGTTCTTTATCAGTGTTATGATAGAGATGGAAATAAAAATATGTATAGTAAAATTACCATATACCCAATGTCATTTTTGAAAGTAAAATTGATGAAAGGTGCTGATTGTGAAAATAAAACCCTCCAACAGGGGGAGGGGGATTCATTGCCATTTAAAGCAAGAAAAAGACTGCTTATTCAAAAATAAAAATCCGACAGGGAAATAGGAGGACATTGCTGTTTAAACAAAACCCCAGTGACAACAAAACAAACTAATAAACTCTAAAGAAATGCTTGGTCAGGAGCATTTCAAGAAAAAGCAGCGAATAACCACAGAGAACAAAATGTGCTGCAAGCAACAGCCTTTGTTCTTTATTCCAGTACAGACAGAACTTAGTCAGACCATGTGAATTTACAAACAAGGCGGTATGTAACCAAGAGCATCATATCAATTAATAAAAATCATCCAATCAGAGTCAGGAAAACTCTTCAGACTTAAAGTCATAGTACATACAAATAAATACCAAAACAGCCTTTAAAATAATTAATATGTATAAAAACAATGTCAAAACAAATTTAAAGAAATTTAAAAAAACATTTAATATTGATGGATTCATTTAACCCTGGGAATTTATTGGCTTCAAGTCTAATTTGCCACCTCTCTTCTTTGCATTCGAGCATGGTGCATATATCACCCCCATGACCTGTATTTAACAATTTGCCCAATATGAAAAATGTAGACTTTCTGAAAGCACTACAGTTTAATGCATGGTTTGATAATGCATTATTAAGGTCTTTCTTTTTTATGGCTGTTACATGTTCATAAATACGATCTGCTAACATTCTTTTAGTTTTACCAAGATAATATGCTGAACAAGAAACACAGTAAGCCAAATAAACAACATCCCTGGAGTTGTGCAAGTTATTTGCCATTAACAACCAGAGTTTTGCCAAAGTGGGATAAAAAATAGAATTAGTATTTGACACAGAACAGCACATCATACAAGACTGACAGCTGTATGTACCTAGTAATCCACTCTTGTTTGCATCAACCATTAAAAAAAATTCTCTTTGTTAAAATAACTGGATAAAGTAAAACGTTTTTTACAAGAATAACTCGGGGTAGTGCCTACTACCTTCACTAAATCTCTGTTACCTAAAATGATGTTCTACTTGGACGATATGATATCCTTGATGTCAATCATATATTTACAGATAGGTAGAACAAATGAACAATTAAATTTACTAAGTTCTGTATTTCTAGATTTGGTCTTATATCCCTTCAACAGACTGGGAGAAAAAAAATTCTTCATGTTTGCTTATTATTTCATTGCAGATTTCAATAAGCCTGGTTATACGATGACCTTGACCTTCAAACATTTGAATACTTTATTAGTTTTATCTAAGAAATCTTGATTTCTACTTACAAGTCTACTCACTCTGATAAGTTGCCCTCATACTGTATTCCATTTCATGAAGGTGGGGTGCATGCTGGAATAATGCAGATAACTATTAATAAAAGTAGGCTTACAAAATATTTGACTATAGATCATCTTGCTAGAAACATCCATAGTGATATGCAAATCAAGAAAATTGACTGAATCACAATTTGCACTCACAATAAACTTAAAAAAATCAGTACTTTCATTAATGGCTGTCATAAAAGACAAAAATCATTCCAATTTCCATTCCAAATAAATAATAAATCAGTTGTATAAGGTGAATATTAGAGGAGGAGATGTAAGAACATGCACTGAATGTTTAGAAAGTAATTGGATTTTAGAGCTTCAAGTTCAGAGGACTTAATGAAAGGTCCCTTTAAGACCATTCTTAAAGTCATGTGACTTAATCTGCTGATTTTGAAATTTTGCATTTAAATGGTTTTTTTTTTATTTGCTATATTATGGTCTGATGAAGCTGCTGAGTATATGGTGTGAAAGCACTTACCTATGGTTTATCTTTGCCAGTATTATTAAATGGATGTTAGCAATTTTTTATACTTTTTTTATACTTTTATCAAGCCAATATTAATGCCAGCACAAAATGCAAAAGTGATGTCAAGCAATGGAAACTGACAATACTGACACAGATAACCATTTGATACAAGACATGCAGAAATAAGTAGTGCTTCTGCACTATGTGGTGTCTCAGTGAAAATCCAATATATTTGTACAGATCCTATGATAACAAGGAAGATGATGTGGACAAAAAGTCTCGCTGTAGACAGTTTTCATGCTCCCAACAGACAAGGCTATGAAACTGCTGATAATAGAGACTCATAACAACTGTAATACTTTGACTGTCCTGATATCTCAGAAAAACAGATATATTGAAAATGTTATGTAAGGCACTTGTTTTGCTCCACCTGTCATCAGCTTGGACATATTGCCAAAGTGTGTCCAAACTGGAGAGCTACAACATGAAAATAACTATGTGCTATTGAGACTGTGGGACAGCCAACATGGGATCTGGCTGGTCAGTTTTACTTATCCCCACAGATGTGAGGTCTGTGAGGCTGAAGTTCTGGGGTAGTGTGGGAGAAGGACCCCACACACCTGCCAGTAGTGGAGGAGGACATGCTAATACTTGTAAAAGGAAGAGTGAGAGAAAGAGAGAGGGAGAGAGAGAGAGAGAGAGAGAGATAGAGAGAGAGATAGAGAGAGAGAGAGAGAAATAAGCCACTGTTAGAGAGTTAGCAACCACTGTTGTAGAGGGAGACATGTCACTGTTGAAGAGATAAAGCAACAACTTGGAAATCAGAGGCAGACTTGGGAAAATAAAGGCAAGTATGCAGACTGAATGAGACATTACACAAACCACCAGATTTTAGTTTTGTTTTGTGATCTAGGCTATCCTGATGGAATGAACACTAGTATAAGAATTCTGGTTTTGTTTTGGACTGTGCTGGACTTAAAATTATGTTATCTCCAAAGATTGTTTTGAGGTGCTAAAGTATAGCTGAATATTTTATTTGAAAACTGACATTTCTGGTATATAGCCTGGAAGCTGATAACAAGCATTAAAGGTAGAAAGTTTTATGATGAGGGAAGATGCACTAGAAAAGACATGAAACATTACCTTTAAAATGGTGAAAGAAACTAAGTGTGTTGCTCTCCTTGTGTAAGTGATTTCTATCATAAGCAGACAACAGAATAGTCAGTCTGTTGCATTTTTTTGCATTTTCAGCTTGTCTCACCATTACCATAAAGTACTGTACAATTGTCTTCTTGTACCCGGCCTATCACTAACAAGCAAAAGTGCAGCAATTACATTAAAGTGCTGCACTGTGCAAGTGTCAGTGTGCATGGATATTCCCATACATGGTGCATTACTAAAGCATCCCTGCATACTGCAGAAAGAAACAGAGAAGGCTGTAGTTGTGTCATACACTGACATTATTTTTGAATGCTAAGACATTTTTTTTTCACTAAATGGATTGTAAAAATAGCAGTTAATCACATTTAGGTGTGGGTAGTGCAGGTTTATCACAGCTCTCGTGTTTGGTCAAATGAGTTTCAACCTTGTGACCAAACCATACCAACCAGGGATAAACTTTGTACTGCCAAATGTGATACAATGAAAAGGGGCCACTACATAACATGATGTGATTTTTTTAAATCTTTCTTAATTTCACAGATGAAAGCTAATAAGGTTAGATATTTATCTAACATAAATGTTTAAACCATATATCTAGCATCATAAACACAATTCTGTAAACAAGGAAAACAAATACTTCCAATCATATTGAGTAGTGTCTCACTAAGTGCTGTTTCTGAATACCCCCTCCCCCAATTTTATCATGCTTTGACTATAGGAGCAGTCATAACAGATGTGGGCATGTCTTTACTATTTTTTCAAGGTATAACACTTCTTCTCTTTACTTTTTATTTTATGTTTACATCTACTAACTAGGTAAATGAAGCTATTTAAGGACCATTTCTATGGTTACACAGAACAATATTACATGGTTTTACACAGGTTGTACCACTGACTGAGGTACAGTGAGCTAACATATTAGAGGTACTTTGGATAGCCAAAGTACTGTCTATTCAATACTCACATATTCTTATATTCAAAGAGTAATTGCATTTAGCAACATATTATATATATATATATATATATATATATATATATAGAGAGAGAGAGAGAGAGAGAAAGAGAGAGAGCGCAAGCTTCTTAGTGCAAACAGTGTTACATATACAAAGAAACCATTACAGTTCAGTTGGGAAAAGATTAACTACAATAGGAAAGCAGCAGACTATAGAACAGTGTAATAATGTTTCAGTGTTGTCATTCTTATTTTAGAAAGTGCAATTGTAGGAGAGGGTACTATATGGGCAAGAAGTATGAGTGATGAGCTGAGGAGAAAGACTGGTTAAGTGTAAAGGTAGGTGGTGAGGGTAGTTAAGTAAGGGGGCATGAATAGGAATTTAGCAGAGGATGAAGGTGGTGAATTGTGGAGAAATGGTGTTATTACCTCTTTTGTCTTATGGCATGACAATTGTTGCTTCTCATGTAGGAAAAAACGGCAAAGACAGAGATAATTTTTTAAAAATGATTCTTGAACTGGTATTGGTTGATATTTGAAGCTAGCTCCCCAAGCTACCCTAGGAGATTTTCACTAGTAAGATTACATTTCTAGGCTGTGAGCAAATGATTTTGAACATATTTGATTTTGAGTTCATTCTAGTTGTACTCTGTCTTTTAATGAAATATTAATTACAAGCTTTGGATTTGTTCCAATGATTGACACAGGTAGAACAAACATGTTAAACAAGGGAAACAGTTTCAGAAAGTCCCAAAAGACATGATCACTTTTAGAAAAATGTTCCTGAGCTTTGTCTCCCTACTGTCCTGTTGTCAAACTGTTGTGTTAAATTTCTAACAAGACCAAGCCTCATTTCCCTATTTCTAGCTTTTAGGTGAAAGGCTACTATTGTATGCAAATCTTTGGGGCAATATAATTTACTTTTAACACTTTTATTGAATTATCACTTAAGACAGGCAAACATACATTTATATAAAAGAAAACAAACCATATTAACATGTTCCTAGTTATAGACATTACATATCACATGTTTTACAAAGATCATCAATCCAAATTTACATAAATTCCTCAATTCCTGCCTTTCACTCCTCCAAAACATTATTCTGCATATATTATTCTGCCACTTTCCATATTTTTTCAATGTAATTTGCTGAAAACCTTTTCTTAAGATCCCTCTTACAGTTCTTTATCTCTGTTGCAATATTCAGTACTTCAAATGCAGTTGATTTAGATGTTGATTTCCATTTTCTAGGAATTTATTTTTTGTTAGCCACCAGAATTACATTTAGCAAGTCTTTACTATTTCTAAGCAATTCAGATAGCATTTCCCAATTTAAAAAAGAAAACAATATTTTTTTTTACTTCCATTTGCTTACCCAGTATTTCTGACAGAGTACCCTGTAAGGAATTTTTGAAACCTGCCAACTCTTTTACACTCCCAGAACATATATTCCCAGTTATCTCTTTCTTCCCCATCTTACCTCCAAAATGTGTCATCTACCTGAGGAAAAATTCTTTGGAGTCTGCTCGGAGTATAAAAATACCTATGCCAACACTTCCAAACAAAAGTCCTAAATCTTCTAGACTTTGTTGCATATTTGGGAGCCATACATATGTCCTCCCATTGATTCCTTGTGAATTGCTTATCCAATTTCTCTTCCCAATCTTTTCTAACCTCTTCTGAATTTCTGTAGCTATCATGCAATATTTCATATACCCTACTAATTATCTCTTTAAAAGCAGCTTCTGTTCAAGATTCAACTAAAAGCTCTATCAGAGAGGTATTTCACTGGGTCTATATCACATCATCAATTTTTAATAGTTTGAATCACTAAACATCAAACTCAAGTGATCGAACTATTAAAAGTTTGAATTTATGTAAATGGCATTTTCAATGCAAAAAAAAAAATGAAAGGGTGTAAGCAGGGGGTGGCAAGCCCCCCCAGCAACCCCCACATTTCCATTTTTGCATTGTATTGCACTAAAGTGCGATCTCGGAGTTGGTATATTTAAGTAGCGGGGGGTGTGAGGGGTGCAGGGGGCCTTGCCCCCTGCATAGAGTGTTTTTTTTTTGGTTGTTTTAGGGTTTACATGTTTTTTTTTTTTTTACTTTTGAAGTATTACAGTTCGATCATTAAAGTTCAAACTTTAGTGATTCAAACTTGTAACACTTCAACAATGTGATATAGACCCCTTTCACTTAGGATTCCTTTCTGTTTGCCAATACTTTGATATCCATCCCTATAGGGAACGCAATCTCTCGCCTGCAGTCCAAATGACTTCTTGGCCTCTTCCCACTCCTTTACCTTTCCCTCTCAAGTCATTTGTTACCAGTACCTTGATTCCTTTGCCAGATTTCTCCAATAGATTTCAGCCCCTTTTTGCCTATTCCCTGTACCCTAATTGCCGTCATCCCTATCAGCACTATCTCCTTTCTCCATTCTTGTGTTGGCCTAGAATGCTTTCTGTTACTTTATGAGTATACTGTTCTATATGGTTGCTGTTATTCTTCTTAGGACCTGCATCAAAACTCCCACTCTCTCCTTATTTCTTGAATTTTCACTTTGAATTATAGCTTTCTGCTTATGCTCTGCATAGGAGCCACAACTCTGCAGCTCTAAAATATCATTTTAAATGAGGTAATTCTAAGCCATCTTGTTCTGTTGAAAGGATCAGCTTATCCCACTTAACCATTGCCATCTTCCCATCCCAGATAAATTTTTTCAACTCTTTATTAGTTATTGTCCACAACTTCTGTGGCTGATAAAAATATATCTGGCCTGTGTATAAAACTAAAGGGACTAAAAACATTTGCACTGCTTGTATCTTGCTATCCATGCCCATAAACAAGAGTTTCTAGTTTCTCAGTTTTGTGTTATCTTTTGTTTAGTCTCTTCCCACATATCTTTAGCTGACAAAACAGAACCTTTTTTAATCCATACTCCTAAATTCTTCATTTTATTATGTCCTTATAAATATGCGTGGGCACATAGTTTACAGCTATAGCCTTTATTTTATCTTTATTAATCTTATATTCTGAAAAGTGTTGAAACTGACTCAAGATGTTCCACAATACTGGGATATCCTTTTCTCATTTTATCAGATACAAAATAATATTGTCTACAAATAAAACCAACTTTTTTTGATTAACATACCAATTATATCATTGAATTTACGAGTACCTTATTTTCTTTGGCAGTAGCTCTAAACATAAAGCAAATAGCATAGGGGAAGGAGGGCACCTCTGCCTGGTTCATCTGTTCAGGCACAACTTGTCAAAAAGGAACCCTTCTTTTTTAATTTTGGCCCCCAATCCCTCATATATCTTCCTTATTAACCTTATTACTGTATCAAAAAATGCAAATACATCCTACTCATAAAATCCCAGCTTACTTTGTTGAATGCTTTCTCTGCATTAAGACCCACTAACAAAGAATTATTTTGTTCCACTCTGCTTCCCTCTAGATAGATCACCATTGTTCTATTAATATTGTAAATACTTGCCACCTCTCTACAAGACCACATTGATCCATATCTGTCAGCTTTGGCAACACATTTGCCATTCTTTTAACTATTATAGACAAAAGTGCTTTATACACATTGTAAAATGGACCTATATGAAGCTCTGTCTGATGGGTGTTTACCATCTTTAGGTATTACCACCATCACAGTTTTCATCCATGATATTGGTACTTCCTCTTCTTTTAAAATACTGTTAAACAAAACCTTCCAGATCATTATCACTTTCTTCCCGCCTAACTTCCAAACTTCCACAAGAATATCATCTATTCATGGAGACTTTCCTGCAGATTGATTGCATGTCACCATTTTTATCTCATCTCCTCCGGTTTAAAATGTTAATTTTTGAGCCTCATCTACCTCTACCCTTGGAATACTTAAGTCTTCCGTAAATAGTTCCATTTGTGCTTTCTTAATTTCCACATTTCCAAAATATCTGTAATACTTCTACAGGCTCTCTGGTTATTTTTATTGTTATAGGCTCCCTAAGTTTGGCAACAACCCTTTCTACATTATGTTACCTAAGTGATTGTACTAAAAAATTTGGGGGCTCTAGAGCTATTATCAAAAAAACAATTGCTTAACAGCAGTCTTTCTAAATAAAAACATATTATTCAGATACTCCCTTATTTTCTCTTTAGCACATTGCAGTTGCACCTTTTCTTGTTGTTTGAAATTCCTTTTATCCTGCAATATGTTTACATTTGTCAGCCCCTCTAAATAATTCCTGTTACTTCTTAACCATATCTATTTTTCTTTTATATTTACCCTGTTTTAAACTCCACTTTCATTTTATCTCACTCACTAGCTATAAAGTTTGAAAAAATTCTGTATTCCCTAGTAACTCAAATAATTTTTACTAACCACTCCTTAAATTCCTCTCTTTTTTGCCTCATTTTTACTTTGTTACCCTGCATTTTTATCTTCATTATTATTAATGCATGATCTGAATTTTTTATTGGATATTTGACGAAGCTTTCAATCAAATATACATGCTCCTGTGATATATAATTTCTGTCTGGTATAGCCTTGTATCGTACCTTGGTGAATAATATGTAAATTATCTGTGAGTTCATAGTACTGAAGTCATGTCTTCCATACCAAATATTTTCATAAGTTTCTTCTGAAATCTACTCTTTTTTGTTACATTTTCCCTTCTAGGTCCCCCAGATGCGTCCATACTTTGCAAATTATATTCCAATCCCCAACTATAAGTAGTATTCCCTGCTGAAAGCTGATTACTTCTCCCAAATTTTCTTAAGCTCCATAATAGTAGTTTTAGGTGGACTATAAATACATGCTAGTGTAATCCTCCTCCCTTGCCAATAGCCTTTTACTACCATAAATCTACCATTATCATCTTTTTTCCATCTTCTCTATATTTCCTTTGTCCACGATACTCTGCTGAATATCCCTTATAAAATCCTTTCTTTATAAAATTTGCATGCTCAGTTCTTTCCAAATGTGGCTTCTGTAGCATTACTATTTGTGCTCTGCATTTTTTTATATAATTCAATATTTTTTAATTTTTGTCTTTACCTGTCTGGCCATTAACTTTCCAAAATAACATGGATGGTGTAGCCATCATGATAAGAAGTTATTACTTCCACCTATTACATATAACAACTTTTTAAATGTGTATTTCCAGCTTTTGTGTTACATGTACCCCATACCTCTCAACTGTACAGATTTTCACATATTGTCCAGACTTTTGTCTCATATTTTTGGCCAGTTTTTCATAAAATTGTAGTTTTCTGGTAAATTAGTGGTGAATCATTAAATATTGATGTTTAAAAGTGACATACATTTGAGTTTTAGACCTCATGCCCTTCAGAAAATTCATGCTAATGCATAACCTTTTATTCCATCAACTTTCTAAGTTTGTAAGAGCAATATTTAAAAATTGCCCCTATTTTTGAGCCTTTGTCCCACTTTTATTGATGGCTTTGTCCAGATTTTCTTGCTCTAAGAGGTTGATAGGTATGATGTACCCACTAATTTTTGGCAGGTTGATCTTTTATACAATTGTTTCTTGACATCTCCATTTGCACCAATGTCACATTTTACAGGACTTTTTGAATTAATGGAATAATATAATTTGTTAGGGTAAAATTTACTTTAGAACTTGTGCTAAGCCTATTACTTGTTACCATCTCCAAAATTAATTCCAATTACATTACCAACAACTGAGCAAAAGTAAGGAACAGGAAATTTGAAAGTAGGGGTAGATTTGCCCAGCCTACATAATTACACAAAACTATAGATACCCAGAACTTTTATTCTCAGTCTTTATTATATAATCTGCACTATCCTTTTGCCTCCTTGCTGGTGTGTCAGGAACTACAGGATGCCTATCTGCTCACTTCTTTAATAAAATTCCAAAGTATTTTTTCTTACATTTTCCAGTAGGTAATCAACATTTTCACTTCATGTCCTTGACATATGAAATTATGCTGACCCTCCTGTTTTGTACCAAATGTCCACCTGCAATGTTTATTTTTCCCAGATTCTGGTCACTTTATATTTATCACCTGTCCAAAAGATTATTTTTTACATGCAGACTCCTTTTATGATCTGCATTTGTGCATCAGCTAAGTACGCACTATCTGAGCATGTACTTAAAATGTTCCGATCTCAGTCTGTCTACAGGTGTTGTGCTTGGTGCTTGGAGAATGGTCAGTGTGACTCCCCTACATAAGAGCAGGCCCTCTCCATACCTGAATAATTATAGATTTGGTTATTTCTGTGTAATATGAATCTGACTGATGGAGAAAGCAAATTTTGAGACTGGAAAATGTGTGCTGGAGTCTGAGGAAAAGATTCAAAGAGTCCTGTTTGAGGGAGATGAGTTAGCAAATAATGGATGTATAATTACAACCCTCTAGTCAGGAGGGTTGTGGGATGATTTACTTAAATATATGGTGGTGCAGATTGAGCCAATAAATGAAGGACATGTTTCCTAAGGGGACATTATGGAAAAATACAAAAGGAGATTGCAGAGACAATCCTGAAGAATAGTGATGAGATGGAAAATAAACATATACAGGGAATGTAAAAAAGGCAAAAGTGGAATAGCAGAAAAGAAGGCAGAAGAAAATGAAAAACAGAAGTATGTGGTAAGGATTCAAAGTAAAGAAGACAAAGAAATGGACAAGTGTGAAGTGGTGGAACGATTTAATAGCTCAGTAGCTCCTTTGGGTATAAAAGAACACGAGGTAAGAGCATTTATTCTTATTAACAAAGAAACATTTTGTGAAATTACATTTGAGACTGTTTTTTCAATGGAAAATGCTCTTGGAGAATATGAAAACAAGAAATACTGTAACCATATAATCTTTATCTGATAAAAGCATTTAATAGGGAAACAAAAAAAAAAGATTCATGTACAATTTGAAAAGGTATAAAGAAAGACTTTGAAAGGACATTTGAAAGCTTTATGTAAAGAAATACTGGGCACTGCAAAAGTTTATTACAGAAGGGGTTTATAGACTGGTGGATGGGACTGTAACCTGTGTTAAAAATAGAAAAAGAAAAAAATATATACATATACCAAGCATAATAAATGTGTAGGGAAATAAGGGAAATAGGGGTGTTATAAAATACTGGGGACAACCCAAAACATGTTTTTTTTTTGAAAAAAGGACATCTGATAAGTAACTGTGACAAAAGAAAATGTTATATTTACAGGGAAATGGGATATGATGCAAAACATTGTGAAATGAAATGTTATAAATGTAACAAAATTAGACATTTATAGATGGATTGCAAAAATGAAAATAAGAGTAAGGAAAAATAAAAAGAGAAGAAAATGAACAAGAGAAGAAATTGTATAAGTACTAGACACAGAAGAAAAAATAGATGAGAAAAAATTTAAAAAAGGACATAGAAGAAGTTTCTGAAATAAGCGATAAAGAAGACTTAAATTGGGATGTAGTAAAAGGAAAAAAGAATTCTGCTGGTAAAAGGATAAAAGACAGAAAAAGAAAATTTAAGGGAATGAGTACAAAAGAAAAAAAAGAAAGGAGTGGATGAAAAAGACTATATAACTAAAAACTGAAGTGTGGTATAATGGTTAAGATGCGTGCCTCACAAACACAAGGTACACTGTTTGATTCTCACATTTTGGAAGGAAATTGGTGAGGCTTAGAATGACCTGTTAAGAAAGCTAGCTTAGTAATTAGCTATGAATTTATGAAACCACATATCTAAGGAAAAGGGAAAATGGAAATTTTACAGTGCTTTATGTAGATGTGTATAGTATTAAGAATATAGTAAGAAGAATAGGAATTTTGGAGTGGTGTAATAAATGTGATATAAATATAATTATATTAGAAGACACAGCATTTTTAACAATTGAAGAAAGATTACAAACAGAGAAACTATGGGGAGGAAAGATAATCTGGAATTTGGGAAATGAGAAATGTTCTGGAATAACCATATTTTGTTGAACTACAGTAAAGATATTAAACATAACTTTGCAAAAATGGGAAAATTAGCCATTGTAGATTTAAAATGGAAAGAACAAGTGTATAGAATTATAACACTATACGGTTATAGTAATTATAAAGAAAAGGAAAGCTAATTTAATCAGATTTTAGACTATGTAGTGATAAATATGAATATTATAATACTAAGAGACTTTAATTTTAATTTAAGAAACAAGCATAAAAAAGGAAATTATATAAAAATAATGTTAGAAATTGTAAGATGTGGTAAGTTAAAACTTTGGGACAAAACATCAAGGACTTACAAAAGGGGTATGTATAGAACTGAAATAGATTATTTTATAGTATCAGAAGGTTTAGTCATAGGAGAAGGGGAGATAGTTGAAACAGAATTTTCTGATCATCTTCCGATATGGCTAGAGATAAAGGAAAATAAGAAATATATAAAATAGGCAAAGAAATAAAAGGGATAAATGAGAAAGCATGGAATGAAGAAGGAAAGAGATGAGTAATACAGTTATGGAAAGATCATTATTAATATGAGAACATTTTATAAAAAAATGGTCAGGTCAGTGGATATTTAAGAAAAAAATTAACAAAAACGTTTTTTTACATTAGCAATATGATGTGAGAAAAGTGATAAAGAAAAATATAAAAGAACATATATGAATGCATTGGAAGATTTTGAACATAATGATAGAAAGTACTTTGACAAAAAAAAAAGAATTATATGAAAGAAATCAAGAAAAAATATGAGAATTGTTATATAAGCAAAGATATTTGTACAAGAAAAAACAGAAGTATCAACTCATTTAAAGACAAGGGTAGTGCAATGAGAGAAATAAAAAAAATGTAAAAGGAGAAATAGAAAGGACTCAGGAAAAGATTATCAATAGTGTAGTATAATATGTACAAGAAATATTTAAAAAAGAGGGTAGTTAAAAACATGGAAAGTAAAAAAGTTAATAGAAAAAGAGAATAAAGAGTTGAAAAAGCAGCCTTCTTTAAAGGAGCTAGATAAAGTATAGGACATGTTATTATGGATTCAGCTACAAGACCAGTTGGAATAAGGTATGAAATATATAAAAATGTAAGGGACTGGCAAAAAAGAATATTTTTTAAAGATTTTGAATGAATGGTTAAATGAAGGTTTTATGTATAAAGAATTATGCAGTGGAATACTTAAATTCATTTGAAAGAAGGATGATAGAAGACAATTAGAATAACTGGAGACCAGTCGTATTGAATAATAACAATTATACGAAAGTTATGAAAATAACGCAAAAGAGATTTGAAACTAAAATAGAAATATTATTGAAGATGTCATACATAGTATAAAGGGGAAGTGTTGTCAAGAATTATTAATGATAGTTATAGAAACTGTGGATGATATTATGAACAGAAAAGAAGAAGCAAAAATCATAATAGGAGACCTTAGTAAGGCATTTGACATGAAATCTTACAGTTCATAGATTAGTACTCGATTAATTGCCCTTCTGAGCCTAGCGAATTTCCATATGTGAGAATCAAATGCTGCAGCTTGTGTCAGTATGTCAAATACCTTAACCATTATGCCAACCTCCCACGTGATAGGATGGATGATAATAAAGAATATAAGTGAGAAAGTTAAGAAATTATGTATGCCCTCTTATAGGAATAATAAAGTAAAACTACTTGCAAATGGCTGGTTAAGCCAAGAGGTACATATGAAGAGTAGTATAGGACAGGGATGTCCACTGAGTTATATACTCTTTGCATTAGTTATGAATGTAATAGTATGTGAAATAAATTACAAAATGAAGGAGGTGGTATACATAACACCTGAATGGTTAAGAATTCCAGTTCTGTTAACATATGTATATAACATTATAAAACTACAAAAAACAAAATTTGGGTAAAAGACATGATTTTCACAAATGAGTACCTAGAGATGATAGGGATGGCTTTAAATAAAGAGAAAAGTAAAAGTTTAGATGATGTACTAAAGTTTAGGAGTATGTAATTTACAGTAAATGAAATGTATGTGTAAGGTATAAAATTTGGGAATAAAGATGTAAGTAGCATTCAATGGGAAAAAAAACAATAGAAGAAATAAAACAAACATCTTTTCTGGAGAACATATAGATTGTCATTCAGAAAAACAGTGTATTTGATAAATTCAGTACTGATGGGAAAAATAACATACTTCTCAAGTGTGTTTATTTGCTAATTGTATTTGAAAAGAAATCAGATTTGTTTTTTCACTTATGTGGGGTTCTGGATTAAATGCAGTAAAAAATTGCAGTTTTTTTTTTATATAAGTAAAGAAGAGGTTTAAGATTCATTAACTGTGTGGTATATGCTACTTCATTAAATTTGTGCAAAGTGTTAACATGAATAAATGAAAAAGATGAGAGATTAGCAGTAAATTGTATAAATATAAGTATGATACATATTGGGACATGGTAAAAAACTGTAAAAGAGAAAAAGAGTGTATAAATGGGGAAATAAAATATTACAAAGAAGAAATACTTTTGTAGAAAACAAAAAATGATATAGAAAACAATAGAAAAGTATGGTATAAAAATGTAATGATGAAACATTACTATGTGAAAACATGGCAAAATCTAACAGATGAAAAATTTTATGTTATAAAAATAAGAAGCAAATGGTGCAATCAGAAAGTATAATGTCAAGATGTTTTGCAGAGTCTGATAATAGATAAATTGCCAGTAAAAGGAAATATGCCATATAAAAAGAAAAATGATAGGATATGTTTACATTGTCAAGAAATTACGGAACATATACTTTTGAAATGTACAAGAGTAAAAAGTTATGGGGAAGCTATATAAAGAAGATTTTTTGAAGATATAAAAGAAGTGGCTAAAGTAAATGTGGATATGATTAAATATGGATATTACAAGAATAGATGTAAAGAATATGCTAAAAGAACAGATTAAAAGTTATTTCATGTTATAAGGATTATATACAGAATGAAAGAATAAATTAAATTATGTTTACTGGTAAATGGATTATAGTAACAATATTAAGTCAAATCAGATGGCTGTTATGGAAAAAGGTGTGGCGGTGTAACAGCTATGAAAATTTAATATGATTGTGTAAATAGATTTGTATATATATTTGTACACTTGTAAATGTTTGTAAATATGTACATATTTTGTAAATAAGAGTTATTTTTGTATATAAATAAATGACTCCTACTCTTTCTGATAGGTATTGTGGAATCTTTAACATCTGCTTGAGCTACCACCAACTCAGGCAGATGGGCCTTAATTTAACATTTCATCCAAACAATGGCACACAGTACAACAGCACCCCCTTATGCTGCTCTGATGTGTCAATATTGGAAAAGTAATACACATTCCTGGTGTGGGAATAGGACCCACAGCCTTCTGCATCAAAGGCGAGTGTGATACCTATTGAGCTGCTGACTGTTGTGATAATTTTAATATGAAAAAAGGACATTTATACTGTTTTAACATTAAAGTGATCTGTCCATTTTTTTTATAAAATTTTAATTGTATTTTTGTGTTTTATTTCTATACAACTCTTAGCTATAAAATAACATACTCTAAAGTGATAAATATTAAATAAAGAAGTACAGAAAATGCAAATTTAGCACTAGACACTGCATATCTATATTGAGAAACGTATTTGCTTAACATATACTGTAAGTCCATTGAACCTGGTACTCATGTCAGCTGTAATACATAGTTCATCATGAAATTATATAAATATATAATATTTTCAGCTAGTACTGGTACCCAGTATGCTTCAAATTAATTCTCATACAAATATATGGTAGCTGAATAATCACACAGTAATTCATACTTACCCCTCATGCATGCTCAGAATGATAATTTATGAACATATTTCATCTGTAAGTGTAGAAATTTAGGTTTACATCCTACCTCACCCAACTGCATTTTCTGAACAGGACATCAAAACTGATTGTCAGCAGGAATTTTATATAACAGTTTCTGTAGATCAATAGGTATCACACCTGGTTTTGGTGCTGGTAAATCAGAAGGCTGTTGGTTCTAGTCCCATACCAGGTAGTTATATTAATTGGGTGGTGCACTGGTTAGTGTTATTGCCTCACAGCAATAGGTTCTCCAGTTTGATTCTTGGCTAGGGTGTCTTCTGTATGGAATATGTATGTCCTCCTTACATTTGCATGAGTTTCCTCCTGGTGCTCTGGTTTTCTCCCACATTCCAAAGACATGTCTGGAGCATTTCTCCCTGAGCCTCTGCTGAAAATGGGCTCTGTCCCACTTAAACTTTTCCAGATTTTATAATTGATTGTTGAGGATCTAATTTAACTGAGAATGCGCTGTCAGCTACAGGTCTAAATGACTGGTGAAGTGGAGGTCAGCTATAGAATGGGTCTGAACTTATTCATAAATCAACAAGGGGTCTGTTTAAATGCACTGAACTTCATTTTATTGTATGCAAACTTGATGGCTGCAAAATATTGAAGTATTCATTCAGCAGCAACTGCAATTGTTAAACTAAAAGACAAGTCAAGTAATCAAACAGATATTCAGTTCTGAAAATGCAAAATGCTGTCAGTCAGAAAAAAAAATAGTAGAGGGAAAGGTTGTGACATCCCTTGTGTGTGGAACTTTGCCTCTCCCATTTTTTGAACTAATTAAAACAACTCTAAAATAGCATGAACAAAATACTTTTTCAGCAAAATGATTTTAAATATTACAAGGATGAACCCTGCATTTTATTATAATCTTTGGAATCTAACTTGATTCAGAAAACCCGTTTATAAACTCCCATGTATACTACACTGTTCAATTTCATTAACTAAAGATATTTCAGTCTGCTGTATATCTTCACAGAAACAAGGAGACATGGATATGTAAAAATGTATGGGGTTTGATTAAGGGACAGCACTTGGAGAGAATAGCACAATGTTTTTTAATGTGCTTGTCACAAAAAATAAGTATACAGTGCAATGAGGCGGAGGTGGAGATAAAAGAGGAGCAGAGAACAAGACAGTAATATGCAGAAAAGAACAGATGTTAAGGAAAAGTTAGTAGAAGACAAAATGGTTAAAACATAAACTAACACCAGGATAAGAATGCCACTCAGGCATGTGAGGCACCGGCTGGGAGGGATGAACGTGACTTTCCCAGGGTTGGGTGTAGGCCTATGTGGTCACTCATAGCCTGCCTTAGGCATAGGCCAACTAGGCAGCTGCCTTGGGTGCCGCTCTAGTAGGGGCACTTTTCCAGTATTTATCTGGTGTATATAGACCAGGATGGGGGCACTGGGTGGTATGGTGGGGGGGGGGCAGGCGATGTGGAGCCTTTTTACCTAGGGCACCAGTTGACCTAAGGCCACTCCTGTGGGCACTGAAAGGGAGGCATTGTCTATAGAGGAGTATGTCCCTTGGAAAGAATAGACAAATGTGTGTGTGGGGGGCATGAATGTAGGTAATTGAATAAATAAATTCCCTACGTAGAAGCAGTCACCAGTATGATCCCTCATGACATGACACCGTTAAGATCCATGCTAACCCCATCCCTTAGTCAGGGAAAGTCTAGGACTGGAAGGAGCTGATAGACCTGGTGATGGACTGAAACATGGGGATGGCCAGAAAATATAAAACAAAAATGGAGAAAAATATTTACATGCCCACATAGACACACACACACACACACACACACACACACACACACACAAGAATGTCTGCAACATAAGGTGAAGATGTCAGTGGTAACAATGATTGAGTTTAATTACTTTTTGGAGATCATAGTCTGAAGTGTTGTTAATACACAATAATCACGAATTAAATGAGTCCTCATAAAAATAATTGTATTACAACAGTGAAGACCCCCCCCACACACACACACATAAACATATAAGATTCTCACACCTCTCTACACAAAAATAGTTTTAATATTTTTGTTGTGTTGCTTTATGTTTTGTTTCTCTTATACTTAGTACAGAAAATGATTTGCTATATAATTTAGAAGACCAGTGTTACAGCTGGCCTGTTGTTATCAGTGCAATTATTTTCAACATCTCAGATAATCCATGGTTGAATTGCAAATGCAACCAACAAAACTGAAAGTAATAAATAACGTCCATGAAAATCTTTACTAAACTATAACAACATCTAAAGTGCTTATATGTTTGTATTATGGACTGGATTTCACTTTTGCTTTGTTTTAATTGGACATATGGGAGAAATTCTGTGTAACATCATCATCACAAGAAGAAAGTTTATTAAGCATAGTTAATATGGCAATATTTCTTTTGACTACTTAA
Source organism: Protopterus annectens (assembly GCF_019279795.1). Taxonomy (NCBI): domain Eukaryota; kingdom Metazoa; phylum Chordata; order Ceratodontiformes; family Protopteridae; genus Protopterus; species Protopterus annectens. The sequence goes on from NC_056733.1 coordinate 1,093,925,773, forward strand.
AATGTATCAGTATTTTATCACGACATCAGTTTGTATTACGTGGGTCCTGACTGAGAACAATTTAACTTGCTTTACTGAGCGCCATAATTTAGTTTTCTAAATCAAAATGGACATTTTATTTCTGAAGTCTAACTAACGGACTAACAGAAATATATTTTGCTACTACTGCTGCTGGTTTATTTAAAGAAGGCTCGATTCATTCATCTCTCAGAACACTTAGTGTCGCTGTTGGTCCATGTATGCATTTTTCCCTAAATGGTAACTATAAGTCGGAATAAAAAGCCCTGTTCAGCTGGAATCGGTGCAGTCGTGTAGGAGCCAAGAGACAAACACATCTTATTTTTTGCTGGAGAAGCCCCGGAGGTTGTTATTTGGAGCTGAAACTGTTAAACTGTGGATACTTCTCTAATGGGTGTCCTGGATCTATGCGCATACATGACGCAAAAACGGCAAGTTGTGTATTATTTTCTACTCCTTTTATTATGCAGCACAGTTGATTCTACATTACAATATTCCATTCGAGAAGAGCTGCCCAAAGGGTCTGTGGTCTCCAATATCGCCAGTGACCTGGGAGTGGACCCTGGACTGTTATCTAATGGAGGGGCGCGTATTGTTTGTGAGGGCACCCAGCAGTACTTTCAGGTAAATACAAATACCGGAGTATTATTTGTAAATGAAAGGATAGACAGAGAGGGGATATGCGAACAAACGGATCACTGTTTGCTGTACTTCCAGTTGATCATTGAAAATCCCTTACAGTTACATCGTGGAGAAGTAGAAATTTTTGATGTTAATGACAATTCTCCAATCTTTCCTCAAAACGAGATTGTTATTTCAGTGCCAGAGCATGCAGTTCCAGGAACGAAATTCCTCTTAGAAAGTGCCCGAGATTTGGACGTGGGTACCAATGCTGTACAAAACTATCAGATTAGCGCCAATGAACATTTTCGTTTGGATGTTCACGATGGAACCGACCAGAACAAAGGTCCTGAAATTGTACTTGTGAAGCAGTTAGATTATGAAAAAACACGAAAACTGTCATTACAACTGACTGCAGTGGATGGCGGTGAACCCCGGAGAACTGCAACAGCTCAAGTCCTGGTATCTGTGCTGGACATCAACGATAACGCACCAGTTTTTAATCAATCCGTTTATAGGGTGAAGCTTTTTGAACAGAATGCAATAAATTATGTGGCACTGAAAGTGACCGCTACAGACCTGGATGATGGACCTAATGGAAACATCGTTTACGCATTTTCACGCATTACAAATGCGATCCGCCGTGTTTTCAAGTTAGACAGCAAAAGCGGGGAAATAACAGTAAACAAACCTTTAGATTTCGAGGGCACAAAAATGTACGAGATGGAAGTGCAAGCCACAGATGATGGAGGTTTGATGTCATATTGTAAAGTTGTAATTGAAATTACAGATGTGAATGATAACGCTCCAGAGATAATCTTAGCGTCTGTCAGAAGTCCCCTACCTGAGAATACTTCTTCTCAGACAGTTGTAGCTCTATTAAATGTTAAAGACCTAGATAATGGGGGTAACGGAGACATCCGATGTTCTATTAGAAGCCATCAGCCTTTCAAATTAATACCGTCTTTCAAGAACTTTTATCGTTTAGTGACAGACGGTCAGCTTGACCGTGAGAAGGTATCAGAATACAACATCACTGTCACAGCAGTTGATGATGGGTCCCCTCCACTTTCTTCAACAGCAGTTATACATGTACGTATTTCTGATATTAATGACAACCCACCGGTCTTCAGTAAGACATTGTACACCATGCAGGTATCAGAGAACAACAAACCTGGAGCTCTTATTGGATCTGTTATGGCAACTGATAAGGATTCTGCTGAGAACGCACAGGTATCCTATTCACTTATTGAAGAAATGGTTAAGGGTTTCCCAGTATCTCATTTTATTTCAATTAATTCAGACAAGGGCAATATACTTGCAGTCAGACCGTTTGATTATGAACATAACCAAAACTTTACATTTCGTGTTCAAGCTCGGGATTCTGGTACTCCAACATTAAGTAGTAATACTACAGTGACGTTATATATTATTGACCAAAATGATAACGCCCCCACTCTGCTACACCCCTCACCAAAAGACAGCTCTTTTTCTGCAGAGATTGTACCAAATAATGCAGATGTGGGCTATCTTGTCAGCAAGGTCGTTGCTGTTGATGCTGATTCGGGGCAAAACGCCTGGCTTTCTTTTCACCTTCAGAAGGTTTCAGATCAGAGTCTTTTTTCAGTAGGATTGCACACCGGGGAAATAAGGACAATTCGGAAGATGACAGACAGAGACAATACCAGACATACACTGATAGTAGTTGTTAAAGATAATGGGCAGCCCTCACTTTCTACAACAGCAACAGTGAAAATTTTAGCAGCAGAAAACTTTTCAGGCCACCATTTAGAAAGTGCAGAGGAGGAAAAAGTGGACGAATTTGACTCCAGTTTAACATTTTATTTAATCATTTCCTTAGCTATTATGACAGTCTTGTTTCTGACATCAATAATTGTGTTACTGATACTCAAAGCCTACAAAATAAAGAAATCAAAACATTCCAATTCCGTATCTCAAAACCTACATAGTTCAAATATTATGAACTTCAGAGCAAGCTATTTGGATTCCCTTGCTAGGGGAACTATTCATCAGCATTGCTTTCAAGATGTCCAGGCCAGGGTGCAACCCTTTAGTGGTGATCAAAGGCACCAAGATCCTAACAAGGCAAACGCTTACACCGGAAATGAGCACCATCCTATGCTGATTGATTTTAACAATGCAAACGAGGTAGGAAAATTCTTTAGTAGCATTCATGTATACTTTCCAAGTTATAAGAAGTAGTACTGAAAATTTAAGTTAAGATGATTTTTCATCGCTATACCAATCGTCTATTTCCAAACAGAAGAGATAACAATTTATTAAAAATAAGACTACTTCTCTGCCTTTGACAACACCTTGTTTTCTATATTTCATAGCATATCCCTCAACTGTCCCTGATTTTGATACAAATTTTACCTCTGCCTCTCTTAATCTCTCCTAAAACGGGTGACCTTTGGAGAAAAGGAGATGAAGGACACTTAATAGATAATGACAATAATTAAGCATATACTTCTTTTATTTCCGAAAATGGATATTATTTTACATTCTCTTATTCTGTCAGCATTTCTAGTTAATATTAGTAATATTTTACAAGTATCCCTGTTTGTCCCTATTTCTTTCTGGATTTGTTCCTTTGTCTGTTGAGATTAGTTAAGAGCTATAATTCCAGTTGTGATATAAATGTGTAGGGAGCTAGTCTACTTGTGCAGTTTTAAATTGAAAAATTTATTGAAAAATTGAAGACTTAGGGGAATTCAAAGAAGATGGTGCCAACAAATGTATCACTGTCAAGCTGACCTTGAAAATATTCAAAGATATCCAGGAAAATGATATTGTATGTCTGGGAAACATATACAGCATTAAGGATAATGTTAGTAGGTGTCCTTTCTAGCTGGCAATGTGCACATTTTTCTAAACTTTTAGAGGTAAATATAACAATGGATTGGGTGATGATTTTTGAACAAAGTTGATGACTCCCCTCTTGTCTAGAGGAAAAATAAAGGATTGCTCCTAATAGATATGAGTCTCTCTTCCTTGATGGCACTACTAATCCGAGTTGTGACTGAATGCAAGATAGATCAAGTTGCAGCCTATATGAATACATATATGAATTACATGTATTGAGCAGGTTGAAGTTTGTATTAGCATGCACAGTTTACAGTGTAAAGCAATGTCAAAGTGGTATGCAAAGTTTCCTGAAGATAGTATGGATCTGGTTGTGACATAGTAAATTTAAACAAAGTGTGATGGGGCATGTGTATGATGTGGGTGGATGAGTTGATCAATGACTTTCCAAAAACATTTTGACGTGTTATCGTTGTTAGTCAGGGACTAATATTAGTTGGTGGAAAGAATTAATTTTTTTCTTTACTATATTAATCTTGAAATTTTCAGAGAAGAATCTAGTTTAATTTTGTGATTTGTTGCCAAAATATGCCCCCCCCCAAAAAAAAATGATATGTTAGTCATCATCATTTTAATATCAGCAGAGATCTAAGGCAGGGAAGGAGCTCACTCATGCTTCTATTTTAGAAGAGCAAACATATTCTTTGTTTTTAGAAATAATGAGTTGAAAAGGTAGGCAGCTTAATACAAGTGAAACTAAGCAGTAACAAACAGCTTGCATGATTTAATGATATGACATTGTTTTTATTTGAATTACACAAGTAAAGAGACTCCCTGAGTCTTATGCATTTTAAGGAGCGCCATATAATGAATGTACATAGATGATTACTTGCAGTGTTGGACAGGATACTAACTTGATGAATGCTTTTTAGTGAGGACAGTCAAAATCCAGTCAAGGCTGCTGCCTTTGGTAGATTACTTTGTCCACACTAGTGATGAATCTAATGAGCTGGATGATACCACACAGATAGTCAGAAGCATGGCTAGAGTTATCACTGGACATCTTCTAATCAGTGATAAAGCCACTCGAGTTAACAAGTACACCATAGAAAGTTCAGAATTATTATGTGAATAAAGTCATCGTAAGATCTCATCAGCTATGGATTCTTCTTTGCCTGGGGGAGTGTAAATGCAAGCAGTGGGTAATAATATCATATAGCTCTGACTAATACAGATTCACACTGAGTGCAGGTAATTATATGGCTTGAGGGAAGGATAGAGAGAAAAAGTAAGATTGCCATTGTATTGCAATGTAACTCCACTAGCCCCTTTCTGAATCATAAAATCACAACAGTTACAAGGCAAATGAGCCACAAGGCCATTCCCACCTTGCCATTTCCCACCCTTAAGCTTTACCTCCCTTTTCAAGGAGGCTGGGCCAGTCATAGTGGGTTAAATTTATGAATTTCCATACAGTTGTCCAGCTCCTTTTAAAAGGATGATGATCTGTCACACTGCTTCATTTGGAGAGGACGTTTTTTTCGTAGAAGGCTTTGACACTGCATGGCAAAATCTAACCTGGTACATATTCCTAAACCCCACCTTATCAAAGACTGTCAAAAACTATCAATTTTCAATTCATCACAATTTAACTCCATTCTCCACAACATAGATTGGTCCATCCTAAAACACCTCCCCTAAAAGATGCTGTAAGCACTTTCAATAGCATCATCATGAGTACTCTAAACTCCTTTGCTCCCTCTAGGAAGATCAGAGTAAAAATCAAATCATGCTCCCTGGCTCTCCAAGGAGACTAGGACCCTTATGAAACAAAGAGATAGTGCTTGGAAAACCTGGACTAAATCTAAACAACCACCTCTTCTTCAAAAATACAGGCAACTGAGGAACCTTGCAAAAAAAACATACAACTAATGACAAAAAGTTATACTATAGCTCTGCTCAGCTTAACAACAAATCCAACTCTCTAAAATTTTGGTCAACTCTCAGCAACATCCTCTATCCTGGAAAGCCCTCTAATCCCTCCCCATACCCTAACTCTTCCTCACAGGAAACAGCTACCCTCCTGAATAAACACTTTATCTCTCCAAGACAAAATCTTGTAACCTCTAAGCCAAACTCTACTTTGACACCCACCCATCCAAGTCCCACTAACACAACTTTGTTTTCATTTGAGCCAGTTCCTATTACTTACATCAAATCTCTACTACTCAAGCTAAAACCTTGCTCTCCTTCCACTGAAAATCTATCTCCTACATTCCTTAAACTTGCTGCTGACTCAATTGTCTATCCTATATCTATACTAATTGATCGATCTATTCTGGAATCAACTGTCCCTACCCTTTGGAAATCTTTCTTTACTATCCCTCTTCATAAAGGTGGAAACTCCACTGACCCCTCAAACTACCGATCCATTACCATTCTGTCCGCCCTCTCCAAGATATTAGAAAAATGTATTCACTCACAGCTTCTCAAGCACCTCCTCACGCACCACTTACTTACCCCTACCCAACATGGATTTCTCCCTCACCACAGCACCACCACTGCCCTCCTCTCCTTCACTCATATCATTGCAGAGGCCCTAGACAACAATAAACTCATTTCCTGTCTCTTCCTAGATCTCTCCAAAGCCTTTGATACTGTCTCTCATCCTCTACTACTGTCCAAACTCACAAATCTCCACCTATCCCCCTCCACACTTGCCTGGTTTAATAGTTAGCTATCTGGCAGGGAACAATCTGTCAAATGGCTCTCATCCTCCTCCCCCTTTCATTCCTATTTCCACTGGTGTTCCCCAAGGCTCCATCTTGGGACCCCTTTTGTTTAACATCTTCACCAATGATCTTTACACCTCATGCAAAAAATCCTCCCTTATTCAGTATGCCGACGACTCTACACTTATATCCATCTCAAATAACATCCCTGAACTACACTCCCTGATCCAACAAGCCCTACTATCCACTGAATAATGGCTCCCTCACAACCTACTGGTCCTAAATCCCAAAAAGACCAAGCTCCTACTTTTCCTTCCCCGTTCTCTTTCTCATCACAAAACCACCTTTTTTATTAAATCTTCTAACAATACAACTATTCAACCTGACACCCACACAAAACTCCTAAGGGTCATTATCGATGATGAACTAAAGTTTAACCTACACATACTCCAGTGTATTAAAAAAAAAAAAAAAACAGAAACTAAGTCTGCTATATTGGAACAAAAAATTCCTAACCCCTGAATCTAGACTAACCCTGGGCCAGGCACTCCTCCTCCCCTCCCTCTTATACGCCGCTCCAGTTCTTACCAGTATCCAGGCCTCTACTTTAAACAAACTCCAACAGACTTACCATAAAATAGCCAGATTCATTACTAACTCCCCATACAACTCACACCACTGCATTTCTTTAAACTTTCTTCAATGACTTGAACTTCCCCAATTTCTGCTGTCTTATCAATTTCATATGCTACACTCTATTCTTTATAAAACCTCATTCTGTCCATCTCTATCTTTCTTAGTCTCCATCTGCATCCCATCCTGGACCCTCCATACTTCTAACCAACAATTACTTGATGTCTACCACCCAAAAAGGTCAGTAGGCAAACTACTCTACAAACACTCCCTTGCCCATGTTTGGAACAATTTTCCCCTTGACTTACGTTCAATCTCCCACACCTCACACTTTAAAAATTAACTAAAAGCTTATTTTCTCAATTCCAGGACCTGCCCTTGCCATGACCCCACCTAGTCTTCCTTCTCTTTATGTACCCTCTATAGGACCATACTTAGTACCTCATTACACATCTCTCTCCAATGTGTCTACTATGCATTTGCATAATTTTATACAGACAAAAAAATATTGTTGACCTATTGAACTATATCAATGTAAAATTATGTTACTAAGCTTTTTTTAATGCAACTTTAACTTTTATGTATGTAACCCAACATATGTGACTCTCTTTGCTATAACCGCTGTTATATCAATATTGTTTAAAATTGTACTTGTTTAAAATGTACTACTGGAGCTTTTCTTCTCGGGTCTCGACTGAAAATGGGCCACAAGCCCAGTTGGACAAACCCAGTTAACAAATGTCAATAAATAAAATAAATATAATAATAAATAAATAAGTTCACCAAGGGCTCTGGGTATGGTTCCTGACCCCCTTACTCCATGGTAAAGCTGTAACTTCTTTACCAAAAATACATGACACTGACTGTTTTGATTATACTGCTGTAAAAAGACACTTGTTGGAATGTTTTAAGCTAACACCTGAAATGTATAGGAAAAAGTTTCATGAGCGTAGACGCAAGGCAGATGAAAATGTATGTGAATATGTTGCTGAACTGAGCACTTATTTTCAATGCTGGGTGAGTGGATGTCAGGTCACCACTTCTGAAGAGCTGGCAGACCTTTTGGTAAGGGAACAAGCCCTTAGCACTTTGCCTGAGGACATGAGGATCTGGTTAGCTGATAGACAGTGTGCTACTTCAGAGGAATTGGGGAAGAAGGGAGACCTATACCTAGCAAGCAGGGCAGCCCTGCACAGGAAAGGGATCCCCAGTACTGATCATGGGACTAAAGGAACCCATGGTGGGCAGCACAGACTGCCCCAACAGAATCCACCAGTAGCAGGGGAAGCCTCTAGTCCAGGTGTACATTCAGGAGCTAGGGTTAAATGTTTTGAATGCAACCAGTGGGGCCATGTGCCATACAGGTGTCCATGGAGGCAAGGTGGGGAACAAAAGGTGAAAGAACTAGTAAGTGGGAAAGACAAAATTCCAACAGTAGGTTGTCTTGGGACAACAAGGGTACCGAACTACCACCAGAGGTTATATCCTATTGTAGTCAATGGCAAAGAGGCCATTTCTAAGAGAGACACAGCCTCTGTTAACCATTGTAAAGCCTGCACTGGTTACAGAGGAGCTCTACTTGCCTGGGCAGTCTACTCCAGTCAGGGTTTTAGAAGGGATCCCATTCCAAATACCTTGGCTAGGGTTCACCTTGACTGGGAGGGTGGAAAAGGAAGCCAGAAAGTAGGTGTGTTTGAGGATATACCTGCAGATGTCCTGATAGGGAATGATTTTGATAGTGCAGTACCCTGCACTTGTGCAGTTACACGCAGTCAGGCTTGGAGCAAGCATGTACATCTAGTAGCCTGGGGGAGACCCAGACAGACTGCACACTTACAGCCAGTACTGCTGAGGTGGTTACTTCAAGGAGGGAGCTGCTCTGTAGCAGTGAGACTGAAGGTGAGCCACAGCTGCTTTTGGGTACTGATGGTCCCTTGGACAGAGTGACTGCAAAGGCAGAGGTGAGTAGTAGTACCCAGGCTGACAGTGAGGCACCACTGTCAGAGAATGCCAGACTTCCTGTGGAAGAGGAGCTGGGAAGGGTTACAAGGAGAGACTTGAGACAGGCCCAGCTCTCAGACCCTACATTGCAAGGCCTGAGGCAGGTAGCTAGGGAGGCACCTGATTCTCAAGGGAAGGGGGAATCTGTATACTGGAACAAAGAGTTACTGTACAGAAAGTGGACCCCTGAGGGAGGGCTAGAAGGTGAGAGTACAGCAGTTGGTAGTGCCTAGAGCTTACCATCTGGCGCTTCTAGCCATAGCCATTGATATTCCCTTTGCAGGTCATATGGGCATAAAACATACAAAGAGGCATATTATGCAAAACTTCTATTGACCTGGAATTTCTAGAGATGTAACAAGGTACTGCAGGACCTGTGTGCAGTGCCAAAAGGTAGGCAAGGCAGGAGACAAGGTGAGAGCTCCTTTGATGCCTTTGCCTGTGATTGAGGAGCCATTTCAGAAGAGGGTAACTATGGATATTGTGGGTCCTCTGAGTACCCCAAATTCCACTGGGAAAAATTATGTCCTAGTGATTGTAGATTATGCTACACGATACCCTGAGGCAGTGGCTTTGTCCTCCATTGAGGCAGAGAAGGTGGCAAATGCTTTGCTAGAGATTTTCAGCAGGGTAGGTTTCCCAAAGGAAATACTGTCTGGCAGAGGTGCCAGTTTTATGTCAGACCTGCTGGCTTGTCTGTGGAAGTCCTGTGGGGTGAAGCACATGAAGACCACCCCCTACCATCACCAGACTAATGGTCTTGTTGAGAGGTTAAACTCTACAATCAAGTCCATGCTACAGGCATTTGCAGATCAGTTTAAGAGGGAGTGGGAAAAATATTTGCCCCATCTGTTGTCTGCTTACATAGAGGTTCCCCAGGAATCCACAGGTTTTTCACCCTTTGAGTTGCTGTATGGGCATAGGGTGAGGGGACCTCTAGATTGAATTTGAGATGAGTGGGAAGGTGAGTGTGAGTCTCACAAGGAGTCTGTTTTGGCATATGTCCTGAACCTCAGGACAAGGCTCATGGAACTCATGGGCCTGGCCCAGGTGAATCTGGCAGAAGCCCAACAACAGAAAAAGGTGTGGTATGACAGGAATGCTTTAGCTAGAGAGCATGCTGTAGGGCAGCAGGTGATGGTTCTCATTCCTGTCAGACACAACAAGTTGCAAGCAGCTTGGGAGGGACCCTACAAGGTGGTAAGAAAGGTAAGTGATGTTAACTACATGGTGGAACTGATAGGTAGAAGGCAGGGGCACAAATTGTACCATGTTAACATGATGAAATCTTACCATGATAGGGAGGCCCTTGTGCTGAGCATTTGCAGTGGATTGCAGGAGGAGTCTGAGAGAGATCTTGTGACTGATCTTTTCAGTGAGGCTCGGACTGACACCTCGGTGGAAGGGGTAGCAATGTCCCAGCAGCTATCTCCTACCCAGGTTCGAGAAATCCGAGCAGTGTTGCAGGAGTTTGGGAGCATGTTCACCAGGAAACCAGGAAGCACCCACCTGGTGCAGCACCAGGTGGATACAGGACCCCAAAAGCCTATCAGGCAGGCCCCTTATAGGGTGTCTGAGAGAGTCTAACAGACTCTGAGGGAAGTGGTACAGGAGATGTTGGAACTAGGGTGATTCAGGAGTCCAACAGTCCCTGGGCCTCCCCAGTGGTACTGGTGCCAAAGAAGGATGGCAGCACCAGGTTCTGTGTGGATTACAGGAAATTAAATAGTCACACAGAGGCAGATGCTTACCCCATGCCTAGGACAGATGAGGCTCTAGAGCTGCTGGGTGGAGCTAAGTATCTTACAACCATTGATCTTAACAAGGGTTACTGGCAGGTGTCTTTGGCTCCCAGTGCTAGAGAGAAGTCAGCCTTTCTGACTCATTTTGGCTTACATGAGTTCACAAAGATGCACTTTGGGATGAAGAATGCCTCAGCGACTTTCCAGAGGCTGGTAGATCATATCTTAGCAGGAGCAGGTGGGTTTGCTCTTGCTTACATGGATGATATTGCTATCTACAGCCATTCCTGGCAAGAGCACCTTCAGTATGTCAGGGAGGTGCTGGGCAGACTACAGAGGGCAGGGTTGACCATTAAGCCGAGCAAATGTCAGGTGGGTATGGCAGAGGTCTCCTACCTAGGACATAGAGTGGGGAGTGGTAAGATAAGGCCAGAACCTTATTCAGGCATGGCCTGCACCTGTTACCAAAAAGCAGGTGAGGGAATTCTTAGGGACAGCAGGGTACTACAGAAAGTTAGTTCCCAATTATAGTACCATACTGCTCCCCTGACAGACTTGACAAAGAAGAACAGGCCAGATAAGGTAGTGTGGACCCCAGCATGTGAGCAGGCATTTCAGAAGTGAAGGCTGCCAGCCTAGTCAAATAGAATTTGATACATAAGTCTATCAATTGTATAAATAAATGTAAAATACAGGCTTATGTTTTTAAATGAAAGAAAACACTGTAAAATGTGAACTTTAAGATTGTTGCAACATTGCCATCTGCTATAAGGAAAACCAAGCCAAGCATTTCAAATGTGTCTTTTGAAGTTGAAAAGATCTTATGAATCTCTTTGATGTTTTACAAGTCGGCTCCAGTGGATGAAGGTTTCATGCCCATTGTTTTAAGGTTAAAGATAAGGGCCAGAATTTACATGTGGAAGGTTCTTTATTGCTCTGGTTTCTGCTAGAGTGTATATGTGAAATGCCTTTTATTGTTGTAGTCTCCTGAGCAGGTGTTAGGTTGCTAAATAATGCAGTTTGTTTGCCTGGGAAATCCAGACCAAGTGTTAACATGATGTAATTTGGGAGGGCCTCAGCAGAGCTCTTGGTTAGTGTTTTAAAAACTATTGTGCAGTGAATGACTGAAAGCATTTGTCTTGGACCATCAACCCCAGCACTGCTTGCTCTTTATGTCTGTAAGTAGGATTATAGCACTGTGTTTTCTCTTAAGAATAGCTAAAGATTAGAAAGTTAGATTGTGTTTTTTTTACATCAGACCTGTCCTTCTGTATTACTTTAAGTTTCTGTGTGATCTCTGAACTCTTAAATATCTCTGTGGTGTAGTAGTATTGTCTTGTGTTTTAATTATTTATTATTAAATATTTTAAAACCTTTACCTGTGTCTGGTTTGTGTAGAGAAGTAGGTTATAGAGTACATTGCATATTTACAGAGGTTATCGTAATAGGCCACTCTAATAAGCCTTAGATTGAATAGTCACATTACCAATTGGATAATAATATTGCACAGTAATAATTGGACACCCTTTTAGGGGCCTTTGGGTAGCTGATAAATTATTAAGCTGGTGGTGGCAGTAATTACTACCGTATAGTCTGGGTAAAGGGGCACAGCTGGAGAATCTGTGTCAGCCTTTCCCAGGAGAGTCTGTGAAGTTGTAGAAATACTTATCTCAAAGTGTGTGTGGTGTGTCAGCTACCTGGGCAGGGACAAGAAGCACTGGTTAGACAAAGAGGGTACTGGAGGTTAGCTTGCCAGCTAGGCTGAGATTTGGACCCTATAGCTGTGCCAGTGGGGAGTCTTATTGGGGACCTGGAGAGCAAGGGAGCAACCAGCCCCAGACTGACTGTGATCTCTGTGTGCACTTAAGGGAAATTATACTTTACTGTGTGTATTAGTTATCCTTTCCTCTTCTAGGAGTTTCCCTCTCTGGTGTCAGTGGTGAAGATTGAGGCTCCTTGATTGCTGGTCCAGGGCGCGGGCATCACAGTATCTATTTCCTCTTTTTTGGTGGTCTTTCAATTCCTTTTACCTTGTTTCCCAATTTTCTATAATACTTGTTTGGATAATCAATAAATTGCTTATTTTGTACTTTTAGTGATTGTGCATGATAGATCCTGGTCTGTTCTAATACTGCACATTGCTTTTATCACATCTTTCTTTCTTAGTATTTTTGTTGATCTATTACCTCTTCTATAGTCTTCTAACAGTGACACTTCTTGTCTTAATTGATTTATAGTTTTCTCTATTTGATACTTCCATGATGGTATTCGATTTCGCCCCTTTCTTTCCCTTGCTACCCTGTGTTCTTGTGGTAGAACCTTATCAGTTCTTAATTTAGCAGCACAATAATATATCCTGTTTACTTCTATTATATAACATGGATCTCTATGGGCAGTCGTAATTACTGCATTCATTTGTTTTATTTGACTTCTGACGTTTTGGATTTTATTGACCTTCTGCAGTCTAGTTCTCTCATTGATCTTAATATATCCATCCATGTCTATTAAATCAAGCAACTCGTCTCTTAGCTCATTTTATTCCAAACATCCCTTGTTTTACATTTCCTGTGGGCATTCTATAGAAAGTTCTATAGCATCTTCCTGTGGCACCTTGAAATGATGCATGTCCTTCTATTAAGAATAAGCCAGTTGTATAGAAAATGTACTTTATTTCACATGCTTCATGTAGTGATATGTATGGGTTTTAGAGGCTTTACAGTGGCTCTTGAATCTTGTAAAATGTCAACACTGGAATGTTAGGACCCATTTTGATGTGTATCTCATAAGACATTAGAATATACATTGGACTTGTAATGCAACAACTAACGGAGAAGTAACTGGATTTTATACAATAAAACTTCTGTTTGTACTTTGCAGGTAAATATATAATATAAACTGAATATGAATAAGTTGTGCAATTTACTGTGTTGTGAAACAAAATGAAGTTATTCTCACATCTCTGTTCTTCAACAAGGTATTACTTTACAGTCCTTACATTGCTTTTTAATGGAACTGGGGTATCTAGATCTTACTGGATACTTATTTAAACTTGTATGCATGTGGCATACTGTGCAGCATAATAGGCATAATTAATAGTAATTTATATAAAGTGACATTTTTTGTAAGTGATTGGCCAACACTGTGCTGAATTAGCTGGCTAATGCTTAAATGGGACTAACAGTTGAGGATATATATATAAGTGGCTGGGACAGGTAGTGTATCTGTGGCCAAACCGTCTGGGTACAGAGGCCCTCCCCAGATGTTTTTTAAGGGGTGACTCAAACCCAGTATTCATATGCAGTATCTTAGAGATCTAACCAGTGGTAGACACAGTTTAATATGCTACTGGATGCGTGACATGAAGAGGTATTGATGGCACTGTTTTGTGTTCCAGGGAGATCTTGGGCTATTAGTGAATCAGCAGGTTTACAGCTGACTAAAGAAGATAATATATAGTACTCTCACACGTATGTTTTTGTGACAATCACAGGTATAGTACAGTCCAATAGCCCACAAGACTGCCAGGGAAGTAGCAATCCTAGCGGTCTGGATTTCATAACCTTCTTGGGTCTAGTATAGTCCCAGGGCATGCAGAGTCAGGGAAGTGGTAATCCCAATCTGCGCAAATAAGTATAAACTGGATAGACTATATAGACTGTGTCAGTACAGTCATTAGGTGATGGAAACAACCACTACACTTGATGCATAGGGATGCTATCTATTGTCTTACAATAAACTTTTTTGCTTTACTTTGTGGACTACCATCATTTTCTACAGCATCAATATACCAGTGGTTTTATTGTGGAGTATTTGGTTCGCACACTTCCACAGTTTGGTCAGTAATTTCTTTCTGTCTTTTGGTGCTTACAGCAAGACAGAAACTCGTCACATTACCATGTATGCTGCCTATCTCTGAAATGAGCAGTGCATTATGAAATGCACTAGTCATAGAGATAACAGTAAGAATTACATGTAGAAGCCAATTTAAAACTAACTTTAATTCATTCATCAGTTATTTTTTATTGTCTCTATTCATTCATTGATTTGCAGTTCTGCCACATGCAGGCACATTCCATGGATGTCCATGTATTCCTGGCTGACACAGTTAAGATATGGTATTACAGTCTTTTACAAACAGGGATATTCTTCTGAATTTGTTGTAAACTGCTTCCCAGTACAGAATACCACAGCATACTGCAACCTGCATAAACTTATCCTGTTTTTGCAGTTAACAGTCTTAACAGTGACTTATAAAATGATAAATGAATCTGAAGTTAGTTACTTCAGAAATAACACACAATCTGTGTCTATACATGCACAGTTTGTGTCTCTGCAGCACAGCAATGTCATGAGTAGATATGTCTATTTGATGATATGTGATTCAGACACAGACGTGGCTGTTAGTACCTGTAGTTACGTCTTGGAACAATATACTGCCACAGTTGAATAGACAGTGGAAAGCGAGTATCTGGTCATCATGGTTTACTCAGATACATGCCTCCATAGTCTGAATACCAGAAAACTGTATGGACATGGAACAATTTAGAGTGTGTGTTATATTTACTGAAAGACAGAAACTGCTATATACACCCTACTTTGTTGCAACCCTATTGTATAAGAGTGTTATAAATCATTTAATGCCTTAGTATGCATAATGGTCCAATATCATACATTTCTTGTTAACTGATAATCGACAGAGAGTGTATATCCATGTTATATGATCTGATTATGCACAAAAATGCTGCTCACCACTTAATGTATTGCAAATCTGGACTGTATTTACAGATATGAGTTTGGCACAGTTGAACACATTTGAATAATTCCTACATATAAGCAGATAAATAGGAATGAAACAGCATTTACAGTGTAATATCAATACTAGGGACAAGAGTTTATACATAACTGCCAAACCATATAGATTTTTCAGGCACAACATATAATACAATATATAGTACACTGATTGGTTATTTGTCATTTTAAATGGAGTATAATTTGTATCGATCATATAGTGAGGCGATATTTTTAGTGAATGCTTTCTTGCTGTAGTGAGTGCTTTGTTCATCTTAAATTAAGTATTAGAACCATTGTGAATGCAATTTCCTTCAGTGTGCCTTTTATGCTATGAGATATGGAGGGGTAGTTTTGGGATGAAAAAAATGCTGAATTTATTATAATGTTGGTGGTTGCTTTCTATCCTGCACCCTTATCTCACTGGAGGCAGAGTTGCTGGGTGTTTTTTTTCTGTTAATGTCTGTGTCAGTTGCAGAAACTTTCTATTGTCAGGAGACATCAGTATTTTTATTGAGTGTTCTGAACTGGTGCAGCTTGTTTGATCAAGTATTACCAGGTACCACCTCACTGTGAAATGTCATTATTTCAGAACTTTTGCTTGTCTGGTGATGGTGCCTTGAATGTCAGCCTTTGATCTTCAGCTGTTAAGTTAGACCTAATGTTCACAATATTGATTACTGCTGTAGTAGCCTTAGCTATATGGGTTATATCCTGCCAAGGATATAACAGCCAGCCAGCTTACAAAGATTTAGGGCACCTTCAGTTTGAGCTGAACTAATTAAAAGACAAGTTTGGGTTCCAAGCCCTTCAAAGCTTTATTGCCGTTGAAGACTACGGGCCTCTGACACTTTTGAGCATTGATTGTTGGCTTGTGCTGTTCCTTTGCTGGGTAGATAAGTTCCATTTGGGTAACAACAAAAAAAAACTTTCATTAAAAAAAAATTGCTTATTACTTATACTTTCCTATTCAGGAAAGTTATTTGAAAACTAGGAGTTTGTATTTTAATGAACTGTCATGAGACTGTACTTTACTTATAAACAGAATCACTTTTTTTTTCCTGTCAGCTTAAAAGTTGCTACAAGTAACCGACAACTATTTTTCTATGCATTTATGTTTATTTATTTTTGTGGGGCTGGCATATTATTTTGAAGTACTGTGTTTTTCTGGGAGAAAAAGTTACTTTTATTTTTACTGACATTTTCTGGTTGTTTTCTGTGGGAAAGGGACAACATTTTCATCTTGTTGATTGTTTCCTGTGGGAAAGAGACACCATTCTGGAAAAAAATTGTCAGTCCACAGTTGATCCATCTTCTAGCAAAAAAAAAAAAAAAAAGAGCAAAACAAATTAAGCAAAATGTCTTTGCCACCACAGGATGCTAGCAGTTTGCCTCAGCAGCAGGTGGATGACTCTGCAGAGGTCATTTGTTGTACCTCACACAAATCATCTTTTACCCCAAATCCCTTTGGTGTAGCACCTGCACCCACTATGGAATAAGGGATAGCCATGTCTTCTACAGCTATTGGGGTACCCTCATTGGGCAAGGCAAAGCCACTTTTGTCAGTACTGGGAGAGGGAACATGGAAGGCTTCCCTCTTTTGTCAGAATGTTGGGCCATCCCTATGGAAGCTACTGTCACTAATAACACTGTTAGGCCCATTGTTCCTGTCAAAATGAAAGAAAAAGCTATGCACGTGTTTATTTCTCCTTAAATTTAGACAGGAGTAGTTTACTGGGTCGGGTTTGGGGTATAATTCAGGCTATTGACAGTTCTTGTAGAGTAGTTTCTGGTAAAAGAAAGAGGATACTTTTTTCTGAAGAGATTTAAGATTCTGAATCTGGGAGAGTATGAAGAGATACATACGTTTTTTTCCTCAACATTTTGATTCAGATTCAGAGGAGAGCTCAGTTTCTGATTCTCCTTGTGGGGGGGGGGGTTCTCTTTCTCTGAGACTATTTCTAGAAGGTGCCAGTGTTTACAGTGGGAGAACACTGAGGTTTCTTAGTCCCTCAGAAAATAATATGAGCTGTTACAGAAATAATTTCCAGAAGCTGCACCCACTCCTCCAGTTTTGCCTGCCTAGGAGGTTGTGTGTTACTGCCCATAATATTCCTGACAGTCAGCCAGCTGCTCCTAAAAAGGCAGATTAAGTTTTTATACACTCTTCCCAAACCTGATACATAAACTGAAGCTGTAGTTAATTCTTCTGTTAATCCCAGTCCTACTATTTCTAGTAAGGATGGGAAGATTATTGATAAGTATGGGGAAAAGTGTTTGCTTCTGCGATTTTGTTTTACAGAATGCTGAATTGTCAAGCTGATATGATAAGGTTTGTCCTGACTACAGGCAGTCCCCAGGTTAAGGACGAGATCTGCTTTTGGTCTGTCCTTAAGTCAAATTTGTATGTAAGTTGAAACACATAAATGCAGTTCTTATTAAATGTCCCTTAGTCAAATATTTGCCTCAGTCTAGTATTTATTTTACTTTTCTTTGCATATAAAACACCTTAAAAACACTTCCCAGAAAAAAAAAATCTTAAACATAATATTGTATACTGTAGCTATGCATCCTTGTTTCCTATGAGCTATGCTTCCTTATTTCCTATTAACAAAGCTGGTTTAAGACATCTTGTTATTAAACGCAGTGTTTATGAGGACTTCACACACACACACACACACACACACACACACACACACACACACACACACACACACACCATACCTCTCAATTGTACAGATTTTCGCAAAATGTCCAGATTTTTTCCTCATATTTTTCATCCATTTTTCATAAAATTGTGGCTGTTTAGCAAAAGTAGTGGCAAATAATTAAAACTGAAGTTAGGAAATAATGACAACCAAGCCTCACAAATGTACAGATTTTTGTAGAATGTCCAGAATTTGGCCTGCTTTTCATATACTTCTGTTTTTTCTGGCAAATTAGTGGTAAATCACTACATATGAAATGACAGGCATTTGATTTCCCAACTTCATATCCTGTAATTCTATCAATTTTCTAAGTTTGTAACAGCAGTATTTAAAAAGTTGTCCCTATGTTTGGGCATTTATCCCACTTTTATTTATGGCTTTGTCCAGATTTCTTGCTCTAAGAGGTTGAGAGGTATGATGACAGACATCTGAGTTTCAGAATTCATACCCTTCATAAAATTCATGCTAATGCAAAACCTGTTATTCTATCAACTTTCTAAGTTTGTAACAGCAATATTTAAAAATGCTCCCTATTTGTGGCATTAGTCTCACTTTTATTTATGGCTTAGTCCAGATTTTTTGCTCTAAGATGTTTAGGGGTATGACACAGACACCCAAACCCACACACACCCACACTCTTAACCCTACTTTATCTATTCCGAAACTAACCCCCTCCCCTTATGCAAACACCCACCTGTTAACTGCTACCAGAGGATCGCTCTCTCGCTTTCATTCTTCATTCTCTCTCTCATGCACACACAGTCACACACACACACACACACACACACACACACACACACACACACACACACACACACACACACACACACACACACACACACACCTCCTCATTCATACCTGGATTCACTCACACATCACTCTCACTCTTCTGATCTCACACACACGCACACACACACACACACACACACACACACACACACACACACACACACACACACACATACACACACATACACACACACACAGTCACTTCTTCATTCATATCTGCATTCATTCACACATGATCGCTCTCACTCTCCCAATCTCTCTCTCTCTCTCTCTCTCTCTGTCTCTCTCACGCACACACAGATTTGGGCAGCTTTTAACTGTTTCCATTTTTCTCATGTTATTTCTGATATTGTGGCAATCAGTTCGTATCTATGGGTTGTCCGCATGTCAGATGTCTGTAACCCAGGGACTGCCTGTAATTGTGAAAATATGATGAATGTCTTGTCTGCAATTTCTTCTTGTGAAGAAAATCTGCTTTAAATGATTTAACTTATTAAATGTTTCATATCACCACTCACAGCATATAGAGTGTGCGTATGACTGTTGATACTTCTTCGAGGGCTATGGCCATGGGTACTGTTTTGAGGAGGCTTGCATGGCTGCAATCTCAGAACCTATAGATGATGTTAAAATTAGATTTTAAATTCTACTATAAATAGAGATTTAGTTTTTGGCCCCTCTGCTGCAGAGGTGAACAAAAAGTGTGATGAAAGAGGTAAGCTGATAAATGGAATCTCTAAGATTTTTCAGGAGATTCTCTAACTCGTCATTAAACATTGGTTAGAAACAAAGCAAATGGTCTCAACAAAATGCAGGAAAACAGATGTTTAAGAAGAAATGGCAAGAGGTTTCAAAAAGAATTCTGGAAACACCAAAAATCAAGCCCAATCCCATAAGCCAGAATGATTATTTAAGACACCTTGTGACCCCCTCCCACCTTGGCCCCTTTTATCTTTCAGAAAGTCTGACTCTCCATTTTTCAGTTTGGCAACAGATTGTTTCAGACAAAAGACAAAGCTTTACCAGAAAGGCTCATCCAGACTCTGCTACACTTTGCTGTGAAGGAAAGGTTAGTTTGCTGTTATTTTTTGTATTTCTGTATTGCCTTTCTATATTTTGAATACTGTAGTTTGTTTTCTTTATCTTGTGTTTTGCTTGCATTCTGTTTTAAACAGCATATTAAAACTTCAAAAGAGACCACAGCTCTCTCTGTTCTGAGTCAAGTAGACTTTTTCCCTCCCTCCCACCCATTTAAGTTGTCTTGTTAAATACCACTGTCTTTCTAGTTGCCCGCCTCTTATGTTAATCTGACCATATATCTCATTTCTCTCTACTTTCACTGGCTTATGTGAGTAATCACAAAACCATCACTTTTGAAAT
Organism: Protopterus annectens; assembly: GCF_019279795.1. Taxonomy (NCBI): domain Eukaryota; kingdom Metazoa; phylum Chordata; order Ceratodontiformes; family Protopteridae; genus Protopterus; species Protopterus annectens. Next base: position 1,093,946,011 of record NC_056733.1, read on the forward strand.
CCCACCCCTTCAGTTATTTAAATTTATTGGCCATCCTACAGTATTTCATAGTACCAAAATACAAAAGTAACCACCCCTTTCAGTCCATCTTGCTGTTTTAAAAATAGTAACTCTCCACTAAACCTTAACTTTTTAAACAGGTAAAACTCAAGTTACCTACTTTCATATCTAACTTCTCTAGTGCACACTGCAGAGTGCATTCTTTTCAATCTTACCTTTAAGCATCCCTGTTACTAGCACTTTCTCTAATACCTAAAAAGATCATCTCTACTTGACTCCAAGTAGACTTTTCTCTATCTGTTAAACCTAGCACTTGCTGCTACAGTACTTATTACCTTGATACGGCACTCTTATAGATAGCACCCCAAAAAGGCAAAACCCCATTTCTCGGTCACCCACATCCCCCGGAATCTCTTTTAAAGTTTTTTGTCTAGTCCTTCTAGCATGTCGAGGGATCAGTTGCTAGTGTCCTCTCCTGCTCAGCTGGTGAACCTGGGAATATTGAGGCAATGTTACAATTGCCTCATGTACACAAACAACCCTCTCCTCCTCCCACAAAACACAAATACATGCGAGAGATGCAACTATACGGCCAAACTGGAGGCTGAGCTCTCTCAACATAGGACTGGCAAGACCAGTCAGGAGGAGAAGGTTACCACACACACTATAGACCCAGTCTCACATAGTACCATCACAACCTCAAATCATACACATAAACACACAAAGACATACTCGGCGGCTCTGATCAAAAATCTACCAAAACAGCAGAGGCCACCAAAGCAGACACCCAAACAACCACCACCTCAGAACACAACACCTGCAACACATAGACCTCACAGTCAGAGTGTCAAACAGTCACAGCCCTTAAGGCCAAACACAATGCCAGACACACTAGTCATTGGTGTCTCCATAGTCAGACACACTGACGTCGCGCTCACCAGACTGAGTAAGGAGAAGGTCACAGTAAGCTGCCTGTCGGGTGCTAGAATCCGCCACATAACGCAAGCACTCAGGTCTCTCAACAGCAGGTACAAATACGACTCAGTCATTGTCCACGCTGGTGTAAACGACCTGAGACGTACCTCCTTGGACTACATGAAAAGAGACATTGAGGAGCTCTCTGATTATGTAGCCCAGGCAGGTATGACCCTGACCTTGAGCAGTATCCTACCTTCACCAAGAATGATGCCACAATACAGAGATAAGATGATCAGCTTTAACAATTGGCTTAAACTCTGGTGTCATTCAAAGGGGATCCAATGTCTGTCTGCCTGGGATGACATGCTGGACAAGCCACGCTGCTTCGCAAAGGATGGCTTGCACCTGTCACCCCTGGGATTCCGGATATTGGCAAAGGCTCTTGCCACCCCATAGTGCCTTTTTAGGCAAGGCTCAAATTCTAAACCTACCACCCTAGAACACAAAAAAGGAAAAAAACTAAGGGTAATGCTGCTCAATGCCAGAAGTCTAAATCTCAAAATGCACGCACTCGAGGCCCTTCTCAGTATGGAGAACATCGATGTCTGTGCAGTGACAGAAACCTGGTTCAAGGCTCCTGAGAGCACCCCAGCACTATCAGGTTTTACCTCTTATCATGCGTTCCGGCCCCAAAATCCGGACAATACCAAGAAAGGAGGGGGTATCCATATTCATCAAAGACACCCACACCTCAAGACTGGTGGCAACGCACGATGCATCGGAGACCATCCAGGTGCAATTAACCATAGGCAAGACTGCTCTGCAAATTGTAGCATGTTACAGGCCACCCTCACAAACTCAGGAACCTCACATGGCCTTCCTGAAAACACTAGAGGGATAAATGTATCACCAAACACCATCATACTAGGTGACTTCAATTACCCTAATATACACTGGGAACACTACTCAAGCCCAAACACCCTAGCCCAAAAGTTCCTGGAATTCATAAACTCAAATGCCATGGAACAACTAGTCACCATCCCCACAAGAGGAGAAAACATACTTGATCTCATCATCACGAACATGGGAGCACAATGTTCAACACCGAAGTATACCCCTCACTGGTGAGATCAGATCACAAACTAATCTCGCTGGAGGTCCTCATCCCACCCCACCTGAAATAAAAAGACCACAGTAAAGAACTTCTCGAAGCCGACTTCACACTTCTAAAGACTAGTGTGGTCTCCTTTAAGGCCCCGAGCCGGGAAAACAGTACTCAAGCTGCTGAATCACTTACAAATGCCTTCTACCAGCACCTGCAGGACTGCATGGATAAGGCAATCCCAAGCAAAACAAAGACTCTTTGTACCAAAGGCAAGCGTCCAGTCTGGTGGACCCCAGCCATAAACAAACTCTACAACAAAAGGAGGAAGCTACTACAAGATAGAGCAAAATCCTTAAAAGGTAAGACACCCTTGATCACTATAAGTAAAAAACTAAGAGCTCTCATAAAATCATCCAAAGCAAATTTTGAGAGAAAAATAGCTAAAGACTCAAAAGACAATCATAAGGCCTTCTTTAGCTATGTTAGAAACCGCTCAGAACTAGTTCAAAATGATGTGAAGATTACTGATCCTACAGACATTGCCAACATACTGGCTGACAGGTTCAGTGCAAACTTTCCCCCCCCCTCCCCCCCAAAAGGAGAGATATCTATACCAAGCAATTGCAGCCCCCCAAACATCTCCAACGCCCAAGGGAGAACTGCTCTCTCCAAAGCAAAAAACACAGCATCCATGGGACCTGATGGTGTCCCCGGCTGTGTGCTCCACGAACTCAATGAGGAATTAAACCCACAGCTAGGACAGCTGTTTAATCATAGTCTTACCTCTGGATACGTACCCAGGGAGTGGCGCACTGCAACTGTGGTCCCACTTCACAAAGGCGGTGCCTCCACCGACCCTGGAAATTACCGGCCCATTAGCTTGACAAGCCTTATCTGCAAAGCCATGGAGAGGATCATAATGGACCTCATAAATAAAGACATAGGGAATTTGCAGACTTTGGATCCATCCCAGTTTGGCTTTGTCAAAGGCAGATCATGCCTTCTAAACTTGGTTGACTTTTTCGAAACAGTCACCAAAGCCATTGATGAGGGAAAGGCAGTCCATACAGCCTACCTCGATCTGGCGAAGGCCTTCGATACAATACCCCACTCGGGTATCATTGAAAAACTCATCAGCTTAAATGTTAACCCATACATCACAAGATGGGTTGCAAACTGGCTGAGTGACAGAACCCACAGGGTCAGAGTTGCTGGCGCCATGTCAGACTCAAAGCCTGTCACAAGTGGTGTACCACAGGGCTCAGTCCTGGGCCCACTCTTGTTTGGCATCTACTTTTCCAAGTACAAGCAAACACAGGAGGGTTATGGCTGACAAAGTTTGCAGATGACTGCAAACTGGGCCATAGTAGAAAACACATCTGACACAGATATCCTTCAGAAGGGTCTCACAGAAACGGATAACTGGTGCCAGAGCCATGGCCTAAAGTTAAATGCCAAAAAATGCATAGTCATACCCTTCGGGAAAAACAAGGTTACCCCTATCTACCAAATAGGTGGCAATCCACTGAGCATAGAAGAAGTTATCAGGGACCTGGGGACCCAGGTTGATAGTAGTCTGTCATTCGACACCCATGTAGCTAAAGTAGTTAGGAAGACCTTCTACATTGCCCACCTTATCATGAAGGGATTCTCATCTAGATCAAGGGAGGTCATAGTCTCCTATACTCATCACTCATCAGACCAATGATTGAGTACAATGCCCCATTCGAATGTATCTGACCCGACACTTGCAGCAGCTGGAGAGGCCACAAAAGTTCCTCACCAAAAGGATAAAGGGTCTCAAACATCTGTCCTATGCTGCCCGACTGAAAGAACTCCAGCTCTATTCAGTCGCTTACCGCTTGCTCAGAGGTGACCTTTGCCTAACATACAAGGCCATGTCAAACCCAGATTTGATGAATATGCTTCACCTCAAAAATCTAGATCCGTCAGAGCCACAAGGGCGGAGACTTAAACCTCGACACGGCTATTAATAGGACGCTGGAGGGATAGATTCATCACCCAAAGACTCCCTATGCTGTGGAATAAAATCCCGGTATATGTGAGGCAGAGCACCTCGCTGGCCTTGTTCAAGAGAAATTTTGACCAATGGATGGGAGATCGCAGATATACCCCAGGGATTACCTCAGTGTCACTGCTCAACAGAGGCACAGCAAAATAATGGGTATAGTTCCCCATACTAAAGGGGCGGCGTAAGCCACAAAACTATGGGCTAGGCTTGTAAATGCCCTCGGGCAGATAGCCTAGTATGAACCTATGAACCTATGAACCTAAATGGGTTCTGAAAATCATTCATCAAGGTTACAGACGGCAGTGGGAGGAAATTCCTCCTTTCCAAAGGGTTATTCTTCATCCTGCAGATCAGACTGTTTTGTTTCTACCTGTTCTCCGTCATATGCTGACCCAAGGAGTGATCAAACCACTGCATCCATCCCAGGAGGGGAAGGGATTTTATTCAAAGATGTTCCTGGTACCAAGGAAAAAAATGCTTGGAGAACAGTTCTGGATCTTTCTTTCATAAACTTGTTTGTGATAGTACCCAATTTCAAAATGTTGACAGATCACAACCTGTTACCTTTTCTTCCTCTTTAAAGTTTCTTGGTAACCCTAAATTTAAAAAAAATATTCTTATCATTATGTACCTATTCATCCAGGCTTCAGACATTTCTTAAGCTTTCGTGTGTCTGTATCACATTATCAGTTCTCTGCCATATCCTTTTGACTATCCACTGCACCAAAAGTATTCACAAAGTGTCAGGTTCTGATTATAGATCACTGCAGGCTACAGGGTATCCGCATTTTTTCCATATTTAGATGACTTGCTTATCTTTGCAGAGTCCTTTCAAGGTGTCATGGATCTCTCCCTCTCTCTCTCTTTATTGAGAGATCTCTTGCACAAATAAGAATTCCAAGAGATCATTAAAGGCCTTTAACTCCCTGACACAGAACTGTGTTCATGGGATGTCAACTAGACAAAACAGTTCAAAGAGCTTATTTCCCAGGGAAAAATAGATCTTTATCTAGATTTATTTCTAAGGTTTTCCACTCAGACTTCTGTCATTGTGAGGTAATCCCTCAGGATTTTCAGTCGTATGGCATTCATGATTCTCATGATACCACAGGCAAGAATCCCCATGAGAAAGATACAGTGGTATCTGAAATCACTTTGGTCCCACCACAAGCACCCTGTATCTTTTCAGATCCCATTGCTGGGGTTTGTCAGAAGAGAGATTTTTGGTGGAGACAACAAATATCCTTAAATCCAGGTGTCTCCTTCTACCTCCCTGATCCAAAACAGTAAGTCACCACAGTCTCCACACTCTTGTTTTGGTATCAGTTTTGGTTCTTAAACACCACTGTCTTTCTAGTTGCCTGCCCCTTATGTTAATTTAACCATATATCTCATTTACTCTTTGCTTTTACTGGCTTGTGTGAGTAAGTGCAAAATTATAATTTTGTGAAATCACTCCCCTTCAACTATTTAAATTTATTGGCCATCCTACTGTATTCCATAGTACCAGAATACAAAAGTGACCACCCCCTTTCAATTTATCTTGCTATTTTAAAAATAGTGACTCTCCACAAAAACTTAACTTTTTAGACAGGTAAAACTTAAGTTACCTACTTTCACATCTAACTCATCTAGTGCACAGTGAAGTGTTTAGGATAAACCATTATTTTTTCATCTCACCTTTAAGCATCCCTGTAAGTAGAACTTGCTCTAAAACCTGCTGTAAAGCACTAGGAAGCCTTAAATGGATACAAGCACTCAAGTCTCCTTGTTAATAAGGAGAAATTATGTGTAGGTACTAAACAGCCTATAATTGCAAAGTGCCTTGCTAAGGTAAGGGAAACAGCTGTTGTACTTTACAAAAAAAAGCACCAAACCAGGCATGTCCAAGGGTCAGCTTCTGGTGATTTCTCCTGTCCACCTGGTGAATCTGGGCATACTGGGGCAATGCAGCAATTGCCTCATGTACACAGACAACCCTCTCCTCCTACCGTCCTACACTACAACCTGCGAGAGATGCACTTACATAGCCAAACTGGAAGCAAAGCTCTCTCCACCCAACATTGTGCTAGACTGTCAAGAGGAGAAGGTTAACACCCACACTACACCTCAGGCAACACATAGTCCTTGTAAACCCACACCACCAACACCCTCACATAACAACACTAAACCCTCATATGTGGAGGCCTTTAACAGTAACCTGCCCAAATAACAAGGGCCTCTGAAGCTGAAATGCAAATAAACACCAATCACAACCAAAGTGTCACATAGCTCACAACACCAGTGTGCCACCCAACAACAGCTCCTAAGGCAAGACAACGTACCCAACACTTTAGTCATAGGTGACTCTATAGTCAGGCACACTGATGTCCCACTCACCAGGCTCAACAAGGAGAAAATTACAGTCAGCTGGCTGTCGGGTGCCAGGATCCACGACATAACACATGCACTCAAGTCACTCCACAGCAAGTACAAATATGACTCTGTCATTGTCCATGTTGGAGTGAATGACTTGAGACGTACCTCCCTGGACTGCATGAAAGGTGACATGGAAGAGCTCTCTGATCATGTGGCCCAGGCAGGTATGACCCTAGCCCTGAGTAGCATCCAGCCTATGCCCAGAATGATACCACAGTATAAGGACAAAATGAGTGACTTCAACAATTGGCTAAGCTTCTGGTGTCATTCAAAGGGGATCCAGTATCTGTCTGCCTGGGACGACATGATCGACAGACCACGATGCTTTGCCAGAGATGGTCTGCACCTGTCGCCCCTGGGATTCAGGTTATTGGCTAAGGCTCTTGCCACCCCTGTAGTGCCTTTTTTAGGCAAAGTTCAAAGGACAAAACCACCACTGTAACAGGTACAAGCATGCAAAATTTGAAAGTAATGCTACTCAATGCTGGAAGTCAAAACCTCAAAATACACTCTCTTGAGGCACTCCTGAAAATGGAGAATATTGATATCTGTGCAGTAAATGAGACCTGGCTCAAGTCTCCAAAGAGCACCCCTGCAATACCAGATTACAACTCATACCACACTTTTCGGCCACCAAACCAGGACCGAAACACTAAAGGTGGAGGAGTGTCCATATTCACCAAGGATATTCACACCACCAGGCTAGTTTCCCAACACAATGCATCTGAAATTATCCAGGTGCAACTAACACTAGCTAAGACTGCAATCCAAATTATAGCTTGCTACAGATTCCCCACCATGCCCCAAGATTCGCACTACACCTTTCTAAACATACTGGAAAATATTAAGATACAACCAAACACACTAATACAGGTTGATTTCAACTACCCTGCCATTAACTGGGAAAACTACTCATGTATCAACACCTTTGCCCAACGATTCTTGGAATTCATAAATTCCAGTACCCTGGATCAACTAATCTGTAGTCCCACCAGGGGCTCCAATAACCTAGACCTGGTCATTACCAACATGGAAAATCGATGCTCCACACCTATGGTCACCCCCTCATTGGTCAGGTCTGACCATAAGCTAATCACCTTTGACATCCACCCCCCAATAAGGAAACCTCCATAAAAAACTTCTCCAAAGCCAACTTCATGCTACTCAAGTCAGAAGTGACAAACTTCATGGCATCCATGCAGATGGGAACTAAAAGTTCGACTGATGAATCCTACACCAAGCCACTGTATGAGCACATCCACTAGTGCATGAATTGTGCCACCCAAATAGAACCAAGACGATCTCCTCCAAAAAAAAATAAGCCAATCTGATGGTCACCTGCCATAAAGAAACTTTACAACAAAAGGAAGAAACTGTTACAGAAAAGAGGAAAATCCTAGGATGCAAAAAACCCTTACCAGCCTCAGTAAGAACCTGAGATCCCTCATAAAATCCTCCAAAGCTAGTTACGAAAATAAAATTGCCAAAGATTCCAAAGACAACCACAAGGCATTCTATAGCTATGTCAGGATTCTAAATGACAATGCTCAGATCTGCTCTGAACTACAACAGAATGGCATTAATTATACTGATCCCAAGGATATTGCCAATATCCTGGCAGATCGATTCAGTGCCAACTTCACCCCCTCTCACCACCTAAAGGGCCCATCTCAATACCAACAGATTGCCAAATTCTGTTAATAACAGCCACACAGGTAAAAAATGCACTGTCCATAGCTAAGAATACAGCATCCATGGGACCAGATGACATACCAGGCTGTGTACTACATGAACTACAGAATGAAATCGCACCTCACCTAAGTTTCATGTTTAATCATAGCCTCACCTCAGGCTTCATGCCCACTGAGTGGTGCACAGCTACAGTTATCCCACTCCACAAGAGGGGATCCACCTTGGATCTTGGGAACTACCACTCCATCAGTCTGACGAGCCTGATCTGCAAGGCCATGGAACGTATTATCATGGAACTTATAAACAAAGACATTGGCAACCTTCAAATACTAGACCCCACCCAGTTTGGGTTCTTGAAGGGATGATTTTGTCTCCTGAACCTGATTGACTTCTTCAAATCAGTCTCCACAGCTGTGGAAGAGGGTAAGGCGGTCCACACAGCCTATCTGGACCTCACCAAGACCTTCTACACCATCCCCCACTCTGAAATCATAGATAAACTTACTAAGCTGGGCATTAATCCCTACATCACTCGATGGGTTGCTATCTGGCTTACTGACAGAACCCACACTGTAAAAGTAGTCAACTCCAAATTCAGCTCCAGACAAGTGACAAGTGGAGTACCTCAGGGTTCAGTCCTGGGACTGCTCTTGTTTGGCATCTACATCTCTGAAGTACAGGCCAACACTAAGGGACTCTGGCTAACAAAGTTCGCAGATGACTGTAAACTGGGAGCCATTATTGAATCCCCAAATGATGTGGATATTTTACAAAAGGGCCTTACAGAAACAGATGCTTGGTGCCAGAGCCATGGGCTGAAGCTCAATGCCATGAATTGTATAGTTAGCGCCTTTGGAAAAAAAACATGTACCTGTGAATTACCACATAGGTGGCAGTACAATAAACAGCGAAAGTGTGATAAGAGACTTAGGGACACAGGTGGACAGTGGTCTCACCTCCGATAACCACATCATCACAACAGTCAGGAAATCTTTCTATGTGGCACACTTCATCACTAAGGGCGTTTCATCCAGAAAAAAGGAGGTCATTGTCCCACTGTACTCATCCCTCATTAGACCCATTATAGAATACAATGCCCCATTTTGTATGTACCTCTCAAGACATCTGCAAAAACTGGAAAGGTCGCAAAAATACCTTGCTAAAAGAATCACAGACCTAAAGCAGATGCCCTATGCTGACCATCTAAAAAAACTCCAGCTATACTCTGTCACATATTGTCTACTCAGAGGCGATCTCTGCTTAACATACAAGGCCATGTCAAACCCAGAACTGTTGGACATGCTACACTTAAAGAAATCTCAATCCCTCAGAGCTACACACTCCAGGGATCTAAACCTTGTCATCACAATGAACAAAACATGCTGGAGGGATAGGTTCCTGACCCAGAGACTCCCCAGACTCTGGAAAAGAAAGCCCATACATGTCAAGCAGAGCACCTCTTTGGGCCTTTTCAAAAGGAACCTTGATGATTGGATGGAAGATAGGAAATTCACCCCGGGGATCACATCAGTCGCCCTGCTAGACAGGGGTCCAGGGAAGTAAATATTGTGGGAAAAAGTAGCCAGGGAATTGTTATGGGTAGGCTTGTATAGGCCCTAGTGCCGATAGCCTAGTACCAACCTATGAACCTATGGCTAGAAGTACAAGGGATGTTGTATACCAAGGATAAATGCAAGCACATTAAAAGTCAAGCAGATGCTTACCCTGATCAGTGCACTCAATTTTCTGAACCATCTTTGGTCCCTGGGACCTCTTCAAGTGGCTACAGACAATACCACAGTCATGCTTTACATCAACAAGGAAGGGGTACCAGGTCATACTCCCTTTTCAGACTAGTCATGTTAGATTGGGAAACAGCTTCACAGTGCAGTCTTACTCTGCAAGCTTCACATATTCTGTCAGAGCAAACCTGTGTGGCAGACAAGCTGAGCATGATGAGAGTAGACCCTCATAAAATGGAAATGAGATCAGGGTGTCTTCCAAGATTTGATCCATCTGTGGGAAATTCCTCAAGTAGACCTCTTTGCCTCTGCTCTGAATGGTCAAATGACAAAATTCTGTTACAGGACTCCATGCAAGAAGGCCTGGAAGATAATTGCCTTTTCTTTAGACTGGAATATTCATCTATGCCTTTCTGGGGCAGCCGCAGTGGTGCGGCATTGAGCGTTGCTGCCTCACAGCAAGAGGTTCTCCAGTTTGATCCTTGGCTGGGGTGCCTTCTGTGTGGAGTCTGCATGTCCTCCCTATGGTCACATGGGTTTCCTCCGGGTGCTCTGGTTTCTTCCCACATCCCAAAGACATGCTGTAGGTAGATTGGACAATCTAAATTGGCCCTAGGCATGAGTGTGTGCATGTGTGTGCCTTCTGTGGAAGGTTGAGTGCTGGGCTGGCAACTCTACACCACAAAACTCCACTGCCAATCATGAGTGGACAGGTGATCCTCTGTGGCGACCCCTAACCAGGAAAAGCCAAAAGAAGATGAAGAAGATTCATCTATGCCTTTCTACCCTTTCCACTAACATCCAGATATTTAGAGACACCTACCTCTGGTAAATGTTTGGGGTAATCAAACAGTAGTCCAGCATCATCAGACAAGCTACATAGAAGATTCTATAGGAATGAAAAGTTTACTAATTGGTTCTCTGAGAGTTCAGCTGATGCATGGAATAAATTACCAAATTACATTTAAGCAAGCACTACTTTAGGTATTTCTAAGAACAGCCTGGACACTTATTAAGGGAACACGTGATCTGGTATATTGGCAGGCTAGAAGGGCATTAATGCATGTTTGAAATATTTGTATGTATCTATATATGTATGTAATATAAACTGTACTTCTGAAGATTCCAAAGGAATCCCCCAGGATCATTGTGGTGACTCCTGTATGAGCCAGGCAACAAAGGTTCTCCCTTCTTTTGGAAATGGTCAGGAGCAATTACCACAAGCTTCTTCACAGACTTAATCTACTGACACAAGACCAGGCGTGTTTGATACACCCTGAAATCAATCATCTTCAGTTGACTACCTGGAAGATATGGTCCTAATTCCTTTTAGGATTCTGTTTCCTGCAGTAGGTACTAATGAAATCAAGAAAGCCAGCTACTAGAAAAGCAAATATTAGCAAATGACAAGTGTTTTCTAGTTGGTGCAAGAACGTAACCAGCACCTATTCAGGACTAAGTGTTCTCTGGATTTACAGTATTTGTGGGAAGTTACTATCCTTTGTTTTTTTTTTTCCTTATTTTTAGTATGTCTGCCCCTGGATCCTCCTCTTTCAATGCAGTCTCAGGTCAAAATATTGTTGAAAGTGGTTTTGCTTAAGAGGCTCTTATATAACTGGTGGCCCCTCCATGGGATCTTAACTTGGTGTTAGAGAAGCTAACACTTGCTCCATTTCAACCAGCTAATCTGGCTGACTTAAAGTTCTTAACATGGAAAACAGTTTTGCTGATTGCTTTGGCTTCTGAAAATGAGTATCTGAGTTGCAAGCTCTTATGGTGAGTCAACCTTATATTATTTTCCACAGGGACAGGATTTATTTGACAACTAATCCTTTAGTGCCTAAACTGGATTCCATGTTTAGTTTAAGCCAAACTATCCATCTCCCTGTTTTGTTTCCTGAACCTAAAAATGAGAGAGCAAGGATACTCATCTTGGATGGCCACAGACAACTCAGGTGCTATGTTGACAAAACTAAATATTTCAGATCTTCAGATCAACTGTTCATTTCTTGTGAAGGTAAGAAGGAACAACCTATATGAAAACAGACTATTTCCAAATGGTTGCCTAACACTATTACCTTTTGTTATACTCAACATAACAAATCTATTTCAGGCAGCATCAAGGCCCACACTATCAGGGCCTTGGCTTCATCTATAGCTTTTTGGAAAGTTTGGGATCTGAGAAGTATTTTAGAAGCTGCTGCTTGGTCATCTGTGCATAATTTTGCAAAGCACTATAAGCTTGATTCCTTCTCTAGGTCAAGATCAAACTCGATTAGTAACATTCTCAAGGGACTCCGAGGCCCTTCATCTTCCACCTCCCAAATATAGTTAGCTGTGGTACTCTACCCATATAGCTAAGGCAAATGCAGCAGTGATCAATATGAAGAACACAGTACAATTTTGTAAATTGAACTTATCATAATAGTAGATGTCCAAATGATGACTTCTGCGGTATCCTCTCTCTCCATCCCTCTTGGTTTTTTTTGTTTTTTTTTTATTAGTGTGCCCATGCCATTCAGATCCTTCTTCTGGGATCTGACCCTTACCCTCCTTCAACATATTTAATTAAAAAAAAATAATTTTATTCTTTTAAACTGTAGCAAATTGTTGGCTACAAATGGAGAACACAATTGCTATACTTTATACCCTGCCTGCACAGAGTGCTAGCGTGCTCAATTTTTGTTTAAAAAAAATACTTCTGGTTAAACTATAACAAACTGCTCCTAAGGCTGTTGCCCTTTTCTCCCCACAACAGCTACGCTACTGGTAATGGAGTATACAGTGAAACAAAGCCATTACTTGCACTGGAATCCATCATCTCATTAATCTAATATGCACTAAACATCAAGTTGGAAGTGCAGCTCCTGGAAAGGCTAATTGAATGGCCATGCACATAGCACACTGTTTAAACTTTAAAGAAAATACCAATTAAATGCTAACATTAGCTGCAGCTGCACGAGGAAGCTACATCAACCAATGCATCCTGTTAAATGTGTGCTTAATTCACCCATATGAATCTGTATGTTAATATCTCAGCATTGCTGAATTAATTTTGTGGATCTGTTGATGCCATCTGGGGTCACTCAGGTACAAGCTACTTGCAATGTTCATAATATTGATTGCAGCTATATCCTGCATAGGATACAAAAGTCAACCAACTGAAAATTATGCTTCTTTCCCATGGAAGCTTAGCAGTAATAGTCTGTAAAATTGGAAAGTAGCAAAAAAGTTACTTTTCCCAGGGAAAACATAGTAAAAGGCAATTTAAACAATTTTTACAGCTCCAAAAAGTAGCATTAACACAGTTTCTTTGTACAATAAAGTTGTTTTAAACAACTTTTAACAACTTTTTAACTGTAAAGTAAAACAGTGCACTCCCATTTAAAGGTACATAACAAATCAAGAGACAGTCAACAAAAAATCTCTTTGTTTACTAAAAAGTACTGGTTTCAACAGAAATGTAACCTCAGACTAGTAAAAACATTAATCTGGGAGTTTATTGCCCAAAGCAACTTATCTGTCTAGCAATGGAACAATGTTAGCTGACCATAGATCCTTAAAAGCTGACAGAGGAGTGTTCTTGGCAGTTGGAAATTCTGTGATGTAGTAACTTTTTGGCCGTTTGTGTGGGTTGTATTTAAAGCTTGTGGTAGCCCAGCCCCCCTCACCCCAGTATTTTACATTTCACAAGCAGTCAGCCATCTTAGTCTTGATACTGGTAGAAGCATAGAAACTTAAAAACAGAGCATTTCGACTACATTTTTCATCTAGGAAAGTACATTTAAACAACTTTTAAAATAATGCCTTTATCTTACCATTTAATTTTTTTTTGTGTTTCCTCTCATGTTTGTTCTGTATCTGAAGTTAAACTTATTGATTGAAGGCTTTTTATAGTTGCAGTGCTTTATAGTACAGTATTTTCAAATTATTTCTGCATTTTGCCTGGGTGTTTAAATCATTTCTGAGTGAGCTCTCATCTTATTTCATGTTTACTATCTCTCTTTTCGGAACTTCTCCCACCAATCCACCCTTTTCCTGTTGTGCTTTTAAACTTGGAGGCTTTTGATATACCTGCTTCTATGGTATATCTGGCCTTGAAAGTTCCTCCCAGTCTTCTCTTCTCTTCTCTGCATACCTTACTGGGTGCTGTCAGATGAAACTGGAAAAGCCCTCCCCTTATATTTTAGTGTACTTTGAAATTGCCTTAAAGAGTGTGTGTGTGTGTGTGTGTGTGTGTGTGTGTGTGTGTGTGTGTGTGTGTGTGTGTGTGTGTGTGCTTGTGTGTTTCACTGATGGTTTGTCTGCCTTTGAATCACCTTGTAATTACTTGTAGCTGGTTGTTAGATTTATTTCTTGTACCTATTCACTTATAGCTAACTAAAGTGTGTTTTTACATTAAGAAGACTTGGACTACAATTCCAGTGGCAGTGGAAAGGTAGTCTGATCTGTCTGAGTTGGGATATACATAGGTAGGCTTAAGTGAGCGTTACTTGCTGTAGCTAGTTGTTTGATTTGCTTCTGATACCTTTTCAGTTTTGGGTATGTAAAGTGTGTTTTTACATTAAGAAGGTGGACTAAAATTCTAGTGAGAGTAGAAAGGTAGCCTGGTCTGTCAGAGTTGGAAGCACAGCACACAGGGAGGCTTATAGTGAGAATTATTTGTTGTAGCTAGTTACTTGATTTGTTTCTGACACCTTTTCACTTTTGGCTAACTATAGTGTGTTTTTGCATCAAGAAGTCTGGACCTGCAATTCTAGTGGCAGAATAAAGGTAGCCTGGTCTGTCTATATTGGGAAACACACATGAAGTTGTAAAGTGAAAATTACTTATAGTTCGTCAGTATTCAGTTTTGGCTAACCATGTTGTGTTTTTACATTAAGAAGACTGGGACTGCAACCCTAGTGGCAGTAGAAAGGCAGCCTGGTCTGTTTGAGTTGGGAAATATAGAGGGAGACCTAAAATGAGATTGTTTCAGCAGTCAGAGGGCTTTTCAGGTAATTAGTTGTTTGGTGTTAATCTGTACTTGAGATTAACTTTTGCTGTGTTTTTCTATTAAGAAATTCCAGGATCATCCATCTTGTGACAGATGGTGTTTACGTGGTCTGTGTGAGTTGAGAAGCACCCCAGGAACTCAAAGTGCATTGTTTACTGGCCAGAGGGCACAGGAGCTAGTCTGTCTGATATAAATCATGCATGTTTGTTATGTGCTGCTTACTGTACAGTGGTGATTAGCAGTGCCCAGTATAGTATCTAAAACTTACCTATAAAGCTAGCATTTAGGACTTTAATGTGTAACACAGAAAGACTTTCCTTCAAGCTATGCTTAGGGTCACTAGTTAGTGCATCAAATAGCACTAATACCAGATCATAGCTCTATTTAATGTCTAGCCGTAACCCTAGACACCATTCAGGTGATCCCTGTAAAACCAAACCCCTAAACCATAATAGCACAACCCTAATACAGGTCATGACAACATGGATATGCAATTTCCTAATGTTTCTAGACAGCTTGGTAGATATGGGCAACCTGAGAAAATGTAGCAATTGTCTCATGTTCTCAGACAACCTTTTAATATTTAAAGAAGCTAACACAGTATGCCTCGAGGGAAAAAATGTTGCTTACAAACAAGGTTGTCAAGAACACACACATGACAACCTTCATACATACCGCTTACGACACATGTAGACCTTTTTATGTTGAGGCACTTAAAAGAAACCTTTCCAAACCTGAAAGATATCCTAAGGTATCAAGAAGCAACACCTACCCTCAGCACAAGGGTGTGGCCAGGCATACACTTTGAACTCTACTGAGTAAATTTTTTCTGAGCATCATATCAACATGGCTTTTTTTCAGGTCATGTTATGTCTACAACTATTTAAATGACTCACTTTAGCACCAGATGCTATATTGCTAATCTACAAACAATATTTTAATAGTGTTAAGGGGAACAGCTGAAAATGTTACTTACATTTATTAAGTGCTTGAGGAGCATTTTTGTGAGCTGTATCCATTTCTAAGTGCCAGGTATCTGAGAAAGGTGGGGTTAGTACTAAGAGCTTGTGAGTACAAAATAGAATTTGCTTGCTACACCCCTGCTTCAGTAATCATGAAAATGCACACCAAAAGCAAAACCTAACACCATATACAAGCCTACACCCAATGATTCCCCCAAGAATAAAGCCCATAAGACAAGCAAGCACTTTATCTAGTACCCTTATCATAGGGGATTCTATTGTATGGCACACATATGCCCATCTCACCAGACTGGACAAGGAGAAGATAAGGGATAACTGCCTATCTAGAGCTAGGATCTGCAATATCACACACACACTTAAGTCACTGCACCACAGGTACAAATATGATTATGTTATAGTCCGCTTGGATATAAATGACATGAGACATACCTCAGTGGGCAATATGAAAAGAGACATTAGGGATCTCTCTGAATATGTGTCATTGACAACTGTATGCCTTGCCTTGAGCAGCATTCTGCCTTCACCAAGGATGATGCCACAGTATAAACACAAGATGATTTATTTTTCATAATTGGCTTAGTTTCTGGTGTTACACAAGGGGAATCTAATATCTGTCAGCATGGAAGGACATGGTTAACAGACCACCTTGGTTTCTTAAGGATGGTCTGCATCTGTCCTTCTGGGCTTTTAGAGATTGGCTAAAACTTCATCCACTCCCTTAGAGCCCTTTTTATGCAATGTCAAAATGAAAAAACTACCAAAATGGCAGGAAAAAAATCAAAGCAACCTTAAGGGGTTAATGCTCAATGCTAGGAGCCTAAACAAGAAACTCCATGCCCTACAAGCTCTCCTCAAACTACAGAATGTGAACATTTGTGCTGTTACTGAGACTTGGTTTAAAGCCACAGAAAGTATTCCAGCAGTGCAAGGTTACAGTGCCTTCCACACTTTTAGCCAGCGGTAGCAACAGACTGGGTACTAAAGCTTGTCTCAAGCTACATTAGCAAGCAGAAAATACAACTCCAACTTGGTTAAAAAGGATGATGGCATAGAGTTCATCCACATCCAAGTCTCCATAGACCTGGTTAATTACCATGTTCTGGTCAGCTACAGGTCATCTCTATGACCATCAAAGCTCATAACTCTGATGTAAACCTACTAGAGGCACTCACCATCCAACCAAATACCCTATTCCTGGGAGGCTTTAACTACCCCTCTATAAACTGAGAAATGCACACTGCCTGTAACTCAGAGGTATACAGTTTCCTGGACATTATCAACATGAGATTCCTGGACCAGGCAGTGCACACTCCAACCAGAGGATCAAACATATTGGACCCTAGTACTCACCATCGTGGGAGAGCATTACACCCTCCCCCATGTCATGTCCTCATTGGTAAGATTGGACCTCAAACCTGTTTCCTTTGCAATAAAACCCAACCCAACAAACCTTACCTAAACTCAATAAACATGATGAATTATTCTAAAGGAAACTACTTCCTATTCAGCGATACTTTGCCAAAATCTATGGCTCCCCCATACCCCAAGAACATAGCTACCTATGCAGAATAATTGACAGAATTCCTGTACAAAAATGTAAAGGGCTGCATTGAGGCTAACATACATACTAGAAGTAAGCCCAGATCTAACACCAAAAACAAACCCTACTGATGGAATCCTTACTTTAACAGGGTATATAACAAAAGAAAAAAGTCATGGCCAAAATCAGAAAGATCAACTCTTAATAGAGACAAGAGCTCTCTGATTAATCTAAGCAAGAAATTAAGAGGTCAAATAAAGTCCAACCAAACTATGACTCCAGGATAGCCCCCCATGCTAAAAACAGCCACATGCCCTTTGTTGGGTATGTCAGAAAACTTAAAAGCAACAGTCAGCAGTCTGCAGAACTAATCATAAATGATGTGACCTTCACTGACCAGGGTGACAAAACAAATCTACTGGCTGATAAACTTATCTGTAATGTCACTCCCCACCCCCACTACCCCCATGAAATCCCTTCTAATATGGCCCCAAAATATCAACAGGAAGCTGGTCCTGACAGCACTTTCTAAGACCAAAAACACTGCATCACTAGGCCCTGACAATAACTCTAGTTGCATCCTAAATACCTTAAAATATGACCCAGCAGAATGATTTGAGGGATTCTTCAGCTACAGCCTCAAAACAGGTTACATGCCAGGTGAATGTAGGGCCACAGTGGACATTCCTCTTCATAACAGTGGACCATCAGCTAACATGGGAACTATAGACACATCAGTCTGACAAGTCTAATATGTAAAGCAATGGAACAAATTATGATGGAAATGATTAATAAGGACATTGGCAACCTACAAACACTGGACCCATCCCAGTTCAGCTTTGTTAAAGGAAGGTCTTGCATGCTCAGCCTGGTAAATTTATTCAAGAGGGTCAACGAGGCTATGGATAAAGGGAAAATACTTAAAATACAACTTCTTATCTTATTCTACTATTCCTGCTTGTTTGACAAATATCTCAGTATATCTTTCTCCTAAACCCATCTAAATATCTATCACCTTAACCTCCCTATCTTTTCTCACTATAATGCCCTCCTATATCTCTTTCAATATCTATCCACATTTACCTTCTTACCTTCACTTCCTCTCTTTGAATACCCTCTACGTCTGCTAGTATCTCTATACAATCATTGTCTTCTCCGTGTGTCTTACTTTCATCATTATTTAATTTCTACCCTTATAGACTCAAAGCACAACAGAACTAATTCTTAAATAAATAAACTCTTTAAAGGAAACAGAACTAATTCTTCTCTGCCAGTAATGCTCATCTCAGAACTAGAATTTTAGTCTGAACTTCTATAATTTGCTGTAATTGCTGTCTGTCTTCATGATAAATTGTATTCTGTCTATAGATAAATGTATGCTTTTGTTTACTGTAAAAACTACTAATGCTTAAATTTGTATTAGAACATATATAATATTTAGCTAGAACTGTTAACTCCTTTATGTCTGCGTTATTTTTGGAGCTTTTCTCCCTGGGCCTCCACTGAAAATGGGTTCCTGACCCACTTTGTTTTCCCGGTCACCAAATGTCAATAAATAAATAAATAAAATGTTTCATTCCACACATCTTGACCTGATCAAGGTATTTCATACAATATCCCACTCAAGTATTATTGACAAACTCTCAGAACTAGGCATGCATCCCTAAATAACTTGCTGGATTGCTGACTGCCTCACAGATAGGATGCAAGAAGTCAGGAATGGAGAGACCACCTCCACCAGAAGACCAGTCACCAGCGTTGTACCCTGGGGCTCTGTGCTTGGCCCGCTCCTGTTTGGCATCTACTTCTCGGAAGTCAAGGGTAATGTTAAAGGCCTCTGGCTCATCAAGTTTGCTGTTGACTGTAAATTGAGAAATATCATACATTCCCTCCATGACACCAACATCCTACAAGAGAGTCTAAAATAAACACATTTCTGTACCAAAGCCATGGATTAAAACTCAATGCGAAAAAATGCTTTATAGTGCTTTTTGGGAAATTGTCCACCCAAACTAATTACTCCATTGATAAAATACCCTTAAGAGTTAATCCAGTTGTTAGGGATCTGGGAACATATGTAGATAGTAATCTGGCCTTCAACCAATATGTAGCCAAGAAAGTAAGAAAATTATTTTTTTGTCATCCAGCTCATTAGCAAAGGTATGGCATCCAGGTCCAAGGACATTACAGTATCACTCTACTCAGTCCTTATCAGACCTATTTGGCTGTACCTAACCAGGCACTTTCAACTGTCAGAATGCCCTCAAAGGTTACTCACCAGGACAATCTGGGGAATAAATACCTTGTCCTACACAGATCACCTTAATGTCCTACCTCTGTAGTCAGTCTCCTACAGGTTACTGAGAAGTAATCTATGCCTGGTACATAGGGCATCCTCAGATCCAGCTCTGATGGATCTCTTGAACATATGTAAAAGAAATAGCACCAAACACACTAGAATTTTAACTTTGCCTGCAACATAAATAGAACACACTGAGAGACTGATATGTGTCTCAAAGGATCCCCTATCCTATAGAATAAGTTCCCTATCCACATGAAGCAGAGTTCATCCCTGACTCTATTCAAACAAAATTTTAATCCTTGGATGGGAAATCACAAATTCAACCATGGTCTGGCTCCCATGTCTATGATGGACAGAGGTTGACAGTTAAATAAATTAATCCCCAACTAACATACCCCCCCATGACACATAGTTACCTCCTTCCTAACATACCCCATTATATAGGTGTCCAAGGTACTCAGGGACAAAACTGGGTTGGTTTGCATGCCTAAGCTTATAAAGACCCTGATGGTCATTAGCCTAATATGAACCTATGAACCTATGTCGTAGATCCCTTAGTGCAGACGACCTTCTAAAAGATACAATAATGCATTTTTTGACATTTCATTTCAGTCCATGATTTGGGCACCACTTATTTATTTGGGACAAACCTTAATTAATGCAGGATAACAAGGTAATTTTTCTATGATTTATTTATTTATGGTGAATATCTCAACAGGATATCAAAATGTTTTGTCAGCAGGGATAGCACTACATTGGTTAACGATATGTTGATATTAAAAATGTTATATCACTATACTGATATGCTACATCTGCATGCAGGAAAAATGTGGAGGCTATTGTGAAACTGTAAGTACAGGGTTTAACCAAAATTTCACACACACTCTTACACAGCTGGACATATGTGTGAGTAGCATACATCAAATAAGCTGGTACTTTTCCACACTAGAATGAGTCTGTAGAGAAGAATTGGTGCTGAAAAGGCTTGGTATATAAGCACAGAGTTTGCTTCGAGTTGATTGCTAAAATTAAGTGCACTGCATTAACATAACAGTCTTGTAATAACATTCTTACTTAGGTTTGTTGTGCAGTAGTTTGAACCACCTAAAGTTCTGACAACATATACAGAGGGCTTAGTTGCATTCACTTTATGAAATAAAATATAAATACTTAGGGAACTGATTTAACATTTTCAATTCTAAATAGGTTTGGTGGTTATAGGATAGTTGAATGAATAAAGAAGTTAGAAGTGATAAATGCTTTTTTGGCTAAAGGAATGTAAGTATTCTAAACATATGCAATGAATTCTGGGTTTTGGCCTGACTTAAAAAATGGTCCGATGATTTCCTGTCAACATGCATGTTGAGAACTCTCATACTGTAGACTCCTGCTATGCTGATTATTTGTGTCTAAAATGGACTTACCCCCACGACAAGATCTATGTTAAAGCTCACCCCCAGGCTTGCTGAAGTAAGTTTCATTGGCAAATTTTTGACACATTGTGAGATGATAGTTTGCAATATGATAGAAATATATGAAATAATCTATAAATAGATATATTTTACTTTAAATCAGTTTTGAACTTCTTACACACCTCATGCTGGGTCTGATATTCTAACTATAGACAATATCAAAGCTGTAAATACTATGAAATAACTGTTTTCCTATCATTTTATTTATTTAATCATGTTCACTGAGTAAATCCTATTGAACCTTTAACATTTTTATAATGTTCCAAGTCATTCTGAAAATATAAAATGAGGACCTTTTCAAATCAACAGCTTGACTGAAAATGTTCCCAGATTCTGTGATGGGTTATTGAGGATCTGATTTAACTGAGACTACACTGTCAGTTTCAGGTCTAAATGAGTGGAGCATTGGATGGCAGCTATAAAATGGGACTGGAATTACTCATAAAGCAAAAAGGGGTCTATTTACATGCTTTGAACATAAATTTGCTGCATGCCAATTCCCTGAATACAGAGTTTCAAATTCTTCATTCAGCAAAAACTGCAGACATTGAAGTAAAAGCCAAATCACGTAACCAAACAGGTATTCCATTCTGAAAATGCATAAAGCCTACAGATAAACACATATTTTGTAGGAGAGAGAGGTCCTTGAATCCCCCATATGGGTAATCTTTGTCCCTGACATCCCCTGATCTAATATACAACTCTGAGATAGCATGAACAAAATACTTTTTCAGCAAAATAATTTTAAATATTACAAAGGTGCACATTGCATTTTATAATCATTGCTGGATCTGACTTGACTCAGAAAACATGTTTTTTACATTCTCACATTTACACTGTTGAATTTCATTAGCTGAATTTACTTCAGTCCATTGCATTTATTCCTTGGTAGTTATATTAATAGAATGTAACTAATTTTAATAATCGTATCAGAACAAACTTAATACTTGCATAACAACAATGAAAAGTCGCTTGTTATTTATGTTAACTTTATACTGTGGTAGTATACTGTTGGCAAGTTCCCTTGGTGTAACATGTAGCTTGACTTTTGATAATTTTTTTTCTGGCAGATGAGGTAACCCCACACAGTAGTCACATTCTTGGTATCAGTAAGAAGAGAAGGGGGGCTGCCGACTGAGAAATATAAGGAAAAGTAGGAAACTTTGGTGGCTACACTGGAGGGTTTTTTTTTTTTTTTTGCAAGACTGTAGTGCAACAATTTGTACAAATGCAAATCTGTTTTATAGTTTACTTTAAAACAATACTGGGACAAAAACTGTTTTGGAAGCAGTATCAACATTTAAATGATGGCACGGTATAGAAAGTCATACTGGCCATAAGTGTAACACAGACAAGAAAGAGAACTGTTGACATTTCTTTTCAGAATTAAAGTATTAATGTGGTAGACATCCAGTGTTTGTTATAGATTATATGTGAACCAGTAGCTTCTTAGAGTAAGTTCTGTATAACCTAAAAACTTTGAAGTAGGTGTGAGTAGGCTAATGTAGCACTGAGAATGGAATATGGCCAAACTTTGCATATGCTAAATGTTTTCGGAAGAAAGAAAAAAGATTTTTTTCCAAGGTAGCCATTATGCTGTTACAAGTGTGGGTTACATTTATTCTTAAATGAATGATGTTGCATAAACATCTAAAACTGCTTTATTCACAAGGTGACTGTTTATCAGATTTGTGAAAATAAAGAGATTTTTTAATTTGTGCCCATAAAAGGACAGGGCAAGTTAGCTGGGGGGTTAGGGAGACCATGACAGTGAAATTTATAAGAGCAACAAGTAGATATGGAGAATAGTGGGGGTGGGTGTGGTTAATGGACAGCACATAGAGAGAACATGGTATTTGTTTGTTGATGTGTTTGCCACAAAATATAAGCCTGCAGTTCTGGATTGGCTGGAGTGGACTGCTGTGGAAAATGGACGATAAGGAGGATATGGAGTTAAAGAAGCCGCAAAGAACAGTTATTGGCAGAAAATAGCAGATGTTAAGGAGACCTTAGTAGAAGACAAAATGGTTAAAACATAAACTGCAGTCAGGATAAGAATGATTGCACCATAAAGTGAAGACACGAGTGGTAGGTGATGTGACAAAAGTTATATATTTTTTATTAGTCGGAAGTGTTGTTAATGCACAATAACCATAAATTAAATGACTCCTCCTAGAAATAATTGTATTGTTCACAAGTAGTGAACCCACCACCACCAGACACTGCACACAAACCTTTTAGTGTCATTTTTGTGCTGTTGTAGATTGCATTTATCTAATGTAGCAAGTGGTTTGTTGTTTAATTTTTCTCAGAAGAAAACTGCTGTCCCTAGCCTCCTGTTAAAATGCCAGTGCAATTGGTAAGTATAATCCACATTATAAATGTAAGCTGTAACCACCAACAACTGAAAGTAATTAAACGTTCCCGAAAATGTTTAGTGCAGAAAAGAAATATAATTTCTAAACGTAAACGTAACTTTAAACCCATCTGCGTTTTGTAATGTATGTTATAGACAGGATTTCAGAGATTTCGGAATGGATTTATTTACAGTGTACCCGTGGGAGAAAGTCTATAAAGCTACACATATCACAAGAAGAAAATGTAATAAGCTTAGTTAACTTGGCCATCTTTCTTTGACTACTTAAAATGCATCACTGTTTTATCATGACTACGAGTTGTAGTACATAGGTCCTAAGGAGAATTTAATATGCTGTGCTGATCTATAATATTTTGTCGAGATTTCATTTCTTAAATAAAATTGAAAATTTAGTTCTCAAGTCTGACTAAAAGAAATTTATTTTTGTTACTGCTGCTGGTTTATTTAAAGAAGACTCCATTCATTCATCTCTCTGAACACTTAGTGTCGCTGTTGGTCCATGTATGCATTTTCCCCTAAATGGTAACTATAAATCTGAATAATAATCCCTGTTCAGCTGGAATCGATGCAGTCGTGTAGGAGCCAAGAGACAAACACATCTTATTTTTTGCTGGAGAAGCCCCGGAGGTTGTTATTTGGGGCTGAAACTGTTAAACTGTGGATACTTCTCTAATGGGTGTCCTGGATCTATGCGCATACATGACGCAAAAACGGCAAGTTGTGTATTATTTTCTACTCCTTTTATCATGCAGCACAGTTGATTCTACATTACGATATTCCATTCGAGAAGAGCTGCCCAAAGGGTCTGTTGTCTCCAATATCGCCAATGACCTGGGACTGGACCCTGGAGTGTTATCTGATGGAGGGGCGCGTATTGTTTGTGAGGGCACCCAGCAGTACTTTCAGATAAATACCAAGACCGGAGTATTATTAGTAAATGAAAGGATAGACAGAGAGGGATTATGTGGACAGACAGATCGCTGCTTGCTGTACTTCCAGATGATCATTGAAAGTCCCTTACAGTTGCATCGTGGAGAAGTACAAATTTTAGATGTGAATGACAATTCTCCAACCTTCCCACAAAACGAGATTGTTATCCCAGTGCCAGAGCATGCAGTTCCAGGAACGAAATTCCTCTTAGAAAAAGCGCAAGATTTGGACTTGGGTACCAATGCTGTCCAAAACTATCAGATTACCGCTAATGAATATTTTCGTTTGGATGTTCAGGATGGAACTTACCAGAGCAAACGTCCTGAAATTGTACTTGTGAAGCAGTTAGATTATGAAAAAACACGAAAAGTGTCATTACAACTGACTGCAGTGGATGGCGGTGAACCCCGGAGAACTGCAACTGCTCAAGTCCTGGTGTCTGTGCTGGACATCAACGATAACGCACCAGTTTTTAATCAATCCGTTTATAGGGTGAAGCTTTTTGAACAGAATGCAATCAATTATGTGGCACTGAAAGTGATCGCTACAGACCTGGATGATGGACCTAATGGCGACATCACATATGCGTTCTCTCACATTTCAGAGGCAGTTGGAAGTATTTTCACGTTAGACAGCAAAACCGGGGAAATAACAGTAAACAAACCTTTAGATTTTGAGGACACAAAAACTTACGAGATGGAAGTGCAAGCCACAGATGATGGAGGTTTGATGTCATATTGTAAAGCTGTAATTGAAATTACAGATGTGAATGATAACGCTCCAGAGATAATTTTAGCGTCTGTCAGAAGTCCTCTACCTGAGAATACTTCTTCTCTGACAGTTGTAGCTCTATTAAATGTTAAAGACCTAGATAATGGGGGTAACGGAGACATCCGATGTTCTATTAGAAGCCATCAGCCTTTCAAATTAATACAGTCTTTCAAAAATTTTTATCGTTTAGTGACAGACGGTCAGCTTGACCGTGAGAAGGTATCAGAATACAACATCACTGTCACAGCAGTTGATGATGAGTCTCCTCCACTTTCTTCAACAGCAGTTATACATGTACGTATTTCTGATATTAATGACAACCCCCCGGTCTTCAGTAAGACATTGTACACCATGCAGGTATCAGAGAACAACAAACCTGGAGCTCTTATTGGATCTGTTATGGCAACTGATAAGGATTCTGCTGAGAACGCACAGGTATCCTATTCACTTATTGAAGAAATGGTTAAAGGTTTCCCAATATCTCATTTTATTTCAATTAATTCAGACCAGGGCAATATACATGCAGTCAGACCGTTTGATTATGAGCATAACCAAAACTTTACATTTCTTGTTCAAGCTCGGGATTCTGGTACTCCACCATTAAGTAGTAATACTACAGTGACGTTATATATTATTGACAAAAATGATAACGCCCCCACTCTGCTACACCCCTCACCAAAAGACAGCTCTTTTTCTGCAGAGATTGTACCAAATAATGCAGAGGTGGGCTATCTTGTCAGCAAGGTCGTTGCTGTTGATGCAGATTCTGGACAAAACGCCTGGCTTTCTTTTCACCTTCAGAAGGTTTCAGATCAGAGTCTTTTTTCAGTAGGATTGCACACCGGGGAAATAAGGACAATTCGAAAGATGACAGAGAGAGACAATACCAGACACACACTGATAGTAGTTGTTAAAGATAACGGGCAGCCCTCACTTTCTACAACAGCAACTGTGAACATTTTAGCAGCAGAAAACTTTTCAGGCCACCATTT
The DNA here is from genome assembly GCF_019279795.1 of Protopterus annectens. Lineage (NCBI taxonomy): Eukaryota > Metazoa > Chordata > Ceratodontiformes > Protopteridae > Protopterus > Protopterus annectens. The sequence goes on from NC_056733.1 coordinate 1,093,972,281, forward strand.
AGAAAGTGCAGAGGAGGAAAAAGTGGACGAATTTGACTCCAGTTTAACATTTTATTTAATCATTTCCTTAGCTATTATGACAGTCTTGTTTCTGACATCAATAATTGTGTTACTGATACTCAAAGCCTACAAAATAAAGACATCAAAACATTCCAGTTCGGTATCTCAAAACCTACATAGTTCAAATATTATGAACTTCAGAGCAAGCTATTTGGATTCCCTTGCTAGAGGAACTATTCATCAGGGTTGCTTTCAAGATGTCCAGGCCAGGGTGCAACCCTCTAGTGGTGATCAAAGGCACCAAGATCCTTACAAAGCAAACGCTTACGCCGGAAATGAGCACCATCCTATGCTGATTGATTTTAACAATGCAAACGAGGTAGGAAAATTCTTGAGTGGTATACATATATATGCTTTTCAAGTCATAAGAAGCAGTACTTAAATTTAAGTTAAAATAATTTTCATCGCTATACCAACTGCCTGTTTCCAAACGGAAGAGCTACAGTTTCTCAAAGGCAACTTTAAAAACAGTTGAACGTACAGATTTCACATAAAAACTTCAGTGCAACAAGGCCAATAAAACAGGCAAGCAAGACAAGCCCGAAAAAGGCTAAGGCCGAAAGCGCTTGTCCTACTTGCCTGCTTTATTGGCCTTGTTGCATTCAAGTTTTTATGTGAAATCTGTGCTCTGTTCATCGTGGTACTTTCAACTGTCTGTTGTTTTGGATTTGGACTCTCTTCAGTGGTGTGACTTTCTTTTTCCTGAAGTTTCTCAAAGACTTTTCTGCTTTTGACAAAACCTGATTTCTATATTTGGTATACATAACTCTCAAATGTCCCTGACTTTCAGGGATGTTCATGATTTTGACACAATTTTTAGTTGTGTCACTCTTAATCACCCCTAAAACCGGTGGTTTTTGAAGAAAAAGTGGTGAAGTACTCTTAATAAATAATGACAATAAGTAGTGTAATATACATCTTTTATTTTAGAAAATTGATATTAATTTACATTCTCTTATACTGTCACTGTTTTTAGTTAATAGTACTAATATTTCACAAGTGTCCCTGATTGTCCCTTATAATTTCTGGATTTGTCTCAGTTTTTGTTGAGATTTGTCCCTGAGTGGTTTAAAGCTATGTTTTCATAATTCCACTTCCAATACAAATGTGTAGGGAGCCAATTTATTTGTGCAGTTTTAGTGATTTATGTATACATACAAATATTTCAAGCACCCGCATTAATGCCCTTCCAGCCTGCTAATATACCAAAACAGTTGTTTCCATAATAAGGGTCCAGGCTGGTCTTAAAAATTTCTAAACTAGTGCTTCCTTTAATGTAATTTAGTAGTCTATTCCATGCATCAGCTGCTCTCTTAGAGAACCAATTAGTAAACTTCTCATTCCTATAGAATTTTCTACATAGGCTGTCTGATTATTCTGTAGTCCCTATATTTTGATACCAGAGATAGTTGTCTCTAAATGCCTCATATACCTCAATAAGGTCTCCTTTTAAATATCTATAAGAGACACTACACAAGATATTTTAGTCTTTCATAATTGCTTAAAATGTCACATCCGTGAATGATCTTGGTATATTTCTACTGTCCTTCAAGTTTACTCCTGCTTGTTTTCTTATAAGGTTTCCATATTGTTATTCCATACTTATGTCTGAGTCTAATGAAACTACCAAACAATGACTTCATCATTTCTGTACAAAAACCTTATAAACCTATTTATACTACCTATAGTTCTATAACTATCATTAACCAATTGGTTTATATGATTAGAAAAAAATCTGAAAGCTGGATCTACCCATATGAGTAGGTCATTAAATGAAGCTACAGTTTCAATCAGTGTGTGTTTTATTAAATATTCAACTTTCAATTTATGTCTCCCAAATCTCATATTCTTAGTTTTTGATGCATTTATCAGCACATTCTTCTCCTCTACCCAAATGGTCAATTTAATCAAGTTGTTTTGCAGACATGCCCTATATGTAACACACACAATCAATTTACCCAATTTCAAGTCATCTGCATGCAGACTGTAGACTTGATAATAACCAAGACATGATTTAACCTTTGTTAACTTATTGAAGGAATTATTCATGATTGCACTCATAATCACGTTGAATTGCACTGAAAACTGAACTGTTATGTTCTTCAAAGAGAAGTTTATTGGGTTATACATTGCACTGCTTTGAATTCAGCCCTTAAATTGCAGTCCAACTTTGTCATTAATGTTTTGCCATTTTTTACATTTTTAAATTTGCTACATTTTATCTGGGAGTGACAACTGTGAATTCCTATTTTCAGTGATGGACATGGAGAATTCTCCATATAATCACATTGCTTAATATTAATTTCAAAGTTATACAATACACGAAAAAAGAGACACATAGTTTAACTGGATGTTTTTTGACTGGTAAAATTAAATTAACTCTGTTCAGCTATGAGGGATAACACACAGTGTGTGCAAGCACAATAATATTTTAAAAATAATATGGATTTGTAATAAATCATCACACATGAAATATACTAGAGAGTAGTGAATGTATTTATGATGAGAATAATTGGAATAGGGGTGACAGGAGTGAAATTATTCCACAACTGCAGGACCAGTGGCACCAAAACCAGCCTAGTTTTCTAATGAGTGAGTACTGGGATTACAGCTATATACTGACTACAGATTTAAATCCCTCATCTTTTTTTTTTTTTTTTGACTTAGGAATATACACTTGATAACCTACTAAAGTTCTAAGGTTATAAGGAGAGTTTCTCTAGGTAATAGACTGTAATAGAGAAGAGCCATTGGACATACATAGAATGTTGTGAGCAAGACAAAGCTGGGTTACTACAGGATGACTATTGAATTCCATTATGTCCAGATCACATAACTGGCAGTAATGGGCTCTGCAATGGACACCTGCAGCAAATCTGGTTATTATTTTGTTAATTTGTTCAAGATTTTATTGCAAAGTTGATGATGTGTTTGTCTGGAGAAAAGCAGAGTGCATTATAGAGAGGGAAAAGTATGACTTTGCAATGGCTAGTCTTGCCTTATCTGTGAGGAATTTTTGGCTTTGTGTACATTGCCCATCTTCTTATTCGTTTTGCTATTAAAATTATTTATGTGCATATTGAATTTCAATTGGCTACCAAGGAAAAACTCAAAGAAGCTCCATATATATTATTTGTTCAGTTAAGGCAGAATAACATTCTGTAAACAAGCATCATATTGTAGTAAACAATTCTCTGGTTACAAGGTAAACTAAACTGAGACTGTTATTTAAAGAACTAGAGCTAGTTTAGGGATGAAAAATGCAGATCTGTTTTTGAGGCACTGAGATTAATATTCATGCTACTTATCCATGTTTAGAGGGAGAAAGACGTACCTGCAGGCTAGAACTGATGGATTGTGGTTACTTTTTAACAGGCAGTAGTAGTCTCATCTACACATTAAATTAATTTATCATTTCCATATTGTTTGTATATATTGTTCTCATGAAGAGTCAACTGAAGTTGCTTAAGGACTGCACCTTCATATATGTTTGTGTTGACTTGAAAAGAAAATGTTATGTTATACGACCTGAATTTCTGTGTTTTGTTGTTCAGGCGATCAGAATATCATATCACTATGTGTAGAGGGAAGCTAAAATTATCCAAGACCTGTAAAACCCATGGGAAATGGACAATACTGAAGACTTTGGGGAATTCAAAGAGAATAATTCCAACAAATATACCACTGACAATCTGACCTTGAAAATATTGAAATATATCTAGTACAGCAATATCATTGGTATGTCTGAGGGGGAAAAAAATACTCATTGTTAGGGATAATACTACATTTTAGGTGTTCTTTCCAGCTGGCAGTGTACACATTCTTCTAAACTTTTAGAGATAAATGTAATAATGGGTGATGTTTTTTGAACAAGTATGATGACTCCCCCTCTTGTCTAGAGGAAAAAGGATTTCTTCTAGCAGATATGAGCCTCTCTTCCTTGATGGCAGTATTAATCAGAGTTGTGACTGAATGCAAGATGGATCGAGTTGCCTATATAAATTCAGGACAAGTAAGTCAGGTTTATATTTAAAAGTAACTTGAAGATTGTATTAGTATGCACAGTTTGCAGTAAAGCAATATCAAAGTGGTATGGAAAGTTTCCTGAAAATCCTTATGAATCTGGTTAATAAAGCATTCTACAATTGTGACATTGTCAATTTAACGGAAGTGTGATGGGGCATGTTTATGATCTGGGTGGATGATGGTTTTCCAAAAAATGTTTTTAGATGTTGCTACTGTTAGTGAGGTAGTGCTATTGGTTGCTAGAAAGATACAATTTTTTTCCTTTACTATATTAGTCTTTGAAATTTGCAGAGTGAAGAATTTGTTTTAATTTTGTGATTTGTTTCCAAATATGCCCCCCTAAAAAGAATAATATGTTAATCATCATCATTTTAATATCAACAGTGATCAAAGGTAGGGAAGTGGCTCATGCATGTTTCTATATGAGAGGAGCAAACATATTCACTGGTTTTAAGATTATTAGTTCAAATAATAGGCAGCATAATACAAGAGAAAACTAAGAGTATAGAACAACTTGCATGATTTAATGATGTAATACTGTAGTTATTTGAATTACACAAGTGAAAAGACTCCCCAATTCTTGTGCATTTGAACAGCTCCGTATATTGAATGTACATAGATGATTACTTGTAGTGTCAGACAGGATGCTAACTTGATGAATGCTTTTTGGTGAGGACAGACAAAATTCAGTCAAGGCTGCTGTCTTTGCTAGATTTTTTTTTTTGTTTACATGAATCTAATGAGCTGGGTGATACCACACTTATAGTCAGAAGAATGAGTAGAGTTGTCACTGGATATCTTCTAATCAGTGGTAAAGCCACTCAAGTTAACAAGTACAAAACAGAAAGCTCAGAATTATTATGTGAATAAAGTCATCGTAAGATCTCATCAGCTATGGATTCATCTTTGCCTGGGAGAGTGTAAATGCAAGCAGTGGGTAATAATATGGCATCAATAATTTTGAAATTTACTAATACTGATTCACACTGAGTGCAGCTAATTATCTGGCTTGAGAGAAGGTGGGAGAGAGAGATGGAGAGAGAGAGAGAGAGAGAACAAAAGATTGCCATTGTATTGTAATGTAACTCCACTAGCTCCTTTCTGAATCAAAAGATCATAGCAGTTATAAGGCAAATGAGCCACAAGGTCATTCCCACCTTTAGGCTTTGCCACCCTTTTTAAGGAGGGCCACACCAGTCATAGTGGGATAAATAGATAAATACCCATACAATTTTCCAACTCCTTTTAAAAGGTTGGTAGTTTGTCACACTGCTTAACTTGGAGAGGAAGTTTGTTCCAGAGAAGGCTTTGGTGCTGCATGACAAATCTAACCTGCTACCTTGTCTTATTTATTTGTTGGAGCAGATCTATATCTCTGGTGCTAATGTTACCAATACTGCTCAATTTTTGGAGGTATATGAATTCTATTATGTCCTTATATAGCTAGGCACAGATTGCCTGTAAGGAGTCTATATGATACTGAATATAGAGATATAGCCTCAATTTGTTCTTGACAGCACAGGTCTTTTAGGCCCTTGATCTATTTTTAGTTTTAAACCTCTGGGGTCTTTCCAATTACTTGATACATTTAGTAAGATACATCCCAAAATCTACTCAGATTGGGCATACCTCTCAACTTCTTAGCGCAAGAAATCTGGACAAACCCTGATAAAAGGGGGGGGGGCAAAATCCCCAAAATAGGGATCGATTTTAAATGTTGCCCTTGTAAATGTAGAAAGTTGCTAAAGTAACATGGTTTGTGTTAACATAATTTTTCTGAAGGATTTGAAGTCTGAAACCTAAATGCATGTCATTATTTAGTGACTTCAGTCCCCTGATCATCCCAGTGATTTGCCAGAAACCAACAAATTTTATGAGGAATATACCAAAAATATGAGGCATAAATCTAGGCATTCTGCAAAAATCTGGACAGTTGAGAGGTATGATGGGTCTAATCAGTGCAGGGTAGAAGGAGGTAATGACTTATATGGATTTTTTGCTATAAGCTGTGCAGGATAAAAATATTGTCTAACCAATGTTGCAGCATGATACAGATACAAGGAGAGGTATCCACCCAAGTACCCAAGTATGTCACTACCTTCTCATTTTTAGTGATGTGTTTTCTATATCACAAATTGGAGCTGGGGGGTTTATACTGTACTTTTTAACATGTAGTCTGAGTGAAATTTTTTTTTACACCAGCTACTGACTGATAAAAGCTCTTGTTGCTCTTGTTGGAGTGTCAATATGTTGGAAGGAGACTTGACAACAACTCTAAGCTTGCAATCATCTGAGAACTTTTTAACCAGAGATCTTCATTTGGTATATGGAGATCTGAATCATAGATAATTAATAGCAGAGGCCCCAGGATGGATCCATGAGGGACTGCACTGATCCCTTTTTTTCCACGCTTGGAGTATGCTTCCCCTACTCTTACTGTGTGAGTCTTGTCCCTAAGACAGTTAGCTGTCTATTTAAACATGTACAGGTCACTATGCGCCTCCTTCAGTTTGTTTATTGCATCTGCATGTATCATGGATTGATTGCCTTGCCAAGGTCACGGTGCACAGTGTTTAGAGATTTCTTGCAATCTACTGCCTGTGTAACCCTCTCAAAGATGTTTTCTAGATTCAACAGGCAAGCTCTACCCTTGACAAGGTCAGACTGCTAGAGTAAAGTCTGAGAGTTTTGATATCATAATTAATTAGGTCAGTTATCATATCTTCCATGTCTGTGCATAAACACATTAAACTAATATGTTTGTAATTTTCAGGGTCAGTGATGGGACCACCCCTGTGGAGTGGCATCACAAAAGCTGTGCAACACAACTTTCAAAGAAAATCAATTGCTAGGCTCAGGCTAAAGAAAAGAATGGGTGCTTCAGTTCTTGATTAGTGCTATTTATTGGGCAACCAGATATGTTGTCAGGCCCCATGGAATCAGTGTTTTTTTTTTTTTGTTTTGTTTTGGAGAGTACTTCCAGTGAATGTTCTTTTATGATGGTTGGTGTTTTGATTCCACCAGGAATAAGTGTGCTTTGAATAAATGTAACTGGAGTGATGTTGGCACTAAGTTTATAAGCAATGCTGAGTGCTGTTTCTTATATTTCTGACAACTAAAAAAGGATTTGTAGTTGTCTTTTTGTCTGTGTTCATGGAATGCCTTTGTTTTCCTAATGTGCTTTTTAGTTTCTTAACTAGCTGTTTGATGTTTTCCTTAATTTGGAGGTCTTTTCTTCTGCTACACAGGTTAAGGAGTTTCTTCTTTTTATTATATGGTTTATTAATGCTCGTGGAGCACCACACTGGTTTGCTACAACCTCCCCCCATTTGTTTGGATCTAGTTAGGATGTCTAGGTGTGGGTAGAACTTATCTGCATAACTCACTGCAGTATCAACATTTTGGTGATACTGTTACATTCATATTTGTAGATTTAATCACATAATTATCAGATATTTCTACATTTGAAGTCCTTGACTTCTGTGATATCTGCTTCTGAAAGTTCAGTGATTTTGATGGAGAAGGTTACTTGTTTTTGATCTGTGTTGACAATTGAGTGGGATACCTTGCAGATGGTATATACAGATGTTAAGTTCATGAGGACCAGGTCAGGTATATTCTGTCCTTTAGCAGACTCCTTATCAATCTGGTTCAGACAGTTCTTGCTAATATAATCTAAGAATTTCTGCATATATCCTGCACTGGTGATATAGGTCCTTTATTTTATCACCAAGTTGTTAAACTCAACTAGAATAACATTATTCCTATTCATAGAGGGTTCATCAAAATATTTAAGAACATTATATGATTTTCTGGGGCCAAAGAGGGAGTCTTGTAGCATGCTATCATCTGATAGCTGAAACTATTTAGTGTGATTTGACTCTCTATAATCTCTGCTTGTGTTTTTTTAGATATGTGTCTAGAGGTACTGTGGTCTCAAACATATAGGGATATGTCACCAGAGTTTTTATTAAGCCTAAATGAATGGTATGTACAAAACCCAGGTACTGAGTGCTTATGTTTGTAAATTCCTTTGGAATATTGGTTTTAAGATGTGCAGTTTCATGGGGGACTTCCAAATGTGTTTTTGCTAACTGGTGCACAGTACATGGTTTGCACTAAGCTTTGCTTCTCCTAGACTATTTAGGCTTGGGCAAGGATTTTTTTTTATCTGCCTCAGCATATAATAATTTAGTAGAGGTATGTACAGAATGTGGTGTAGGTGAATGATGCCCACAAGACATGTTTGGTTATGGGAGGAGACCTCAGATTTAGCTAGGTACTAGCATCCCTCAGAAGTACAACGGGATGACTTAAGAAAAAGATCACCATCTGTGATCATCATGCAGTTTTCACATTACCTGAGTATACAAATGCTATGAGGGTGGCAACAGAGTGAAGACTGGATAATTAATCTTCCATTTTGGACCAAGAGTCCAAGGGGGCTTTAAGGATGAAAAAGAGAAGATAACAGTAATCCGGCTCCTAGATTAAAGTATTAGTTTAAAGAAAAATAACAACATAAATTAAATTAGGTATAAGCAGTAAATAACAGTATGCAGTAAATACTCTAGTCTAGACTGGCCATTAGGTCAGTTAGCAGATTGATAAGGCAGAATAAGAGAAGATAACAGTGTTCTTAAGAAAGACATTGATGTTAAAGTGCCTGTGAGTGTCTAATGCAATGTTGCCCAGTGCTGTGTGGAGCGCTGTCCTTAAACAGAGGGGATAAAGGGAAAGAACTAATAAAAGAGCAGCCTGAACTCCAGCCAGCAATCACACCTCTCAGAAACAGAAAACCACCACTGCTATCCTCATCAAGTTAATACCCGAACTAGACACCAGCTGAAGCAGCAAATTAATGCAAAAGTTGGGAAAAACTGAACGCACTGGGAGTACGTTTCGCTTAGCAAAATGGAGATGCTATCCAACACATTAACAGCTAGGCAACTGCTGTAAACACAATACTAGCAAGTTTAGTCAAAAGAAACTGTAAACTTCAAATTACTGTAGAAGTGTGATGAAACTGGAAAAGGCGCAGGAGAACACTTTAACAAAATGGAGATGCTGTCTCTCAATAACAGCAAAGCAACAGTGGTCAATACAACATGAACAGCCTTAGTCATACAAACTGTAACAGTGATTAAAAAAATCACTTAAATAAGCCATAAATGCAAATGCAGAATCACTAAGCAAATGTAATTGCATTGTAAAACAAATACTTTCCTGCTTTTTCTTGAGGTGGAGCTTATACTCGCTAAGAATGGTATACTGGGGATGTGGTTAATGGTACTATCTGAACTGATGGGCTTTAGCCATGGCACAGTGACTGTGTTTATGTCATTCTGTTAAGAATAAGCCAGCTATGTAGAAGATGCACTTTATTTCACATACTTCATGCACTAGTATGTATGAGTTTTAGAGGCTTTACAGTGGCTTTTGAATTTGCATAATGTCAACAGTGGAATGTCAGGACCTGTTTTGATGTGTATCTCGTAAGACATTAGAATATATATTGGACTTGTAATGCAGCAACTGACACAGGAGTACCTGGCTTTTATGCCATAAAACTTCTTTTTGTACTTTGCAGGTAAATATATAATATAAACTGAATATAAATAGCTTGTGCAATTTACTGTGTTGTGAACCAAAATTAACTGACCCTCACATCTGTTTTCTTCAACAAGGTATTACTTTTCAGTCCTTCCATTACTTTTTAATGGAACTACGGTATCTGGATCTTACTGGATAATTATGTGAAATTGTATGCATGTTGCATAGTGTGCAGTGTAGTAGCTATAATTAATAGTAATGCACTTAAAGTGACAGTGATTGGCCAACATTCTGCTGAATTAGCTGACTAATGCTTATGTGGGACTAACAGTTAAGGATATATATAGGTGGCTGAGACAGGTAGTGTATCTGTGGCTAAACCATCTGGGTACAGAGGCCCTCCCCAAATGTTTTTTAAGGGGTGACTCAGACCCAGTATTCATATGCAGTATCTTAGAGATCTAACCAGTGATAGACACAGTTCAATATGCTACTGGATGCGTGGCATGAAGAGGTATTGATTGCAGAGTTTTCTGTCCCAGGGAGATCTTGGGCAATTAGTGAATCAGGAGGTTTACAGCTGACTAAAGATGATAATATATAGTACTCCCGCACGTATGTTTTTGTGACAATCACAGGTATAGTACAGTCCAACAGCCTGCAAGACTGCCATAGTAATCCTAGCGGTCTGGATTTCATAACCTTCTTGGGTCTAGTATAGTCAGGGCATGCATTGTCAGGGAAGTGGTAATCCCAATCTGCGCAAATAAGTATAAACTGGATAGACTATGTAGACTGTGTCAGTACAGTCATTAGGTGATGGAAACAACCACTACACTTGATGCATAGGGATGCTAAGTTTAAGGTTGACACAGCAAGACAGAAACTGTTGTCACATTACCATGTATGCTGCCTATCTCTAAATTGAGCAGTGCATTATGAAATACATTGATGTTACTAGTCACAGACATAACAGTAAGAATTACCTGTAGAAGCCAATTTAAAACTAACTTTCATTCATTCATTCTTTATTTTTTATTTTCTCTGCTTCATTTATTGAGGCAGTGCTGCCACCTGCAGGCACATTCCATGGTTGTCCACCTATTCCTGTCTGACATAGTTATATAGGCTATTACAGTCTTTTACAAACAGGGATATTCTTCTGAATTTGTTGTAAACTGCTTCCCAGCACAACAGAATACCGCAGCCTGCATAATATTATCCTGTATTTGCCATTAACAGTCAGTGACCTATACGATGTTAAATGAATCTGAAGTTAGTTACTTCAGAAATAACACACAATCTGTGTCTATACATGCACAGTTTGTGTCTCTGCAGCACAGCAATGTCATGAGTAGATATGTCTATTTGATGATATGTGATTCAGACACAGACGTGGCTGTTAGTACCTGTAGTTGCGGCTTGGAACAATATGCTGCCACAGTTGAATAGACAGTGGAAAACGAGTATGTGGTGATAATGGTTTACTCAGATGCATGCCTCCATAGTCTGAGTACCAGAAAACTGTATAGACAGGGAACAATTTAGAGTGTGTGTTATATTTACTGAAAGACAGAAACTGCTATATACACCCTACCTAGTTAGAACCCTATCACATAAGAATATTACAAATCACTTAATGCTGTAGTATGCATAATGGTGCAATATCATACATTTTTGTAAAATGATAATCAGTGGAGAGTGTATGTCCCTGTAATAAGATGTGATCATGCATTAAAAAAATACTGCTCACCACTTTATGTATTTACAGGTGTGGATTGTGTTTACAGATATGAGTTTGGCACAGTTGAACACATTTGAATAATTCCTAAAAACAAGCAGATAAATAGGAATGAAGCAGCATTTACAGTGTAATATCAATACTAGGGACAAGAGTTTACACATAACTGCCAAATAGTATAGATTTTTCAGACACAATATAAATACAATATACAGTACACTGATTGGATATTTGTCATTTTAAATGGAGTATAATTTGTATCGATCATATACTGAGGCAGTATTTTTAGTGAATGCTTTCTTGCTCTAGTGAGTATCTAGTGAGTAATTTGTTCATCTTAAATAAAGTATTAATACTATTGTGAATGCAATTTCCTTCAGTGTGCCTTTTATGCTATGAGATATGGAGGGGTAGTTTTGGGATGAAAAAAATGCTGAACTTATTAACGTTGGTGGTTGCTTTCTATCCTGCACCCTTATCTCATTGGAGGCAGAGTTGTTGGGTTGTTTTTTTTTTGGTTCCTATTACAAGACCGAAGGCGCATTCATTCGAATGCTTCTTGGTTGAACATAAAATACCGAAAAGGCAAAATATTGAAGTGGCTTTTAAGCAAATTCTTTCCCTGGGAAAGAATTTGCTTGGCCGCTTTGTTACTTTGCCATTTTTGGCACTGTAGTGCTGTCTCGGAGTTGGTATATTTAAGTAGGGGGGAGTGGGGGGCACAGCCCCCCACATTGTGGGGGTGAATCCCCCCACTTAATGTAATGTTTTAAAGTGTTTCCTATATATTTTTTTATTTTTGTTGGAACAGCGATTTTTTTTTCCCTTGGAAAAAAATCTCTGTTCTGACAGTTCGACATTGTAAGCTTTGGCTTACATAGGGTCGATTAATCACCATTCACTTTTTTAAGTGTTTGGTGATGTAATATAGACCCGTTTTTTTTTTTTGGTTTGTTTTTTTTCTGTTGAATAATGTCTGCGTCAGTTGCAGAAACTTTCTATTGTCAGGAGACATCAATATTTTTATTGAGTGTTCTGAACTGGTGGAGCTTTTTTGATCAAGTATTACCAGGTACCACCTCACTGTGAAATGTCATTATTTCAGAACTTTTGCTTGTCTTATGATGGTGACTTGAATGTCAGCCTTTGATCCTCAGCTGTTAAATTAGAGCCAATGTTCATCATATTGATTACTGCTGCAGTAGCCTTAGCTATATGGGTTATATCCTGCCAAGGATTTAACAACCAGCCAGTTTCCAAAGATTCAGAGCACCTTCAGTTTGAGCTGAACTAATTAAAAGACAAGTTTGGGTTCCAAGCCCTTCAGAGCTTTACTGCTGTTGAAGAGTATGAGCCTCTGAGGCTTTTGAGGATCAACTGTTGGCTTGTGCTGTTCTCTTGCTGGGTAGATAAGTTCCCTTTGGGTAAAAAAAAAAAAAACTTCCATTAAAAAAAATTGCTTATTACTTATACTTTCCTATTCAGGAAAGTTGTTTGATAACTAGGAGCTTGTATTTTAATGGACTGTCATGAGACTGTACTGTACTCATAAACAGAATCACTCTTTTATCCTGTCATCTTAAAAGTTGCTTAAAGTAACTGAAAACTATTTTTCTGTGGATTTATGTTCATTTAACTTTGTGGAGCTGGTACAGTATTTTAAAGTGCTTTTTACTGTGTTTGTCTGGGAGAAAAAGTGACTCATTTTTACTGACATTTGGTGGCTGCTTTCTGTGGGAAAGGGACAATATTTTCATCGTGATGATTGTTTCATGTGGGAAAGAGGCACGGTTTTGGAAAAAAAATTGTCAATTCCACAGTCAATCCATCTTCTAGCCACAAAAAAAAAAAAAGTTAAGCAAACTGCCTTTGCCACCACAAGAGACTAGCAATTTGCCTCAGCAGCAGGTGGATGACTCTGCTGAGGTCATTTGTTGTACCTCACACAAATAATTTTTTACCCCAAATCCCTTTGGTGTAGCACCTGCACCCACTATGGAATAAGGGTTAGCCATGTCCTCTGCAGCTGTTTGGGTACCCTCATTGAACAAGGGAGAGCACTTTTGTCAGTACTGGGAGAGGGAACATGGAAAACTTCCCTCTTTTGTCAGAATGCTGTGCCATCCATAGGGAAGCTTCTACCATCACTAATAACACTGTTAGGCCCATTTTTCCTGACAAAAAGAAACATAAAGCTAAGCACATGTTTACTCCTCCTTAAATATTTTTAGACATGAGTAGTTTACCAGGACTGGCTCAGGGTATAATTCAGTCTATTGATAGTTCTTGTAAGGTAGTTTCTGGTAAAAGAAAGAGGGCTACTTCTTTTTCTGAAGGGATTTAAGATTCTGAATCTGGAAGGGAGTATGAAGGGATGCATACAGCATTTTCTCCTCAGATTTTTGATTCAGATACAGAAGTGAGTTCAGTTTCTGATTCTCCTTGTGGGGGATCTTTTTCTCTGAGACTATTTCTAGAAGGTGCCAGTGTTTTCGGTGAGAGAAATTGTTTGGATGGCAAAAGCCAGGGAATCTTTATGGCTAGGCTTATATAGGCCCTAGATACCTACCTATGAACACTGAAGTTTCTTAGTCCCTCAGAAAATATTATGAGCTGTTACACAAATAATTTCCAAAAGCTGCACCCATTCCTTCAGTTTTGTCTATCTTGGAGGTTGTGTGTGTGTGTGACTGCCCATAATATTCCTGATAATCAGCCAGCTGCTCCTAAAAAGGCAGATAGGCTGTATAAAATTCCTCAGTCTTTTATGTTTTTATACACTCTTCCCAAACCTAATACATAATCTGAAGCTGTAGTTAATTCTTCTGCTGCTAAACACTTAGTTAATCCCAATCCTACTATTTCTAATAAGGATCAAAGTAAAAAAACAATGCAGATATACCACCATAGACACGATAAAATCTGTGATTTAATAAAACTCTTAAAAGACAAAACAAATGAAGAAAACGTAGGATAAGAGCTAACCTTCTTCAGATCCTTTATTCACTCCCATCGAGGCAAAACTTTTAAACGGGTGGTATGGTGGTACGTCTACATTGTTTTTGACTTTGGTTCTTTTTTGGCAAGACTACCTTCAGCAGTGTTTACTTATTTTTTGTTTCATTTCTAATAAGGATGGGAAGATTATCAATAAGTTTGGGGAAAAGTATATTGTTCTGCAATTTTGATTTTCAGAATGTTGAATTGTCAAATTGATATGATAAGGTTTGTGCTGACTACAGGCAGTCCCCAGGTTAAGGACGAGATCTGTTTTTTGGTCTGTCTTTAAGTCATATTTGTATTTAAGTTGAAACACGTACATATGGTTCTTATTAAATGTCCCTTAGTCAAATGTTTGCCTCAGTCTAGTATTTATTTTACTTTTCTTTGTATATAAAACACTTTAAAAACACTTCCAAAAATATATATGTTAAACATCATACTGTATAGTGTAACTATGCTTCCTTGTTTCCTATGAGCTATGCTTCTTTACTTCCTATCAACAAAGCTGGTTTAAGGAATCTTGTTGTTAAATGCAGTGTTTATGAGGACTTTTTCACACACACACACACACTCACACTCACACCATACTTCTCAACTGTACAGATTTTCGTAGAATGTCCAGATTTTTGCCTCATATTTTTGGTCCATTTTTCATAAAATTGTGGTTGTTTATCAAAAGTAGTGACAAATCATTAAAAACTAAAGTTAGAAAATAATGACAGACATACCTCTCAACTGTACAGATTTTCGCAGAATGTACAGATTTTGGTTTCCTATGTTTGGTCTGCTTTTCATATACTTCTGTTTTTCTGGCAAATTAAAGGTAAATCATTACATATGAAATGACAGAAATTTGAGTTACCAACTTCATATCCTGTTATTCTATCAACTTTCTAAGTTTGTAACAGCAATATGTAAAAATTGTCCTTTATTTTTGGGCATTTGTCCCACTTCTATTCATGGCTTTGTCCAGATTTCTTGCTCTAAGAGGTTGAGAGGTATGATGACAGACATCTGAGTTTCAGAATTCATGCCCTTCAGAAAATTCATGCTAATGTAAAAACCTGTTATTCTATCAACTTTCTAAGTTTGTAACAGCAATATTTAAAAATTGTCCCTATTTGTGGGCATTTGCTCCACTTTTATTTATGGCTTTGTCCAGATTTTTTGTTCTAAGAGGTTTAGGGGCATGACACCCACACACTTAACCCCACTTTACCTAGTCCATAACTAACCCCCTCCACATATGCAACCACCCACCTGTTAACTGCTGCCAGAGGAACACTCCCTCGCTTTCCCTCTTCACTCTCTCTCTCATACACACAGTGTCTTCTTCATTCATACTTGCATTCACTCACACATCACTCTTACTCTCCCGATCACACACACACACACACTCTCTCACACTTCCTCATTTGTACCTGCATTCACTCACACATTGCATTCACTCTCCCATCTCACACACACACACACACACACACACACACACACACACACACACACACACACACACACACACACACACAGTCACCTCCTCGTTCTTACCTGCATTCGCTCACACACGGTTGCTCTCACTCACCCAATCTTTCTCTCTCTCTCTCTCTCTCTCTCTCTTACACACACACACACAGATTTGGGTAGCTTTTAACTATTTTCATTTTTCTCATGTTATTTCTGACATTGCGGCAACTCATTTGTATCTATGGGTTGTCTGCATGACGGATGTCCGTAACCCAGGGACTGCCTGTAATTATGAAAATGTGAGGAATGTCTTGTCTGTAGTTTTTTCTTATGAGGAAAATCTGCTTTAAATAATTTAATTTATTCAATTGTTCATATCACCACTCATTACATATAGTGTGTGTATGACTCTGTTGATACTTCTTCGAGGGCTATGGCCATGGGTACTGTTCTGAGAGGTTTGGATGGCTGCATTATCAGAACCTACAGATGATGTTAAAATGAGATTTTAAATTCTCCTATATATATTTAGTTTTTGGCCTCTCTTCTGCAGAGGTGAACAAAAAGTTTGATGAAAGGGGTAAGCTGATAGATGGAATCACTAAGATTTTTCAGGGGATTCTCTAACTTCTCTTTGAACATTGGTTAGAAACAAAGTAAACAGTCTCAACAAGATGCAGGTAAACAGATGTTTTAGAAGACATGGCAAGGGGTACAGGTTCATAGGTTCATAGATTAGTACTAGGCTAACTGCTCTTGCGAGCCATTTTAAGCCTAGCCAATTATCCCTTGTGAAACTCAAACCCTGAACATTGTGTTTGTCAGGCAAACACCTGAACCATTAGCCCACCCTCCCAATAATTCTGGAGACTCCCAAAACCAAGCACAATCCAATAAGAAAGAATGATTATTTAAGACACCTTGTGACCCCCAACAACCTGGCCCCTTTTGTCTTTCAGAAAGTCTGAATCTCCATTTTTCTGTTTGGCAACCAATTGTTTCATAAAATGGGTTCCGAAAATCATTCATCAAGGTTACAGATGGGAGTGAGAGGAAATTCCTCTTTTCCAAAGGGTTATTCCTCATCCTGCAGATCAGACTCTTTTGTTTGTACCTGTTCTTCATAATATGCCGACCCAAGGAGTGATAGAACCACTGCATCCATTCCAGGAGGGGAAGGGGTTTTATTCAAGGATGTTTCTGGTACCAAAGTAAGAAAATGCTTGGAGACCAGTTCTGGATCTTTCTTTCCTAAACCTGTTTGTGATAGTACCCAATTTCAAAATGTTGACATTTCACAGCCTGTTACCTCTTTTTCTTCTTCTTCTTCTTCTTTAAAGTTTCCTGGTAACACCAGACTTAAAAAAATTCTTATCATTATGTACCTATTCATCCAGACTTCAGGAATTTTTTAAGCTTTTGTGTGTCTATATCACATTGTCAGTTCTCTGCCTTATCCTTTGGACTATCCACTGCACCAAAAGTATTTACGAAATGTCAAGTTCTGATTATAGCTCATTGCAGGCTACAGGGTATCCACATTTTTCCATATTTAGATGACTTGCTTATCTTTGCAGAGCCTCTCTTTGGTGAGAGATCTCCTGCACAAACTAGAATTCCAAGAGAGCATTCAAAAGTCTTTCTTGACTTCCTGACTCAGAATTGTGTTCCTGGGATGTCAGTTAGACACCTCAGTTCAAAGAGCTTTTCTTCCCCAGGAGAAAAAAATAGATATTTATCTAGATCTATTTCCAAGGTTTTCCACTCAGACTTTGGTCATTGTGAGGAAATACCACAGGATTTTGGGTTTCATGACAATCACGATTCTCATGATGGCAGGCTAGAAGGGCATTAATGCCCATGCTTGAAATATTTTTATGTATGTATATATGTATGCATGTATGTATGTAATATCTACTGTACTTCTGAAGATTTGGAAGGAATTCCCAGGATCATTGTCGTGACTCCATTCTGAGCCAGGCAACCGGGGTTCTCCCTTCTTTTGGAAATGGTCAAGAGCAATTACCACAAGCTTCCTCACAGACTGGATCTACTCATACAAGACCAGGGGTGTTGATACACCCTGAAAGCAATCATCAATCATCTTCAATTGATTACCTGGATGATATGGTCTTAATTCATTTTAGGATCCCATTTCCTGCAGTAGGTACTAATGGAATCAAGAAAGCCTGCTACTAGAAAATCATATATTAGCAAATGAAAAGAGTTTTCTAGCTGGTGCCAAGAATGTAACCAGCACCCATTCAGGACTAAGTGTTCTCTGGATTTACAGTATTTGCGTGAGTTACTATTATATAGCTTTTCTTATTCTTTTGGCATGTCTGCCCCTAGATCCTCCTCTTTCAATGCAATCTCAGGTCACCTCAAAAAATCCAAATCCATCAGGACCACGAGAGCTAAAGACTTAAACCTCGGCACAAGTATGAATAGGACATGCTGGAGGGATAGATTCATAACCCAAAGGCTTCCCATGCTTTGGAACAGGATCCCAGTTCGTATTAGGCAGAGCCCCTCACTAACTCTCTTCAAGAGAAATCTTGATGAGTGGATGGGAGATCGAAAATTTACCCCAGGGGTCACATCTGGGTCACTGCTAGACAGGGGCACAGTAAACTAATTCTGTTATATAAGGGGACCTTCATTGTGTCACTACTAGACAGAGGCACAGTATTCTAGATTTATTCTGTACATTTTTGTACCATTTCATGGGGTGGCAAAAGCCACATCACTATGGCTAGGCTTACAAATGCCCCAGGGCAGATAGCCTAGTACTAAACTATGAAACTATGAAAGAGGTTTTGCATAAGAGGCCTCTTAGAAATATGGTGGCCCATCCTTGGGATCTGAATTTGGTGTTAGAGAAGCTAACACTTTGTCCATTTGAACCAAATAATCTGGCTGACTTAAGCTTCTTAACATAGAAAATAATTTTGCTGATTGTTTTGGCTTCTGAAAAAAGAATATCTGAGTTGCAACCTCTTATGGTGAGTCAACCCTATATCATTTCCCACAGGCACAGGATTATTTCTTTGAAAACTGATCCTTTTATGCCTAAAGTGGATTCCGAGTTTAGTTTAAGCCAAACTATCCATCTGCCTGTTTTCTTTCCTGAACCTAAAAATGAAGGAGAAAGGATACTCCATATCTTGGATGGCCACAGACAACTCAGGTACTATGTTGACAGGACTAAATATTTCAGATCTTCATATGAACTGTTCATTTCTTGTGAAGGTAAGAAGAAGGAACAACCTATACCAAAACAGACTATTTCCAAATGGTTGCCTAACACTATTACCTTTTGTTATACTCAACATAACAAATCTATTTCAGACAGCATCAAGGCCCACTCTATCAGGGCCTTGGCTTCATCTATGGGTTTTTGGAAAAGTTGGGATTGGAGAAGTATTCTAGAAGGTGCTATTTGGTCATCTGTACATACTTTTGCAAAGTACTATAAACTTGATTCCTTCTCTAGATCAAGATCAAGCTTTATTTGTAACATTCTCCAGGGACTCCTAGGCCCTCCTCCTTCCACCTCTCAAATATAGTTAGCTATGGTAGTCTACCCATATAGCTAAGGCAACTGCAACAATGATCAATATGAAGAACATAGTACAATTTTGTAAGTTGAACATATCATAACAGTAGATGTTCAGATTATGACTTCTGCAGTATTCTCTCTCTCTCCATCCCTCTTTTTTTTTTTTTTAGTGTGCCCAAGCCATTAAGGTCCTGTTTCTGTGCCCTGACCCCTATCCTCCTTCAACATATTTAATTAAGAAAATCCTTTCAGTCTTTTAAACTGTAACAAACTGTTGGCTACAAATGCAAACAATTGCTTCAGTTTATACTCTGCCTGCACAGAGTGCTACAGTGTTTAATTTTTAGTTAAAAAATACTTCTGATTAAAATATAGCAGGGAATTTACTACAGTTTAGACCACACATGGAGTGATATAGTGTCCAGATTTAACCACAAGCATGTACTGTATCAAGGAGAGATCAGGATCAGCTGATAGTGCCCTCACAACCCTGAGCTTCCAAGGCAGTTGACCTTTCTCCCCACACTAGCTACGATACTGGTAATGAGTATACAGTGAAACTAAGCCATTTTGCACTGGAATCCATAATCCCATTAATCTGATAAACATCAAGTTAGAAGTGCAGCTCCTGGAAAATTTCAGTGAATGGCCATATATGTAGCACATTGTTTAAACTTTAAAGAAAATATCAATTAAATGTTGATATTATTTGTGGCTACATGAGGAAGCTACATCAACCAATGCATCCTGTTAAATGTGTGCTTAATTCACCCATATGAATCTGTATGTGAATATCTCAGCATTGCTGAAATAATTTTTTGGATCATGTTGATGCCTTCTAGGGTTACTGAGGTACAAGCCACTTACAACATTCATCATATTGATCACAGCTATAGCCTGCCAAAGTCAAGCAACTGAAAAGGATACTTCTTTCCTAGGGAAGCTTAGCAGCAATAGTCTGTAAAATTGGAAAGTAGGAAAAAAGTAACTTTTTCCCAGGGAAAACACAGTAGAAAGCAATTTAAATAATTTTTACAGCTCCAAAAAGTTACATTAACACAGTTTCTCTGCAGAATAAAGTAGTACTAAACACCTTTTAACAACTTTTTAACTGTAAAGTAAAAAGTGTACTCCCATTTAAAGGTACATAAAAATCAAGAGACAGTCAACAAAAGCTCTCTTTGTTTAAAAGTACTTGTTTCAATAAAAATGTAACCTCAGACTAGTAAAAAAGTTAATACGGGAGGTTGTTCCCCAAAGTAAACTTACCTGCCTAGCATGGGAATAATGTTAGCTGACCACAGATCCTTAAAAGCCGATGGAGGAGTGTTCTTGGCAGCTGGAAAATCTGGGATGTAGTAACTTTTTGGCCATTTGTGTGGGTTGTATTTAGAGCTTGTGGTAGCCCAGCCCCCCCCCCCCCATGGTATTTTACATTACACAAGCAGTCAGCCATTTTAGTCTTGAGACCGCTGGAAGCTTAGAAACTTAAAAACAGAGCATTTGGGCTACATTCTTTTCATCCAGGAAAGTACATTTAACCAACTTTTAAACTAATGCATTTATCTTACCATTTAAATAAGTTTGGTGTGTTTCCTCTTGCATTTGTTCTGTATCTGAAGTTAAAGTAAATGACTGAAGGCATTTTATAGTTACAATGCTTTATAGTACAGTATTTTCTAATTCTTTCTGTGTTTTGCCTGGATGTTTAAATCATTTCTGAGTGAGTTCTTCCACCAATCCACCCTTTTCCTGTTTTGCTTTTAAACTTGGAGGTTTTTGAGCTGCTGGCCCCTACTGTATATCTGGCCTTGGAAGCTCTTCCCAGTGATCTTCTGTATATCTGGCCCTAGAAGCTTCTCTTCTCTTCTTTACATACCCTACTGGGTACCATCAGATGACTGTGAAGAACCTCCCCTTATATGTTAGTGTCCTTTGAAATTTCCTTAAAGTGTGTGTGTGTGTGTGTGTGTGTGTGTGTGTGTGTGTGTGTGTGTGTGTGTGTGTTCTTCACTGATGGTTTGTCTGTCTTTGAATCACATTGCAATTATTTGTAGCTAGTTGTTAGATTTATTTCTTGTACTTTTTTACTTTTGGGTAACTAAAGTGTGTTTTTACATTAAGAAGATAGACTAAAATTCTAGTGAGACTAGAAAGGTAGCCTGGTCTGGCTGAGTTGAAAAATACACAGGGAGACTTATAGTGAGAATTACTTGTTGTACCAAGCAATTTGATTTGTTTCTGACACTTTTTCACTTTTGGCTAACTATAGTGTGTTTTTGCATCAAGAATTCTGGACCTGCAATTCTAGTGGCAGAATAAAATAGCTTGGTCTCTCTGAGTTGGGAAACACACAGGAGGGTGTAAAGTGACAATTACTTATTATAACTAGTCAGTACCGTTTCACCTTTGGCTAACCAAATTGTGTTTTTACATCAAGAAGACTGGGACTGCAATCCTAGTGGCAGTAGAAAAAAGGCAGCCTGGTCTGTTTGAGTTGGGAAACACAGGGGGAGACTTAAAGTAAGATTGTTTCATCAGCCAGAGGGCATTTCAGGTAAGTAGTTGTTTGCTGTTAATCTGCACTTGAGATCAACGTTTACTTTGGTTTTACATTAAGAAATTACAGGATCATCCATCATGTGACAGAAGGTGTTTACCTGGTCTCTATGAGTTGTGAAGCACTCCAGGGAACTCAAACTGCATACATTTACTGGTCATAGGGCACAGGAGCTAGTCTGTCTGCTATAAATTGGGTATATTTGTGCAGTGCTGCATACCATATTAGCAGTGCCCAGTATTGTAGCAAACACTTGATTTCTAAAACTTACCTATAAACCTAGTATTTTAACCTGTGACACAGAAAGACTTTGCTCAAAGCTATGCTTAGGGCCACTAGTTATTGCATCAAATAGCACTAATACCAGATAATATCTCTATTTAGTGTCTAGCCTTAACCCTACACACCATTCAGGTGATCGCTGTAAAACCAAGCCCCTAAACCATAATAGCACAGCCCTAATATGGGTCCTGACAACATGGCTATGCAATGTCCTAATGTTTCTAGCCAGCTTGGTAGATATGGGCAACCTGAGAAAATGTAGCAATTGTCTCATGTTCTCAGACAACCTTTTAATATTTAAAGAAGCTAACACAGTATGCCTTGAGGGAAAATTTTGCTTGCAAACAAGGTCATCAAGAACACGCACACTACTTCTTTCATACATACTGCTTACCACACACACAGACATTTTTATGATGAGGCACTTAAAGGAAAACCTTCTCAAACCTCAAACACCTCCTAAGGTATCAAGCAGCAAAGCCTATCCTCAGCACAAGGGTATGGTCAGGCATACACTTTGAACTCTACTGAGTACATTTTTTCTGAGCATCATAACAACATGGCTTTTTTCAGGTCATATTATGTTTACAACTGTCTAAATGATTGTCTTTAACAACAGGTGCAATATTACTAATCTAAAAACAATATTTTTAATAGTTTTAGGGGGAACAGCTGGAAATGTTACTTAAATTTATTAAGTGCTTGGGGGGGGGGGGCAGCATTTTTGAGAGATGTGCCATTTTTAAGTTCCAGGTGTCCTGGGGGAGGGTTAGTACTAAGAGCTTGTGAGTACAAAATGGAATTTGCTTGCTACACCCCTGCCTCAGCAATCCCTAAAGTGCACACCAGAAGCAAAACCTAATACCATATACAAGCCCACACCCAGTGATCCCCCTAGAAAAGAAGCCCATGAGACAAGCAAACACTTTACCTAGTACCCTTATCATAGGGGATTCTATTGTATGGCACACATATGCCCATCTCACCAGGCTGGACAAGGGCAATATAATGGTTAGCTGCCTATCTAGAGCTAGGATCTGCAATATCACGAACACACTCAAGCCACTGCACCACAGGTACCAATATGATTCTGTCATAGTCCACTTGGATATAAATGACCTGAGACATACCTCAATGTATTCTTCCCTTACAAGGCCCATTGTTGACTACAATGTCCCATTCAGCATGTACCTCACAAAGCACATGCAGCAGTTGGAGAGACCACAGAGGTTCCTCACCAGGAGAATCCAGGACCTCAAAAACCTACCATACACAGATAGGCGAAAAGCCCTATCCCTCTACCCAGTTTCATACAGACTCCTCAGAGGTGACCTCTGTCTGGCATACAAGGCGATCTCGGAACCCACCTTGATGGGACTGCTACATATCTGCAAATCAAGCTGCACTTAAGTAACCCGTGGCCTCAACCTGGTCTGTGACATCAATAGGACTTGTTGGTGGGACAGATTTGTGTCTCAGAGACTCCCCCATATGTGGAATAGACTCCCTCTCCACGTTAAGCAGAGTACCTCTTTACCCCTTTTTAAGCACAAGCTGGATAACTAGATGGGAAATAGAAAATACATCCATGGGATTCCTCCCATGTCCCTGCTGGACAGGGTCCATTAGGTGCTGACTTGTCTAAACATGGGCTAAACTCTTGGCTAGGCTTATAGGGGCCTCAGGGCCAATAGACTAGTAACTTTCTATGATGCTATGATCCTATAGGAAAAGCAACATTATGGATCTTTCTGAATATGTGTCACAGACAAGTATATGCCTTGCATTGAGCAGCACTGTACCTTCACCAAGGATGATGCCACAGTATGAATAGAAAATTATTTATTTTTACCCTTGCTTAGTTTTTGGTGTCATACTGGGGGATACAATATCTATCAGCACGGGGGGATATGGTTAGCAGACCACCTTGGTTTGTTAAGGATGGTCTGCATCTGTCCCATCCTGGGCTTTCAGAGATTGGCTAAAACTTTATCCACTCCCTTAGAACCCTTTTTATGCAATGTCAAAATGACAAAACTACCAAAATAGCAGGAAAAAAAAATCAAAGCAACATTAAGGGGTTAATGATCAATGCTAGGAGCCTAAACAAGAAACTCCACACCCTACAAGCTCTCCTTAAACTACAGAATGTAAACATCTGTGCTTTTACTGAGACTTGGTTTAAAGCCACAGAAAGTACTCTGGCAGTGCAAGGCTACAGTGCCTTCCACGCATTTAGACCAGCAGCAGCAACAGACTGGGGCTAAAGCTTGTCTCAATCTACATTAGCAAGCAATAAATACAACCCCAGCTTGGTTAAAAAGGATGATGGCATAGAGTTCATCCACATCCAAGTCTCCATAGACCAGGTTAATTACCATGTTCTGGTCAGCTGCAGGTCATCTCTATGACAATCAAAGCTCAAAACTCTGATGTAAACCTACTAGAGACATTCACCACCCAACCAAATACCCTATTCTTGGGAGGATTTAACTACCCATGTATAGACTGAGAAATGCACACTGCCTGTAACTTACAGGTACACAGTTTCCTGGACATTATGGTCTATGGCTTACATTTCTAAATTTCTCCTATGATGTAATAATGTATCTAGTTTGACTTTTAACACATAATTGTGTATGGCATTATTCAGATCTTACTATTGTTAATTTTTTATATATGTCTTGTTTTGGAGCTTTTCTCCCTGGGTCTTCACTGAAAACAGGCTACTAGCCCAGTCAGATACTACCCAGTAAACAAATGTAAATAAATAAATGAATAAAATTACCAACATGATCATTCTGGACCAGGTATTGCACACTCCAACCAGAAGATCAAACATACTGGACCCTAGTACTCACCAGCGTGGGAGAGCATTACACCCTCCCCCATGTCATGTCCTCTTTGGTGAGATTGGAATGCAAAGCTGTTTCCCCTGCAATAAAAAACAACCCAAAAGAACTCACATGGACCCGTAACAGTGATGAGCTATTCTAAAGCAAACTACTTCCTATTAGGCAATAGTTTGACAAAATTCATGGCTCCCCCAGACCCCGAGAACATAGGTACTTATGCAGAATTATTCACAGAATTCCTGTACAAAAATGTAAAGGGCTGCATTGAGGCTGCCATACATACTAGAATCAAGCCCAAATCTAACACCAAAAACAAACCCCACTGATGGAATCCTTTCTTTAACAGGGTATATAACAAAAGAAAAAAGTCATAACCAAAATCAGAAAGATTAACTCTTAATAGAGACAAGAGCTCTCTGATTCATCTAAGCAAGAAATTAAGAGGTCAAATAAAGTCCAACAAAACTATGACTCCAGGATAGCCTCCCATGCTAAAAACAAGCACAAGGCCTTTGTTGGGTATAGCAGAAAACTTAAAGACAACAGTCAGCAGTCTGCAGAACTGATCATAAATGGCGAAACCTTCTCTGACCAGGGTGACAAAGCAAATCTATTGGCTGATAAATTTAACTGTAACTAGATTTCCCCACCCCCACTACCCCCTGTGAAATCCTTTCTAACATGCCCCCCAACTATCAACAGGAAGCTGGTCCTGGCAATGCTTGCTAAGGCCAAAAACACTGCATTACTGGGCCCTGACAATATCCCTAGTTGCCTCCTATAGGACCACATTGATCATTCCTCTTAATAACAGTGGGCCAGCAACTGACCTGGGAACTAAAGACTATAGTCTGACAAGTCTAATATGCAAAGCAATGGAACAAATTATCATAGAAATGATTAATAAGGACATTTGCAATCTACAAACACTGGACCCATCCCAGTTCGGCTTTGTTAAAGGAAGGTCTTGCATGCTCAATCTGGTATATTTATTCAAGAGGGTCAACAAGGCTATGGATCAAGGGAAAATACTTAAAATACAACTTCTTATCTTATTCTACTATTCCTACTTCTTTGACAAATCTCTCACTTTATTTTTCTCTTAAACCCATCAAAATATCTATCACCTTAACCACTCTAACTTTTCTCACTTATAATGCCCTCCTATATCTCTTTCAATATCTATCCACATTTACCTTCCCACCTTCACTTCCTCTCCTTCGAATACCCTCTATGTCTGCTAGTATCTCTATACAATCATTGTCTCCTCCGTGTGTCTTACTTTCATCATTATTTAATTTCTACCATTATACACTCAAAGCACAACAGAACTAATTCTGCTTTGCCAGTAATGCTCATCTCAAAACAAGAATTTTAGTTTGAACTTCTATAATTTGCTGTAATTGCTATCTGTCTTCATGACAAATTGTATTCTGTCTACAGATGTATGTATGCTTATGTTTACTGTAAAAACTACTAGTGTTTGAATTTGTATTAGAACTTATATAATATTCAGCTATAACTGTTAAATCCTTTATGTCTACATTGTTTTTAGAACTTTCCTCCCTGGGTCTTCGATGAAAATGGGTTCCTGACCCAGCTGAGCTTTCCCAGTTGCCAAATGTCAATAAATAAATAAATAATTAAAATGGTCCATTCCATGCATCTTGACCTGATCAAGGTATTTGATACAATATCCCACTCAAGTATTATTGACAAACTCTCAGAACTAGGCATACATCCCTAAATAACTTGCTGGATTGCTGCCTGAATCACAGATAGGATACAAGAAGTCAGGATTGGAGAGACCACCTCCACCAGGAGACCAGTCACCAGCGGAGTATCCTGGAGCTCTGTGTTTGGCTCACTCCTGTTTGGCATCTATGTCTTGGAAGTCAAGGGTAATATTAAAGACCTCTGGCTCACCAAATTTGTTGTTGACTGTAAATTGAGAAATATCATACATCCCTTGCATGACACCAACATCCTACAAGAGCATCTAAAATAAACACATTTCTGCACCAAAGCCATGGATTAAAACTCAATGAAAAAAAAAATACTTTATAGAGCACTTTGGAAAATTGTCCACCCAAGCTATTTACTCCATTGATAAAATACCTTTAAGAGTTAACCCAATTGTTAGAGAGATCTGGAAACATATGTAGACAGTAATCTGGCCTTCAACCACTATGTAACCAAGAAAGTAAGAAAATTATTCTTTGTCACCCAACTCATAAGCAGAGTTATGGCATCCAGGTCCAAGGAAGTTATAGTATCATTTTACTCATCCCTTATCAGACCCATCATTGCGTGCAGTGCCCCTTTTGGCATGTACCTAACCAGGCACTTTCAACAGTTGTAATGCCCTCAAAGTTTCCTCACCAAGATAATCCAGGGAATGAATACCTTGTCCTACAGAGATCACCTTAATGTCCTATCTCTGTAGTCAGTCTCCTACAATTTACTGAGAAGTAATCTATGCCTGGCATATAGGGCATCCTCAGATCTAGCTCTGATGGATCTCTTGAACATATGTAAATAAATAGCACCAGAAACACTAAAACTTGAACTTTGCCTGCAACATAAATAGAACACACTGAGAGACTGATAAGTGTCTCAAAGGATCCCCTATCCTATGGAATAAGTCCCCTATCCACATGAAACAGAGTTCATCCCTGACCATATTCAAACAAAATCTTAATCATTGGATGGGAAACCACACATTCAGCCATGGTCTGGCTCCCATCTGATCGACAGAGGATGACAGTTAAGTAAATTATTCCCCAACTAACATATCCCCCATAACACTTAGCTACCTCCTTCCTAACATACCCCACTATATAGGCATCCAAGGTACTCAGGGACAGAATTGGGTTGGTTTGCATGGCTAGGCTTATAAAGACCCTGGTGGTCATTAGCCTAATATGAACCTATGAATCTTTGTGGTGATTCCCTTAGTGTAGATGACCTTCCAAACGATACAGTAATGCAATGCAGTTTTTGGCATTTTGTTTCAGTCCATGATTTGGTCACCACTTATTTATTTGGGACAAACCTTAATGCAGGATAACAAATTGATTTATTTATGGTGAATATCTCAACAGGATATCAAAATGTTTTGTCAGCAGGGATGGCACTACATTGGTTGACGATATGTTGATATTAAAAATGTTATGTCACTGTACTGATACACTACATCTGCATGCAGTAAACATGTGGAGGCTGTTGTGAAACTGTGAGTACAGGGTTTAATCAAAATTTCAAACACACTCTTACATGACTGGACATATGTGTGAGTTGCAAACAACAAATAAGCTGTTTTTTTTCCATACTAGAATGAGTCTGTAGAGAAGACTTTGTGCTGAAAAGGCTTGGTATATAAGCACAGAGTTTGCTCCGAGTTGATTGCTAAAATTAAGTGCACTGCATTAACATAACAGTCTTGTAATAACATTCTTACCTATTCAGGTTTGTTTTGCAGTAGTTTGAACCACCTAAAATTCTGGCAACATATACAGAGGGCTTAAGTGCATTCACTTTATGAAATACAATATTTTATTTATTTATTTGTTTGCAGTTTCTTAACCGGGGAAGTCCACTGGGCCATACTGAGCCCGTTTTCAGTGGAGACCCGAAGAGAGAAGCTCCACAGTACAGTGAAAGGCAAAATCAGGCAAATTAGATTACAATCTTGAAACATAGTTAACAATAGCAACTCAGTAGTCAGACAAATTGCAGAGACAGATTTCCATAATACATAAGTAATATAATAGACAAATAAGATTACAAATTTGAAACATGGTTAGTAATTCAGTAGTTAGGTGAATGGCAGTGACAGATTTCCAAGAATCTTTGGACATACTTATATAAATACTTAGGAAACTGATAACATTTCCAATTCTAAATCAAGTTTGGTGGTCATGGGATAGTTGAATGCATAAAGACATTAGAAAAGATAAATGTTTTTTTTTTTTTGGCTAAAGGAATGTAAGTATTATAAACATATGCAATGAATTCTGGGTTCTGGCTTGACTTAAAAAACAAAATGGTCAAATGAATTCCCATCAACATGTATGTTGAGAACTCTCACACTGTAGAGTCCTGCTGTGCTGCTGCACTATCGTGTCTAAAGTGGACTTATCCACACAACAAGCTCCATATTAAAGTTCAGCCCCCCAAGTTTGCTGAAGCAAGTTTCACTGGCACATTTTTGACACATTGTGGGATGATAGTTTGCAATATGATAAAAATATATGAAATCATTTATAAATAGAAATATTTTAATTTAAATCAGGTTTTGAACTTCTTACATACCTCATGCTGGCTATGATATTCTAACTGTAGATAGTGTCAAAGTTTTAAGTACTGTGCACTAACCATTTCCGATACTTTTATTTATTTAATTTTGTTCACTGAGTAGATCTCATTGAGCCTTTAGCCTTTATTTTTTTAGAGTTCTAAGTCATTCTGAAAACATAAAATGAGGACCATATTTCAAATAAAAATCTTGACTGAAAATGTTCCCAGATTCTCTGATAAATTGTTGAGGATCTGATTTAGCTGAGAATGCACTGTGAATTTCAGGTCTACATGAGTGGAGTAGTGGATGGCGGCTATAAAATGGGACTGGAATTACTCATAAAGCAACAAGGGGCATATTTAAATGCTTTGAACATAATTTTGCTGCATGCCAACTCCCTGGCTACAGAATTTCAAAATCTTCATTCAGCAAAAACTGCAGTAGTTGAACTAAAAGACAAATCAAGTAACCAAACAAGTATTCCATTCTGAAAATGCATAAAACCTACATTTTTGTTGGAAAGGAAGGTCCTTGAATCCCCCATATGGGAAACTTTTGTCCCTGACATCCCCTGATCTAATGTACAACAACTCTGAGATAGCATGAACAAAATACTTTTTCAGTAAAATAATTTTAAATATTACAAAGGTGCACATTGATTTTGTAATCATCGCTGGATCTGGCTTGACTCAGAAAGTATGTTTTTTACATTCTCACGTTTATACTGTTTAATTTCGTAAGCTGAATATATTTCAGCCCATTGTATTTATTCCTAGAAGCTGTATGTTATGTAGAATACATGAGCACAACATTATAGAACAGTTATATTAGCAGAATGCACTTAATTTTAATAATCTTATCAGAAGAAATGTTATCCTTGCATAACTAGAAGTCACTTATTTATGTTAGCTTTATACTGTGGTCTCTTGCTAGCAAGTTCCTTAGTGTAACATGCAGTTTGACTTTTGATCAATTAATTTCTGGCAGATGAGATAACCCCACACAGTAATCACATTCTTGGTACCAGTGAGAAGAAAAGGGGAGCTGCCGACTGAGAGATATAAGGAAAAGGAGGAAACTTTGGTGGCTACTTTGTTGTTTTTATGCTAGACTGCAGTGCATCAATTTGTACAAATGCAAATCCTTTTTAGAGTTTACTTTAAAACAATACTGTGACAAAAAACTTTTTGGGAACAACCCCAACATTTATATGATGGTACAGTGTAGAAGGTCATACTGGCTATAAGTGTAACACAGACAAGAAAGAGAACTGTTGACATTTCTTTTCAGAATTAAAGTATTGATGTGGTAGATATCCAGTGTTTGTTATAGATTATATGTGACCCAGTAGCTTCTTAGAGTAAGTTCAGTATAACCTAAAGACTTTGTATTAGGGGTGAGTAGGCTAATGTAGCACCGAGAATGGAAAATGTCCAAACTTTGCATATGCTAAATGTTTTCGTTTTGGAAGAAAGAGATATTTTTTTTCTAAGGCAGCCAGTATGCTGTTGGAGGGGTTACATTTATTCTTAAGTGACTGATGTTGCATAAATATCTAAAATTGCTTTATTCTCTAGGTAACTGTTTTATTAGATTTGTGGAAGTAAAGGCATGCTTTTAATTTCTGCCCATAAAAGGACAGGGCAAGTTAGGTGGGGAGTCAGGGAGACTATGACAGTGAAATTTAGAAGAGTAACAAGTAGATGTGGAAAAATCCACGGTGGTGCAGCGGTAGCATTGTTGCCTCACAGCAAGAGGTTCTCCCATTTGATTCTCAGCTGGAGTGTGGGGAGTGCCTTCTGTGTGGAGTCTGCATGTCCTCCCCATGGTTGGGTGGGCATTCGAAAGACATGCGTAAATGGGTGCGCCTTCGTTGAAGGTTGAACATTGAGCTGGCACCTCGGCATTTGTGAAAGTCTACTGCCAATCATTAGCGGACTGGAGTTCTGCTGTGGCGACCCCTAACCGGGAAAAGCCGAAAGACAAACAACAACAACAACAACAAGTAGATGTGGAGAAAAGTGGGGGTGGGTGAGGTTAAGGGACAGCACATAGAGAGAACAGGGTATTTATTGTTGATGTGCTTGCCAGAAAATTTAAGTATGCAGTACTGGATTGGCTGAAGTGGACTGGTGTGGAAAACATAGATGGTGAGGAGGATATGGAGTTAAAGGAGGGCAGAGAACAGTTAGAAAAGATCAGATGTTAAGGACACCTTAGTAGAAGACAAAATACTTAAAAACATAAACTGTCATCAGGATAAGAATGTTTGTACCAAAACATGAAGATACAAGTGGTAGGTGATGTGACAGAAGTTAATTATTTTTTAGGAGATCACAGTCTGAAGTGTTGTTAATGCACAATAATCATAAATTAAATGAATCCTCTTAAAAATAATTGTATTTTTCACAAGTATTGGACCCCCACCACGACACACAAACCTTTTTAGTATCTTCTGTTGTGTTAA
The DNA here is from genome assembly GCF_019279795.1 of Protopterus annectens. Lineage (NCBI taxonomy): Eukaryota > Metazoa > Chordata > Ceratodontiformes > Protopteridae > Protopterus > Protopterus annectens. The sequence continues at coordinate 1,094,004,151 of NC_056733.1, forward strand.
TTTGGATTGCATTTTTCTAATCTAGCAAGTGGTTTGCTGTTTAATTTGTCTCAGAAGAAAATTGCTGTCTCTAGCCTCCTGTTAAAATGCCAGTGAAATTGGTAAGTATAATCCTCAGTATAAATGCAAGCTGTAACCACCAAAACTGAAAGCAATTAAAACGTCCCGGAAAATGTTTAGTACATAAACGAAATATAATTTCTAAATGTAAATGCAGCTTTAAAAGCACCTACAATTTTTGCAATTTATGTTATATATAGGATTCCAGAGGTGTTTTGTTTTCAGTGTACTTGTGGGTGAAATGCTGTGAAATGACACATATCACAAGAAGAAAATGTAATAAGCGTAGTAAACTTGGCCATCTTTCTTTGACTACTTAAAATGCATCATTGTTTCATCATGACAATGATTTGTAGTATATGGATCCTGAGGAGAATTTAATATACTGTTTAATATGCTGACCTGTAATATTTGCCGTGATTTAGTTTCTTAAGTGAAATCAACAATTTATTGCTGATGTCTAACAAAGATAAATTTATTTTTGTTAACTGCTGTTGCTGTTTTATTTGAATAAGAGTTGATTCATTCATCTCTCTGAACACTTAGTGTCGCTGTTGGTCCATGTATGCATTTTTTCCCCTGAATGGTAACTATAAGCCTGAATATAAAGCCCTGTTCAGCTGGAATCGATGCAGTCGTGTAGGAGCCAAGAGACAAACGCATCTTGTTTTTGCTGGAGAAGCCCCGGGGGGGTTGTTATTTGGGGCTGAAACTGTTAAACTGCGCATACTTCTTTAATGGATGTCCTGGATGTCCTGGATCTATGCTTATACATGACACAAAAAAGACAAGTTGTGTATTATTTTCTACTTCTTTTATCATGCAGCACAGTTGATTCTGCTTTGAGATATTCTATTCGAGAAGAGCTGCCCAAAAGGTCTGTGGTCTCCAGTATCGCCAGTGACCTGGGACTGGACCCCAGGCTGTTATCTAAAGGAGGGGCACGTATTGTTTGTGAGGGCACCCAGAAGTACTTTCAGATAAATACAAATACCGGAGTATTATTTGTAAATGAAAGGATAGACAGAGAGAGATTATGTGGACAGACAGATCACTGCTTGCTGTACTTCCAGTTAATGACTGAAAATCCTTTACAGTTATATCATGGAGAAGTAGAAGTTTTGGATGTAAATGACAATTCTCCGACTTTTCCACAAAACGAGATTGCTATCTCAGTGCCGGAGCAAGCATCCACAGGAACCAAATTCCTCTTAGAAAGTGCCCAGTATTTGGACGTGGGAACTAATGCTATCCAAAACTATCAGATTAGCGCCAATGAATATTTTCGTTTGGATGTTCATGATGGAACCGATCAGAGCAAATGGCCAGAAATCATACTTGTAAAGCAATTAGATTATGAAAAAACACATAAAATATCATTACAACTGACATCAGTAGATGGCGGTAAATCTCAGAGAACCTCAACAGCTGTGATCCAAATAATTGTTCTGGATACCAATGACAATCCACCTGTTTTTAATGAATCTGTTTATAAAGTGAAGCTTTTGGAGCAGAATACATTAAATTATGTGGCACTTAAGATGACCGCCACAGATGTGGATGAAGGACCTATTGGTGACATTGTTTATGCATTAGCCAGCATTTCTGAGGCAATCAATCGTGTTTTTAAGTTAAATAACAAAAATGGGAAAATAACGGTAACTGAACTTTTAGATTTTGAGATCACAAAAGTTTATGAGATGGAAGTGCAAGCCAAAGATGGCGGTGGGTTGATGGCATATTGTAAGGTTGTAGTTGAAATTACTGATGTGAATGACAATGCACCAGAGATCCTTTTAACATCAATCAGAAGTCCTCTACTGGAGGATTCTTCTCCTCAGGTGGTTGTAGCACTTTTTAATATTAAAGATCTAGACAGTGGGGGTAACGGGGACATCCGCTGCTTCATCAAAAGCTATCAACCTTTCAAATTAATGCCGTCTTTCAAGAACTTTTATCATTTAGTGACAGATGGTCAGCTTGACCATGAGAAGATATCAGAATACAACATTACTGTCATGCGAGTTGATGATGGGTCTCCTCCACTTTCTTCAACAGCAGTTATACAGGTACAGATTTCTGATATTAATGACAACCCCCTGGTCTTCAGTAAGACATTGTACACCATGAAGGTATCAGAGAACAACAAACCAGGAGCTCTTATTGGATCTGTTATGGCAACTGATAAGGATTCTGCTGAGAACGCACAGGCATCCTATTCACTTATTGAAGAAATGGTTAAAGGTTTCCCAATATCTCATTTTATTTCCATTAATTCAGACAATGGTAATATACGTGCAGTCAGACCTTTTGATTATGAGCAGTTTAAAAACTTTACATTTTTTGTTCAAGCTCGGGATTCTGGTACTCCAATATTAAGCAGTAATACTACTGTGAAGTTATTTATTATAGATCAAAATGATAATGCCCCTACTGTGCTACACCCCTCAATAAAAGACAGTTCCTTTTCTGCAGAGGTTGTTCCACATAATGCAGATGTGGGCTATCTTGTCAGCAAAGTTATTGCTGTTGACTCTGACTCTGGGCAAAATGCCTGGCTTTCTTTTCAGCTTTTGAAGGCTTCGGATCAGAGTCTTTTTTTCAGTAGGATTGCACACCGGAGAAATAAGGACAATTCGGAAGATGACAGAGAGAGACAATACTAGGCATACACTGATAGTAGTTGTTAAAGATAATGGGCAGCCCTCACTTTCTGCAACAGCAACAGAAAATTTTAGAAGCAGAAAACCTTTCAGGTCACCATTTGGAAAGTACAGGGAAGGAAGAGCTGGACAAGTTTGATTTCAGTTTAACGATTTATTTAATCATTTCCATAGCTTCTGTGACTTTTTTGTTCCTGGCGTCAATAATATTGTTACTGGCACTCAAAGCCTACAAAATAAAGAAATCAAAACATTCCAATTCCGTATCTTAAAACCTACATAGTTCAAATATTATGAGCTACAGAAAAAGCTATTTGGACTTCCTTGCTAGAGGAACTATTCATCAGGGTTGCTTTCAGGATGTCCAGGCCAAGATGAATCCCTTAAGTGGCGATCTGAGGCAACAAGATTCTAACAAGGCAATCAATTATCCCGGAAATGAACACCATCCTATGCTGATTGATTTTAACAATGCAAATGATGTAGGAAAACTCTTTAGTAGTATACAGATATATATGCTTTTCATCTCATAAGAAGTAGCACATATTATTTAAGAGAAAAATATTGCCATGGTCATACCAAGTGGCTTTTTCCAAACAGAGCAGATATAATTTATCAAATATAAGGCTGCTTTTCTGGTTTTGTCAAAACCTTGTTTCTATATTTCATAATTCTATTTGTGACATAAATGGTAGAAAGCCGGTTTATTTTTATATATGCAGTTTTAGTGATAACAATTAAAATGTGGTTATTTAACGCTTGCTCTTTCTCTCTTTATTGAAGAAATTATTGATGGCTGCACTCATAATAAGGTCCAATTGCACTGAAAATTAGACAGGAATGCACTTTTATAGGAAAGTTTTTTGGGGTTATACAGTACACTTTTTGGGAATTCAGTCATTACTTAGCAGTCCAACTTCATCATTGTTTTTTTTTTTCATTTATTTTGTTCATTTTCAGTTCTTGTTAAACATGTATATGCTTATTCATTTATTACCTTTTAACTAGGAATGCCCACTCTGAATTCCATTTTCAGTGATGCCCAATGAGAATTCTCAATAGAATCAAGTTGCTTAATATTAGTTTCAAAGTTATGCAACTCATGATGAAAAAGCGAAGCACACACAGAGGGAATAATAAGCAGGATGCACAAACAATGTGTATAAACACATACAAATATTTTTAAAAATAATACCAAATTATGTTTAATCATCACACATGTGTGATACTATAGAGTGAATGTGTATATAAGATAAGAAGACCTTGAAGAGGGTGAGAGGAGTGAAAATTTACCACAAATACTGGACCAACTGCATTGAAATTAGCCTTTCAAGATGTTTATAATGAATGAATGAATACTGGGGTCACAGCTATATTATAAATTTTTAGTCACTGTGTCTGTTTTTTTTTTTTTTTGGTTTAGGGATACAAACATAATGACCTACTGAAGTTCTAAGGTTCTTTGGAGAGTTTCTCTAGGTAATACTCTTATAAGGAAGAACAATTGGGTGTATGTAGAATGTTGTGAGCAAGACAAAGCTGAGTTACTGCAGGATAAGTATTGGATTCCAGATGATTTCTACCATAGACACTTGCATCAAATCTGGATATTATTTTGTATGTTTCTTAAAGATTTTGTTGCAAGGATGATGATGTGTTAGGAGATGGGTAAAGTGCATTAAAGACGGGAGTAAGTTTGACTTTGTAATGGCTATTCATGATTTATATGTCAGGAATGTCTGGCTTTTCATAAACTGCCTAATTTCATATTTGTTTTAGGCTCAGAAGTCTTTATTTGCTAGTTAAATTTCAATTGATTATTAAGGATAAACGTGGTTTCATAGATGTTACTCCTTCAGGTAAGGCAGAATAGAATTCTGTAACATTGACTAGTAGCATATTGTATTAGACAATACATTATTTTCAAGGTACTTTGAACTGGGACTGTTATTTAGATGAATAAAGATGGTTTCTGGATGAAAGATACAATCTGTTTTTTGAGGCAGTGAGGTTAATATTCATGTTGCTTTTTTAGATTTAGAGAAACAGACATACCTACAGATTGCACTAATGGATTCTAGTGAACTTTCTGACAGGTGGCAGTAGTAGACTCATCTACATATTAAATGAATTTTGTGTTTCTGTACAGTTTGTACATGTCATTCTTGTGAAGAGTCAACTGAAGTTGCTTAAGGCCTGAACCTTCAGGTGTGCCTACATTAACTTAAAGAAGAGAAGTTACTGTGCTATGTCACTTGACTTTCTGAGTTGTGTTGTTCAGACACTGACAATATCATATTACTGTACTTAAGAGGGAAGTAAAATTATCCAAAATCTGCAAAAAAAAAAAAAAAACGTGCAACAGATAATACTGAAGATTTTGGGGGATTCAAAGAGAATGGAGCCAACCCATTTACTTCTATGAGGCTTACCATGGAAGTATTCAGAGATGTTCAGTACGGCAACATCTGTAGTATGTTTGGGAGAAAACGTATTCAATTTTAGAGATAATGTTAAAATGTGGTAGGTGATTTGTTAGCTGGTGATGTAAACATTTTTGTTAAATTTAGAGGGAAGTATAACAATACATTAAGTAATGTTTGTTGAATAAAGTTAAGGACCACCCCCTTGTGTAGAGGAAAAATAAAGAATTGCTTTTAGGCAATATGAATCTTTCTTCCTTGACGGCCGTATTAATCAGAGAGGTGACTGAATGTGAGATGGATAAAACTGCAGCCTTTCTGAATTCAATGCAAGTGAGTCAGGTTTACATTCTTTAAGCAGCTGAAAGTTATATTATTATGCATAGTCTACAGTGTAATTAAATGTCAATGGGGTATGAAAGGTGTACTGACACATTTTTGGTGCATAACAGAATTTTTTGAGAATAGCTATATGGATATAGTTGACACATTCTACTAGTAACATTGTCAAAATGGTGGAAGAGTGATGGGGCATGGTTATAGTTTGAGTGGATGAGTTGCTCAATGCTTTACTAAAAAATGTTTTACTTGTGTCATTGGTAGCGAGGCAGCAAAACTGGTTACTACAAAGAATGGATTTTTTTCCTTTCCTACATTTATCTTGAAATTAACAGAAAGCAGAATATGGTTTAATTTTGTGATATGCTTCACCAATATCTTTTTTTTTCTAAAAATATGGTCTTAAGTCATCATCTTTTTAATATCAACAATGATGAAAAGTGATATTAGACAAGCAAACATGTTCATTCCTTTTAGAAATACTGAGATGAAATAGTGAACAACTTTATCCAAATGGAATCTAAGCAGTGGAGACTAATTTGTACTGCTTAATGCTGTGATATTGTAGTTATTTGAATTACACAAATAAAGAAACCACTGAGTTTCATGCATTTATGGGGCTCTATATAAAAAATGTAGTAGATTATTAGTTGTAATGCCAGATTATATATCATCTTGAAGTATGCATTTTTGGTGAGGAGAGACAAACCAAGGTTATACTGTCTTTTGTAGATTTTTTTGTCCATACTTGGGGTTAATCTAGTCACCTGTTTGAAACCACACAGCTAGATAGAAGGATGACTGAAATCATTATTGGATATTTTCTGGTCAGCGATGAAATCACTGAAGATAGTGAGTAGAAAATAAAAAGTTTAGAATTATTATGTGAATAAAATCAGTGTAAGATCCCATCAGCTATTGATTTGTCTTCACTTGAGGGGATGTAAATGCAAGCAGTGGGTAGTAATATATAGCATGAATACTTCTGAAAGTAACTCACAGTTAGACGTTGCCCGTTCGATTCTCAGTTAGAGCATCTTCTGTGTGGCAACATGCATGAATGGGCGTTCCTTCATTGAAGGTTGTGCGTTAGGCCCAGTAAGCTAGCACGTAAAACTCTACTGCCAATCATTAGCAGACCGGAGTTCCGCTATGGCGACCCCTAACCGGGAAAAGCCGAAAGACACAAACAAACTTCTGAAAGTAACTATGATTGATTCACATTGAACAGAGGTAGGTATCTGGCTTGAGGGAATAGAGGTAGAGGGAGAGACAGACAGACCAAAGTAAGATTTCAGTTCTGTAGTAATGCAACCCCAGCAATTCTTCTGCGAATCATAGGATCGTAATGTTTACAAGTCAAATGAGACACAAGCCATTCCTCCCTTGCCAGTAGCCATCTTTAGGCTTTACCTACTTTGGTTTACTCATTAAACTCATATGCTACTCCCCAAGAAAATCCAGAGCATGGATGTTGTATATAACCATCATGTTATTTATATTAGATATATTGTACAACTTCCATTTCTTTTAAACTGTAGATAAAATTACTCTGATTGTTTGTGTTTAGACTGGAATACCTATTTACTTGTTTAATATTTGAAGTAAATCCACTTGTTGCTGTGGCCACTGTCAGAAACTTGGTGTGTATTACATATCAGAACAACTTGGTTTGACAATATGGGCATTTCATGAGCTTATCTGCTCAGTTGTGATGCTGAAAGAACAAAATGTAGTGCTTCTGTTCTTACATAGCATGTTGGGGCTACATTCTGATATTAGTGGGGGAAGAGCTACACTTTTGTGGTATCTCTTCCAGGTGAGAAAGTAATTTAATATCCCAGCTCCTGTCTGAGTTAAGGATGAATCTTTCTGGTTCAGTAATGTAGAACGTTAGCATTTTTATTGAAAGAAAGGAAAAAAAATGTTAGCCTTCCTGGTTCTTGGTTTATTTTATATATATGATTTTTACTGTGTCTGCAATCACTGCTAAAAACATTATTTTTTTACACTAAATTGAATACAATCTATGTACAACACATTATTATACAATGTCTACTCTAAAAACGTGCACGCTGATTGGCCAGCCCAAGCGTGCGTGTTGTTATAATCCCTCAAAAGGTCCGGTACTAAGGTCCGGTCGCGGTTCCTTTTCCGTTAGTATAAAAACTGTTAATAGCTAGAGTTTAAAGAGTTTAGCACACATATAAAAAAAAAAGGGAGGAATCTCCGTTTGCTTTTAAACTGTCTCGCTAATGTAAAACTCCTGTAACATAGCGACACAGTGTGGGGAAGCAACGCGGAGATTAAGCTGTTCTCGTTGCTTAAAAATATGTTAAACATAATGTTAAATGAGTTTAACATGGCAAGCAAAAGCTACAGCGGAGATCTCCGTTGCTCCGTTAAAATTGTATATATGTTAAAACCCATTACCCCGCGGGGGCTATGCACAGAAGCGGAGAACTTGCATTCTCCGTTGCTGCCAGTATACCTCGTAGTAGGCCTGCTTGAGCATCAGTCGTGACAGACAGCTGCAGCAAACCGCGAACAGGCAGGGGAAGCAAGGGGCAGCATTATATTAAGTAATTATTTTATTTCTTAAATAAAATAATTATTTTTCTAAAATATTAATAACAATAATATTAATTGGGGGTGGACTTCTGGGTGTGGGTAATGCTTTTTGGTCCGTCTTTGTTTGGTCCAAGACCAGGACCAAACCAAATGCCTAGTAATTCACTATTACTTCTTTATGTTGAGAAAACCAATGTCAGCATACAGTCTTACTTGTTCTTCTTTTTTGGATCTCACCCATTTCTTGGGACATTGAAACATTCTCACAAATTTCATCAGTCCTTCTCATCATAGACTCTCATTACCTACCAGGAAGTTATGCAGGATTAACTGTACAATTGTAGTGATCCTCCATTTGTGGAAATGTCACCTCTTATTATCAGGTTCTTTACTGGCTGCTATAGGAACAGCCCCTTCACCACTGCATTAGACATCTGTGCTCTAAATGTTGCTGTTTATCTATAGTTACTCACAGCATAAAGATACCCTTGTATATTTATGATACCTTCATTCTAATGGATAGAATACCCAACAATGAAATGCTAGTGAAACAATAGTATCAAATATAATTTTCCAATAACATTGTAATATTAAAAATATGAAATAAAAAGGTATCCCTGCAGTGTTCTCTGAATGCTCACAAATCCTTATATTATTCCTGCATCATTAATTTGATGGATTGTGCATGATAGAATATTTTGGTGTGATTTTTCTGACTAAAATCAAAACGGTAATATTTTTTTGCATTGTGTTACACAGTGTATTTTAATGTTGCTTGGCATTCACCACTGGATATTTTTCTCTCTTTTTTTTTAATTTCATTTAGGCCTCACCATGCATCTGCTGACCATCAAGCTGATCATTACAAGTATGACAGCTGATTCCCTTCTGGACTTTAGCTAATTGTGTTACACCTATCATTCAGGAAGTCGTGATGAAATGTTTTGCTTAGGCTGTGATGGCCTCCACGGTATATCACTTAACTGCTGGGAGGGGGGCAAACAGTGGATTCAGCATGGGGCGTTCATGTCACCAACTTCTGCAAGTCCTGCAGCCCCTCAGGCAACTCTACCCTCCGTCTTCATATATAGAGCTCCAGCAAGATCTTGGCCTCCACTTTGAATTCATTAGGGATACATTAGCAGGGAAAGGGTCTCATGGCATTGCCTAAACCTCCTCCCTGACAAGAGTATGCAGGAAATGAGTCTTCATTACTATCCCTTCCACTCTATCCTTAGTGCCCAAGCTACCAGCTGAAGCTGGTCAGATAGGTCATAGGGTCCTATCCCTCTGTACCATGAAGCCGATAATATTCTTATTTGTGATATGCTTTTTGATAAGGAGTTCCCCTTTTTGGTGAAGAAGGATCCAGGATCTTGTCCTGTTGTTTCCTGTTTACCTGATTTATTTGTCCTATAGTTAAATCCTTTCTCAGAGTGTTCCTGTGCGGAGGATTGCAGATGACCCATGATCTTTGTATTCCATCAGCTATGCGGCTTGTTATTCTCTTCTATGAATGTTTGTAAATCTGTGCATTTTTGTGTGCTAATACTGGACAGAGCCTTTGCCCATTTAAATAGACTATAATATTTTGGATTGTATAACGAGCCAGTCTTTTTGATATATATATATATATATATATATATATATATATATATATATATATATATATATTTTTTTTTTTTTTTTGCTGTAATAAGTACTTTCCTCATCTTAAATCTAAGATCCTACATATAAACCTGGCATTGCATGGACGCCAGTGTAGTTCTTGCAGCAGAGAAGTGGTGTGGCTGAAATATGAATGGAATGTTGTCAAAACACATTTGATGCTGTTTCTGAGCTTTGACAGATTACTTTTTTGGATGAGGAGACACTAAATTGATCAGAGGTATTGGTTGTATTCTGCCCTGGACCCTTATCTGATTGGAGAAATAGTTGTTAGATGCTTGTCTGTGTTGGATACTATCATTCAAGACACCTGCTGTTGACCTTCATCTTTTTAGTGACATTATGGCTGATTCCATTGATCACACGGTCCCTGCCTGGCTTGCACTGTTGCTCTGATGACAATGCATGTGTTGGACAGTAGTAGCCTGTCATGTTGTGAGAAGTCAGTGCTGATCAGACATGGGCAGCACCACCCATGACATTAGGGGTAGCTTCTGTCAGAGTATGTAGAGACATACATGCATAGGCAATGGAGATATGTAGCCCGAGAGGTGATGCGATGATAATATACACATGTCGCTCTCAACTGCTCAGATTTTTGCAGAGTGTCCAGATTTTTGTCTCAAATCTTTGGTCTGTTCCTCATAAAAAATTTGGATTTCTGGCCAATCATTGTTGATTAAAGTCAGAAAATAATGACATACATCTGAGGGTCAGACTTCATTCCCTTTAGAAAATTCATGGTAAGTGTTAATTGTTAAAGGCAGAATTCTAAGAGACTAAAAACAAAGTCAAATGCTGTACACAAGACAAATCCGAAAGTGTAAATGAAAGTAAATAATTGCCATGAAACAATGATGAGCTTAAAAAGGCAGTATTAAAAAGATGAACAGAGATGCAATAACAGTTGTTTAACTGCACTTAATCAACACATCCAGTAGCAGGAACAAAAAATGTCAAAAAAGAATGAAAGAAAGCCATAATCAACAGAAAGAATAAACAAAGCTGCATTGCAAACTGAATGAGCAGTATGATTTGTTTTCTTCTGTTTCTTTTCTTGTCATTTTTATAGTATGAGTCTCTCATTCAGCTTTCCAATAAACCTGAAAATATAGTTGCTAAAAATAAAGTCCAAAGCATACCCTTGGAGAATGCAAACAAGAGGTTGCAGCATCTGTCAACCCTTGTTTCTCATGTCAAGATAATGCAAACATGTCATATTGTTGTTATAAACATGTGAAAGGAAAATATTTCTCTAAAATAGAAGGAATATACTCACATTATTCTTTTGAAGCTGAGAGAGTTAATCAATATAGACAACAACAGAGACACTCAGGTTTCTGACATAACTAGAAACAATTTACAAGAGCTGTACTGAATGCCAGACTATTATGCCAGGTGAGATCATGAAACAAACAGTTGTAGAACTGGGGGCTGCAGCAACAGTCCTAAGTCCAAATGGGAGTGTGCACAATGTGTCAGATATACTCTTGAATGTAGTCCAGTTATAAAGTCTAAACCAACAAAATAATCATTTGTATTTGATGAAAGTGAAAATTCAGTAAAGGTGTCAGCATTAACACCAGTAGAAACCTAAAGAGATGTCAAGTAATGGGAACTGACAGCACTTTAATAGATAAACTGTTTGGTACGACAGGCTGAAAAAAATGGCCCTTCTGAATCATGTGATGTTTCAATGAAACTGCAATGTATTCATTCAGATGTTACTACAACATGGAAGATGATGATGTAAACACTGCAAATCCTAATGCAGATAGTTTTCACAATGCCAGCAGCCAAGACCTGTCATTGGATTTATATCATATTAGCAGAACAGAAACCAGAATCCCAGAAAGGCAGGTCTGTGAAAGAGAAGACTACATGTGACCAAAGGTACCTGCATTGCTGTTTCTGCCACCAGTTTGGACATATTGCCAGACTGTCCAAACTGGAGGGCTATGAGATAAAGAAGTAACCCTCTGCAAGTGTGTTTGCAGGCCAGCAAAAGTGAGACTAATCTGACCAGTTTTACTCATTCCTATGGGTGTGAGCTGGGGGGAGGGGTGTAATATAGTGCCCCCTAGTGACTGCTTTTGGGTCTGTGGGGTGCAGTCCTGTGATAGTGTGCGACGAGGGACACATTCACTTGTGTAGGAGGCTATGGTTCTTACTTATAAAGGGAAGGGTTAGCAAGACAGTGAGACAGAGAGAGGTGAGTCATTGCTAGAGGGAGAGCAGATATTGTTGGAAAGAGAGGTGCACCACTGTTGAAGAGAAAAGGCAGAGTTTTGAGATAAATGGACTGGGGACACATAAAGGTGAGCATACAGACTGAAAGAAACCAGGTCACTAGATAACACTGGAGCTAGACAAACCAGTGGGGATTTGTTTGTTTTGTGACTGTACTTGAGAACAGTAACTTTGGTTTTGTTAGGGCTGGACTTAAACATGTTTACCTGCGTTACTTAACAGTCTGATGCAGTTACAGCGTGTCTCAAAATTACTGATAAACTACTGTACAATTGTTCTCCTGTAGTGAGCTTGACAATCACAGGCAAAAATGCAGCAATCACATTAAAGTGATGTACTGTGCAAGTGTCAGTCTACATGGATATGTGCATACCTAGTACATTATTAAGGCAACCCTGCATACTCTAATCTGCAAACAGAAACAGAACCGAATGAAGCTTTGTCATATAATGACATTATTTTCAAAATTTATATAAAATAATCATGTAATGTATTGCATAATGAGCAATTAATCACATGTAGGTGTAGGTAATGCAGGTATAACCACAACTGCTTACTTGGACTTAACCCTTGTGATCAAGCAACATTAGCCAGGGGTAAACCCTGCGTTACCAACACCCAAACATTATAAGTTGATTAATTACTTTATACTTTAGGGGTTATTCTAAATCAGTTAGTGCATAGTGAAGTGCTACTTAAATGTGATCAGGTGATCTTTTCAAGTGTTGCTTCTTTTATAGATTGGATCTAATGTAGTTTGATATACATCTAAAATTATTATTTCTTTTTTGTATTACAAATCTAGCCATATCAACACCATTCTGTGAAACTAAGAGAGGTTAAAATATATCTGATTATGCAAAGCAGTGTTTAACTAACTGCTGTTTCTGAACAGCTCCCTTGTGTTATCATGCTTTCACTACAAGAACAGCAATAAGATTATACCTGAATAAGTCTTTACTGATTTCTTGGTGATACAACATTTATTTTATTTGCTCTTTATTTTCTTTTTATATTTGTAAACCAGGTAAGTGAAGTGGTCCCCTGAACCTTTTCAAACAAGGCTAAAAACTGCACTCCCTGGAAGTACTCCTCACTTTGGAAGATGCTGACATTTGTGAAGTCACTGAGACATGGTTTAAAGGTGCAGAAAGCACCCCAGCCATACAGGGCTACAGTGCCTTCCATACATTTAGACCACAAACTGAGCATGAAAGAACAAAGGAGGAGGTGTATCCATCTTCACTAAGGATCAGTACACCTCAAGGCTGGTCAAACAGTTTGACTCCCTTGAGCTGCTCCACATCCAGTTAACTATAGGCAAAGCTCCCTACCACATCATAGCTAGCTATAGGTTTCCCACCATGAAACAGGAAAAGAATAACATATACATGGATTTATTGGAGTCACTTGTAATACAACCCAGCACCTTACTAATGGGTGATTTTAATTGTCCTGCAATCGACTGGGAAACATACATGACCACAAGCATGCTGGCTCAGAGGTTCTTGGACTTTGTCAGTGAAAATGCTCTGGAACAGCTAGTCAGCACACCCACAAGAGGCTGAAATGTTCTGGACATAGTACTTCCTAACATGGGAGAACATTACACACCCCCCTATGTGATGTCCTCCCTGGTAAGATTGGATAAAAAAACAGTCTCATTCAATGTAATTATAAGACCAGGTACCTCATCTAGCTCAAAAACAGAATAGTTTTTCAAAGACAAATTATCTCCTACTAGGTGATGGTGTAAGCAGTTTCAAAACCACATTGAACACAGATGAAATGGACTCCTATGCTGAAGTGTAGACCAATGCCCTATATAACCACTTAAGCAGTTGCATAGAATCAGCTGTACCTGACCGGATTAAAACCAGGTCTTGCTGAAAAAACAAGCCACCCTGGTGGACCCCTAGTATAAACAGATTATACAACAACAGAAAGAAACTAATGTCAAAGAACAAGAGAGAACTGGCTCAAAAGAGGAAGAAATCCCTCTCTAGCTTAAACAAATAAGAGATCTTGTCAAGTCCTCCAAAGCTAATTACAAAGCAAAAATAGCCCTCTTAGCTAAGGATAAATGCTAGGCATTCTTTAACTACATCCAAAATATTAAAGGGAATACCCAGCTACCTGCTGATCTGGTTGTGGATAGCATGACCCATACTCAACTGAAGGTAATAACCAACTTGCTAGCTGACTGATTTGGAGCAAACTTCACTCCATTGTCCCCTGCAGTCATCCTCCAAAGTATACCTGCCACCATTCACGAGCCTATTATCTCAAGAGAGCAGGTCATCTCGGTGCTCTCCAAAACCAAAACCATGGCATCAGTGGGACCAGACAACATCCCAGGTTGCCTTTTAAACAACTTAAAACATGACCTAGCAGACCCACTTGGATCCCTATTTAACCTTAGCCTGTGAACTGGATATTTTGCAGTGGAATGGAGGATAGCAACAGTAATCCCTGTGCACAAAGGGGAGGCTATCAACTGACCTAGGAATTATAGGTCTGTAAGCTTGACTAGCCTCATCTGCAAAACCATGGAAAGAATCATTATGGACCGTATTAACAGGAACATAGGTAATTTCCAGACTCTGGACCCAACCCAGTTCAGATTTGTTAAAGGTAGATCATGCCTGTTAAACACAGTTGACTTCTTCAGAAAAGTCACCAAAGCCCTGGACAAGGGAAAGACAGTGCACACCACCTATCTTGACCTAGTCAAGGGATTTGATACAATTCCCACTCAGGTATTAGAGAAAAACTCTCACATTTGGGAATTAACCCCTACATTACCAGATGGGTAGCCAACTGGCTCACCAATGGGACACATACCATAAAAGTGGGTGACTTCACCTCTAGCAAAAGACCAGCCACAACTGGCATACCACAGGATTCTATGCTGGGCCCCTTACTGTTCAGAAATTATCTCTCAGAAGTCAGGGCAAACTTGAATGGAGTGTGGCTGATCAAATCCACTGATGAATGCAAATTGGGAGCAATCACTGAGTCCCAAAACAATGTTAATATACTGCAGACAACCTTGCTAATTGTTTTTGGAGCTTTTCTCCCCAGGACTCCATTGAAAATGGGTTCTTTTGGCCCAATGGACTATCCTGGTAAACCAACTGCAAATAAATAAATAAATGATTGGTGCCAAAGCCACAGATTAAAGCTGAATTTAAAAAAATGCATTATTACTCCCTTTGGTAAAGCTAACATCCCTGCTAATTACATTATAGACAGCACCAACTTAAGTGTAGCCCAGTGGTATGTAATCTGGGTACTCAGGTTGATAGCAATATGAACTTTGACCACCACATATCCAAAGTAGTAAGGAAATCCTTCTATGTGGCACATCTCATAAGTAAAGGTAAAGGCTTTGTATCTTGGTGTAAGGATGCTATAATTCCATAATCAGACCAATAATTGAGTACAATGCTTCCTTTTGCATGTGCCTCACCAGATACATGCAACAGTTGGAGAGACCACAGAGGTTTCTCTCCAAGGAATTACAGGGTACACAAAACAAGTTTTATGCAGAAAGACTGAAAGCCCTGTCACTATATTCTGTCTCCTATAGGTTGCTAAGGAGTGACCTGTGCCTGGCTTACAGGACAGTCTCTGACCCAGCCCTGATGGAAATGCTTCACATTCATAAATTAAACTGCACAAGGGTCACTTGCTACAGGGATCTTAACCTAGCCTCTGACATGAACAGGTCTTGCTGGAGAGATAGATACATCTCCCAGAGACTGCCACTTCTATGGAACAAGCTTCCAATTCACATGAAACAGAGCCCCTCCCTGACCCTCTTCAAATACAACCTAGATCAATGGATGGTTGACTGCAAATTCACTCCTTGGGTGATGCCCATGTCCCCCCTAGACATAGGAAGCCAGCATTAACTACCATAGATTCTTAACTCTATGAATTTCACTCACTTAACCACAGACAATTGGGGCAACTTGAGATAAATATGGCTAGTCTGTAAGGGCTCTATGTCCATTAGCCTAGTAACATTCTATGAGCATATAAACATATGAAAAGCAAAATGGAAGTAAAACATAAAAATTTAGGTTGTGGCACAAACTGGTGTACAGTGAATTAACATAGGTTCATAGGATGATACGAGGCTATTGGCCCAGAGGCCCTTATAAGCCTAGCCAAGAATTTTGCCCATGTTCCCACAAAGTCAGCACCTGTTTCTCCTGTCCAGCAGGAACACAGGTGGGATCCCAGGGGTGTATTTTCAGTTTCCCATCCAGTCATCCAGGTTCCTCTTAAAGAGGGCTAAAGAGGTACTCTGCTTGACATGGAGAGGGAGCCTATTCCACAGATGGGGGAGTCTTTGGGATACAAATCTATTCCACCAACAAGTTCTATTAATGTCACAGACCAGGTTGAGGCCTGCATGCAGGCTGCATGAGTGGAGTTTGACTTACGGATATGCAGTAAGTCCATCAAGGCTTGGACCGAGATGCCCTTGTATGCCAGACACAGGTCACCTCTGAGTAGTTTGTATGAGACTGAGTAGAAGGACAGGGCTTTTAGCCTATCTGTATAGGATAGGTGTTTGAGACTCTTGATTTTCCTGGGCAGGAACCTTTGTGGTCTCTCCAGCTGCTGCATGTGCTTGGCAAGGTACATGATGAAGGGGGCATTGTAATCGATGATGGATCTGCTAAAGGAGGAGTACAGGGATGTTAAGACCTCCTTGTTCCTGGATGAAATACCCTTAATTATAAGATGGGCCATGTAGAGGCAATGTGGTGGTCAAAAGTCATGTTGCTGTCAACCTGGATGCCCAAGTCCCTCACGACTGGTTGCATGCTTAGTACATTGTTATTAATGTGATAATTATTGGGGATGGCATTTCCCCAAAGGGGATACTGATGCATTTCTAAGCATTCAGTTTGAGGCCATGCTTCTGGCACCAATCATTAGTTTGGGTAAGGCCATCTTGAAGGATGTTCACATCACTAGGGGAATTTAAGACAGTGCCCAGCTTGCAGTCATCTGCAAACATGGTCAACCACAGACCATTGGTTTTGGCTTGCACCTCAGAAAAGTATATCCCAAACAGTAGAGGCCCAAGACCGATCCTTGGGGTACACCCCTCATTACAGGTCTACTAGTAGAGTTAGCTTCCCCTATTTTGACTGAGTGTGTTCAATCAGTGAGCCAGTTAGCTACCCATCTGGTAACATATGGGTTGATGCCTAGCTGAAAGAGTTTAACTATTATATCCAAGTGGGGAACAGAGTCAAAGGCTTTGGCTAGGTCAAGATAGGTGGTGTGCACCCCTCGTCCATGGCTTTGGTGACTATTTTGAAGAAGCCAGTCAAGTTTAATAAGCATGATCTAGACATGGAGTGGGTTTCCAAAATCCAATATATGCAATACTTTCCAATATTTAGAAAAAAGAGCAATTGCATTTAGTGGCATTTTAGAAGTACACTGAACTTCTGAATGAAAGTAATGTTACATTTACAAGTCTATTGGAAAATATTAAATATATTGGGAAAGCAACAGACAGTAAAACAGTGCAATGATTTTTCACTGTTGGCATTCTTGGGTTGGAAAGTATAGAAAGAAGTGTGTAGAAAGGATAATGTATGGGCATGAAGTATAAAAGGGGATGAACTGGAAAGAAAGATGGCTTAAGCTGGTTGTTGGCACACTGCAAGGTAGTTAAGTAAGGGGCTTGAATGAGGGTTTAGCTGAGGATGGAGAGGTGAATTGTAGATGAATGGTGTTATTACCTCTTCTTTTTTTATTCTGAGACTATTCTTGTTTCTCAAATAGAAAAAAAAGAATGCAAAAAGGTATGATTAGGAAAACATATTTAGAACTGGTAGATTTTCAGCTACATGTTTTATTGCAGGCTATGAGCATCCTATTTTCAACACATTTGTTTCTGAATTTATTCAGGCTGCATTTTTGCCTTTTAACTATCAATTTTATGCATTAGATTTGTCCCAGAGATCAAGGCAGCCAAAGCAAACACTGCTAAGAAAAGGAAGTAGTTTCATAATCCGAATTCAGGGTAAAAGAGTTTTAATCTCAAAAAATAAGATAACGTTAAAGATAAGTCCTGATCTTGTTTCCCTACAGTCTTTTTGTCAAATGACTATGTATATATATATATTTTTTATAAAAGCAAGCCTCATTTCCCAATTCTTATGTCTTGAGTGGAAGGCTGTTGTTATATTTAGATCTTTGGAGCAATGCAATGAGTTAAGGTGAGAGTTGCTTTACAACTCATACTAGGTGTATTAGCTATTCTCACCTCAAAATCAAGTGACCCTCCCCTTAGTTTACCAGCAAATGAACAAAAGTAAGGGCATAGAAAGGTGAAATCAGTGGTATGCTTGCTCAGCATACACGATTACACAAAACCCTAGATATTCATTATCTTTATTCTGTACTCATTACTGATATTTTTTCTTCCTTTTCTGAGCTAGGAACTACATGATGCATGTCTGCTTGTTTCTGTAAAAAACTTTCACATGATTCTTTTTTTTTTTTATGTTTTCTAGTAGAATATCAAAATTTCCAGTCCATGTCTTTGCCGTTTGACTTTTTTTGCTGATAATCCCCAGTGTGCACCAAATGCCTAGTTGTAACATGTGTTTTTTTTTTCCTGGATCTCATTCATTTTATGTTTATTCTCTCTGTGAATGACTGTTACATAGATGCAAACTCCTTTTATGATCTGCAGTCATAAATCAGTGGGAATTTTGCTCTTTTAGTACAAATTGAGTCTAACTTTCAGCCTTGAAAGTCAAGATCTGCAACTTTTGCACATAAGAAAATAATGAAGGTGCTTCTTCAAATTCAACATTCAGTAAGTTCGTTTTTATATATTTTACAGTTCTTTTAGTACTCTTTTAGGGATCTACCCTGCTACCAAACTTGCCCAGAAGGGTGTTTCACACACCTCACAGATTCATGTCTTCAACTACTCTAATGACACCACATGCCAAATTCATCTTGAGGGACAAAACAATGGTGCTTGTGGAATCCATGGATTCAGAATAAGCATTTATGCTATTTTTTAATTACAATTTAAATGTTTTCATAAAAAGTCACAGTTTAAGAATCTCTTTATTATCAATTCTCACTCTGATCATGGCACCTGATACTGAAAATTGACTACAATGTTCTGTTACACTCCTTTTTGAGATTTTCTACCTCCACTAAATAGTCATAAGTGAAAGAGGACTCTGAATGGCTCCCATACAATTTGTAATAAGCCAAAAGTGCAATGAAGCCACTCAGTGTATAGGAATTTACCTTCACAGCAATCAATGAAAGAGAGGTGGTGAAGGCTAAGGATAAGGCATATGGAGAGTTGTATGAGAGATTGGACACTAAAGGGGGAGAAAAGGACCTGTACCAATTGGCTAGACAGAGGGACAGAGCTGGGAAAGATGTGCAGCAGGTAAGGGTGATAAAGGACAGTGAGGGAAACGTACTCACAAGTGAGGAGAGTGTGTTGAGTAGATGGAAAGAGTACTTTGAAGGGCTGATGAATGAAGAGAATGAGAGAGAGAGAAGGTTGGATGATGTGGGGATAGTGAATCAGGAAGTGAAGCAGATTAGCAAGGAGGAAGCAAGGACAGCTATGAAGAGGATGAAGAATGGAAAGGCTGTTGGCCCAGATGACATACCAGTGGAAACATGGAGGTGCTTAGGAGAAATGGCAGTGGAATTTTTAACCAGATTGTTTAATGAAATTTTGGAAAGTCAGAGGATGCCTGGGGAGTGGAGAAAAAGTGTTTTGATACCTATCTTTAAGAATAAGGGTGATGTGCAGAGCTGCAGTAACTACAGAGGGATAAAATTGATCAGTCACAGCTTGAAGTTATGGGAAAGAGTAGTGGAAGCTAGGTTAAGAAGGGAGGTGATGATTAGTGATCAGCAGTATGGTTTCATGCCAGGAAAGAGCACTACAGATGCAATATTTGCTCTGAGAGTGTTGTTGGAGAAATACAGAGAAGGTCAGAAGGAGTTGCATTGTGTCTTTGTGGACTTAGAGAAAGCATATGACAGGGTGCCTAGAGAGGAGTTGTGGTATTGTATGAGGAAGTCGGGAGTGGCAGAGAAGTTTGTAAGAGTGGTACAGGATATGTACAAGGGTAGTGTGACATTGGTGAGGACTGCGGTGGGAGTGACAGATACATTTAAGGTGGAGGTGGGATTACATCAAGGATCAGCTCTGAGCCCTTTCTTATTTGCAGTGGTGATGGACAGGTTGACAGATGAGATTAGACAGGAGGCCCGTGGACTATGATGTTTGCAGATGACATTGTGATATGTAGTGAGAGTAGGGACCAGGTTGAGGAGACCCTGGAGAGGTGGAGATGTGCTTTAGAGAGGAGAGGAATGAAGGTCAGCAGAGCTAAAACAGAATATATGTGTGTAAATGAGAGGGAGGGTAGAGGAATGGTGAGGATGCAGGGAGTAGAGTTGGTAAACGTGGATGAGTTTAAGTACTTGGGATCAACAGTTCAGAGTAATGGTGAATGTGGAAGAGAGGTGAAGAAGAGAGTACAGGCAGGGTGGAACGGGTGGAGAAGAGTGTCAGGAGTGATTTGTGACAGACAGGTACCAGTAAGAGTGAAAGGGAAGGTCTACAAGAGGGTAGTGAGACCAGCTATGTTATATGGGTTGGAGACGGTGGCATTGACAAAAAGGTAGGAGTCAGAGCTGGATGTGACAGAGTTAAAGATGTTAAGATTTGCACTGGCTGTGACTAGGATGGACAGGATTAGGAATCAGTATATTAGAGGGTCAGCTCATGTTGGACAGTTTAGAGACAAAGCAAGAGAGGTGAGACTGCATTGATCTGGACATGTGTTGAGGAGGGATGCTGGGTATATTGGGAAAAGGATGCTAAGGATGGAGCTGCCAGGTAAGAGGAAAAGAGGAAGGCCTAAGATAAGGTTTATGGATGTGGTGAGAGAGGACATGCAGGCAGTTGGTGTGAAAGAGCATGATGCAGAGGACAGGAAGAAATGGAAACAGATGATCCGCTGTGGCGACCCCTAATGGGAACAGCCGAAAGAATATGATGATGAGCAATCAATGAACATCAGACTAAAGATGCAGTTCATGGACGAGCTCAGTGAATGTCCATGTATGTAGCACATTACTTAAGTATATTTGTGTGTGTGTGTGTGTGTGTGTGTGTGTGTGTGTGTGTGTGTGTGTGTGTGTGTGTGTGTGTGTGTGTGTGTGTGTGTGTGTGTGTGTGTGTATCTATGTATTGATCTATGCAAATTAGATGTGAATATTATGTGTAGCCACATGAGGCAGTTACAACAACGCATATGGCCTCTTGGATGTTTGATTAAATTTACAAAAAGTGAATCTGCATGTGGATATCTCAGGTTTGCTGAATTAACTTTGTGGAGCATGTAAAAGCCCATTGGTGCCAGTGATGTACAATCTACTAACATTCACTGACATCAAGTCTGTAGATCTCCATCTGACATATTGAGGTGCATTTGGCCATAACAGATTCTTACAGGTAAGTACACTGTTTACTGTGAATTGATCAATGGACTTAACTGATATTCCTAACAGTTTTAGCTAGTCAAAAAATCTTTCATTTACCATCATTTTTAGTTTTTAAACATTTGATGGCTTATTTCTAGAATGAGAGGTTTATTATGAATCACATAACATTCATTACACGTCATCCTCATATCAGTGTTAAAATATTTCATCATAAAAGAATATAATGTTATAGTTTTTTCAGCCAGTAGTAGGACACATTATTCTTCAGTTTGCCTCATATAACAATATACTTATTTTGTAACTCAATAATCAAAGAGTAATTTATTCTTACATTTTATGTGTGTCCAGAATGGTAACTTAGGATCAAATTTCAACTTAAAATATAGCATGTAATGCTATTTACATCCCATACATGACTGAATGGTGTGGCTGACTTCTTTAACAGAAAGTGTCTAACTGTCCTATCAATAAAAATTCAACGGGGCAGTTTTTCTCCATTTTCCACAGATCCTGTCAACTGTTATAACTTTTTTCACATTCAAGCAGATTCACTATTTTACAATAGTTTGTCTACATTGTTTCATTATCACAAATGCCTCCCCCCTACAGTTACCCTAAGCATTAATTTGCATATCTATGATCTCTGCCTTAAAATCACACAGACCATAGGTGGCAAACTCAGAGCTCTGCATAATAGATCTCCAGTCATAATGAACCAATTGTTCTTCTTTGCTTTGCTAATAATATAAAACAAATCTGGCTAACCAACTAGAGAGTCCAGAGTAAATATATTAAAAGATTTGCAGGTTCAAGAAAGGAGTCACTGTAAGATTTGAAAATGCAGTACTGTACCTTAATTAGCTGGAAACACTGTATACAATGAGACTGAGAAATGAAAGTCTTAATTACCCAAGCTCGTGCTTCAATAGGTGTCAGTCTCTCCCTTATAAACCAAGTCTTGTGCACTGTTCAGCATGAATTCTCCAAACACTGAAGTTCATTTAATAAGGTTTTATTAGATGTTTACAATATCCAAAATACCGTCTTAATTAACAATTCTGATAAACAATTTGAGTTGCAGTACATCATTCTGATTGTCCTGAACAATGTAAACTGACATTGTCTCTAGATGACCTGTTTTCTGTACACATACTCGAGTATTAGACATCTTCTCTGAAGTAACAGGTAGAACAAACTTACTAACCTTAATGGCCCTGCTATCCTGAACACAACATATTATATTCTCTTTTTCAGTAATTTCCTCTAGTGACTATATTCACACCCCTAACCTTGATCCTCAGGCTACGTCTTGTTTTTAGCTTAATTTATTTCTTGATTCTTTCCTTGAGAAAGGAACATAACAAGAACACTCTGCAATCTTCCCTTGACAAACTGTTATTTCACCAAGGTCAACATTCAGTGGAAGATTCTTTGTTTCTGCTTTCCTAAAATGTATGCATAAATGAAACACCATTTCTAGGCTTATTTTATTCTTTAGCCTGTCTAATGTCTAAGACTACTGTACGATGAAAAACCCTGATCTAACAGTCACATTGTTTGGGGAGGTGCTGACTGCTTGCATTCTGACTGTGTGGGATGTGTGTGGCAAAGGCATTATAATCATTTGAAGTGACAGATGTTTACATTGTTATTCAAGGCTACACTCTTGCAGTGAATACCTCATGCAGCTGTATTTTCTGAACAAGTTATCATAATGTTTTGTTAACAGGGAAAACACTGCATTGCTTATTTCTGATACAGCTGTATTTTTCTGAACAGGTAATCATAATATTTTGTTAATAAGGAAAACACTGAATTGGTTAACAGTACATCAGTATTAAAAGTGTTACATTACTAATATGCTGCATCTGAATGCAAATAAATGAATAAACACAAAAATGTGCAAAATGTATTGAAATGTACTGAAACTGTACCTGCAGTGTTTCATGAAAGTTTCAAAGACAATCCTAAATGGGTGGCCATATGTGTGAGTAGCATACAGCAGATAAGCGGGCACTTTTCTGCACCTGAATGCATCTGCAGAGCACAACTTGCACTGAAAGGGCTAGTTAAAGGAAAACTCCACCTTTTCCTACAGTTTAACTCTACTCTTAGATTGTTTTTCTCCCTACAATATGGCTTCAGTATTGTGCAAGTACCTGAAACCTACTTTTTTTTTATAAAACTTTCATTTTCTTGTCTTGGAATCAAGGGGAAAGGCCACCCTCTTTTTTAAGCATAACTTCTCGGATAATTTGCAGAGGAATTTGTCTACACCTGCATGGCATACCACAGACA